>NC_134572.1:119124104-119464104 GCF_050947875.1 Dermacentor variabilis | reverse complement strand
ATGGCATCTAATTTAAAAGAGTGTCTCAGTATAAATACTTAGGTGTTATTGTAACCAAACATCTTTCATGGCCTAAACACATAACATGTAAACGGGAAAGCTTTTAAAAAAATGCTTTATTTGCGCCGCACTTCAGCTAGAACCCCCGCGACACTAAACTGCTTTTATATAAAACCTTAATTCGCCCTGTTCCAGAATATGCATCTATCGTTTGATTCCCCTACAAACAATGTGAAATAAGTGCGCTCAATAACGTTCAACGTAAATCTATCCGTTTCATTTACCAAAATTACAGCCGCACTTTCTCACCAACACAGGCTCAGCAATCTTTGAACATTGAGCCATTACTTTCACGTTACCATGTTGACGCCTTAAAACTTTTATATGCAATAATAACTCCACTTGTGGTCTTTCTGATTGTAGCTATATCACATTTACTAACGCAAGTTGTACCCGTAGCTCCCACGCCTTGAACATAACACCTATGTATGCCCGTACGAACGCATTCAAATACAGTTTCTTGCCACGTACAATAGCGTTTTGGAATTTTTCACTAGGTAACATTCGTTCACTACCACTAAAATATTTCATAGCTACCACTGGTAAGCACTCGGCTAACTTGTAAAGCGTTTATTTGTGATCATTCATCTTTCTGTGTTTACGTGTGTTTTTAATGTGTAATGTATAGTAATGTATGATGTTCCCACTCCTGCTATAGCCCTGCATCTATTTGGATGCAGTATACATAATTAATTAATTAATTAATTAATTAACTAATTACTTAATTAAGCAAGTAAGTAAGCAAGTATGTGTTTATTGATGTGTTTATTTATTACTTAAATAATTGATTAACTAGTTAATTAATAAGCTAAATAATTAATTAATTAATCAAATTTATTCAAATCACAGGGAACAGCCTCAGCGAGCCAAAAGAACTTGTTTTAAGCCTGTCTCATTGGCGTACATATATTCATGGCGTCTCTAGAAGTCAAAAGTGACTCGACTGCACATAAATGAATTCAAGAGCTGATACAAATTAAATGGATACGTGATTTGATTAACTTCGTGCGCGAAGAAAGTAAGCCATAGCCTGGAATGTTTAGCTTGAAGCTATCGTTGCAACTCGGCGACTAGTCAATCAAAACGTTTCCTTGTGGAAACGTTGGCTCAAAGCCATAGTGTCTAGACTGAGGCTCTCGTGCATAACTGTGCATGTGGTGGTTGAGGGAGGGGTGGAATGTGCGCAACGTAAAAAAAATTATGCGTCAACTGGCACTGACGCAAGGACATTAACAATGCATCAGCCACCAAATTTTGGTCAGTCGTTCATTTACAGGACAGCAGGCTTTGAGGCATTCCAAAGGTTTAGGACACTGCACAGCTGGACGCGAAAAGAGTTTGCTACACATTTTATTTCATCGTCAAATACAATACTTGTAGTAGCTTTCGTATCACGTGGAGAAAATAGCCGCAAAATACGTCACCGACAGTGAAAAACGCAGGTGTGATAGCGGTAGCAAGTTGGTAGACAAGGCTGTAAGGTATTCCACGAAAGGGCGACGTCTATGGCTATATTTTTGCGGCAGACAAGACAGGTTGGTATCTACTTGATGAATATCAAAGTGTAGCGAGACCTAATCTAGAGAAACGCACATTAAAAACAGCATGAGATCAGTTTTACACTGTCATGTTAACTAACACTAACACGCTTTAAATCGGCTTTTGCATTATTGAAAGGATCTCCGAAAAATTAAGGGTGCATTTCTTCCTGATAACTTCCTAACTTTACATGAAAACTGCAGGGCGCTGCAGCCCTTTACCCTGCGGGAAAACCCGCTTTTATGTTGTCGACGGTTGATGTTCCCATGATCTATCTCAAATGTTTGTTGAAAGGTGTGCGGCATCCGAGTGAAAGTTAACATCCTGTTTCACTTATACCCGCCATTTTGGAGACGCTTCGATAGGAAAGAACTAGAGTTAAGTAGGTTACAGGCTATTTTTTTGAGGTCGTCAACCAACATCTAACAGCAAACTAACATCTGCTCTTACTCTCCTCTTTCTTTCATGCAGATTGTTTAAATATTTGACAACTCGGGCACAGTCGGATTCTCGGTATTTATGTCGCTATGGGGTGAGTGTAGGTCACTTTTTATGTCATTTTGTGGACACTGTCCAATTGATAGAGAAAATTATTGCTATAAATATTCTAACTACTACTAGTTATATTATTAGAGGAAATGAAATGCCCCAACTATTGAAACATTTCAAGTTCCCCACACTTCCCTTATCCAATAATCATCTATGGCATATGGAAACATACATGATTTTATACAGAATCCGATATGTTCAATATCGGCATATTAAGTCTTGCGGTTGTGGGTAGTATGGTACGTTTAGATTTTTCTATAGAGCCGAGTAGAATAATTTACAAGTAACACTACGCACGTGCCGAGTGATTACCCGGTACTCGTACGTCGGGACAAACACTTTCTACCAAAGTAATTAAACTCATCTCTCCCGTCAGAAGTCCGCACTCTGATCTTAGCAGTCTCACTAAATATTATAAACTAGTCATGCATTTAGAGTCATGCCTCTCTTCCCGCCACAGTGTATCAGTGATTATAAATTTTTCATAATGAATACGAGGTCACGAGTTGACATTCCGACTGCGGTAGTCGCATTCCCGAGGGCACAGAATACAAAAAAAAAAGAGTTGATGTACAACGTATTGTAAGCACGTAAAAGATCATCGCGTGGTCAAAAATATTCCGGAGCCGTCTGCAATGGCATCTCTAATCCTAGCCTCTTAGTAACATCTCTCAACCTTGCCTCATCCGAACCTCTGTAGAAGAGGACGGGTCAAAGTGGGTCAGTATAGGTGGCGTGGTGAGAATCAGGGTGAGGTGGGCAAACGCGGCAACTTGAGCGGGGCCCCACGTAAACGGCACGTCATTCTTCAGAAGAACAGCAAGTGGTCGGGCAATCGCTGCGAAATTTTTCACGAACTGTCGGAAGTAGGAATATAGCCCTACAAAACTTCGGACGTCTTTGACAGACTGAGGTACAGGAAAAGACGTAACACGAACTTTCTCCATGTCTGCTGGAATACCGAAAGCGTCGACGAGCTGGCCCAGCATCGTAATCTGCCGGCGACCGAATTCGCACTTCGATGAATTCAGTTGCAGCCCAGCCTTCCGGAATACTTAAAGAATACCTGAGAAGCGCTCAAGGTGTGTCTGAAATGTTGAAGAAGATAGGAGAACGTCGTTTAGGTAGCAGATGAATGTTGATGATTTGAACCCTTGAAGCAAAGCGTCTATCATACGTTCGAACGTTGCAGGGGCATTGCACAGACCTAATGGCATTACTTTGAATTGATATAGACCATCAATGTTGACGAACGTGGTCTTCTCTTGGTCCATTTCATCCACAGAAATTTGCCAATGACAAGACCGAAGGTCTATTGATGAAAAGTAGTTGGCACCGTGGAGACAATCGAGGGTGTCGTCAATGTGAAGTAAGGGGTGGAGGTTCGTTTTGGTAATCCGGTTGAGATGGCGATAATCTACGCAAAAATGCCACGTGCCATCTTTATCTTTAACAAGCACAAAGGGCGACGCCCAAGGGCTCGACGGGGGTTCAACAATGCCTTCGGCAAGCATGTTCACTTCATCTTGAATAACCTGAATCACTTGAATCCACACTCTGATGCAGAAACTTGTTATGACCGGCGATGAATGGAGTTAGCATAACCAGTATATATGCGGTGCTTAACAAGTGTAGTCGGACCCAATTGTCGATTGCTTATGCCGAAGATGTCGCGGTAGGAAAGCAAAAGGCAGCATAGAGCTGCTATTTGTTCAGGCAATAAGTCCGCAGCAATCATGGGACGAAATGTTGCGTAACGGCAAATAGCGTCCTGTGGACATGGTGAAGAATCTGAGCAGATGTCTAGTGCAAACGTCGTAACGTGGTCATCTCCTATAGCACGCGGCATTGCAACCGGTATGCCTTGGGGTAGATCTTGCTTTGTGAGGCCAAAACTGACGACGGGGAGGCCCGTCCGGTTATCGACAACAGTTACGATGTAGTAGGGCACAGTGATATTGCGCATCAAAAATATATCAGGAACAGGCGTGACGATGTAATCACCATCGGGCACACAGGGAGAGATGATAGCAAATCGACGTAAGTCAAGGCTTTAGGCAGAAGGCGGACGAAGTCCGTCATACTAAATTGGTTCGGGAGTTCGGCCCGAATATGCGGAAGAAGAGGAAGCTCGAGGAAAAGGGTACCGACGGAACAGACGATCAGAGCGGAATGCGCCGTAAGGAAGTCTAGTCCGAGGATGAGGTCATGGGGACAATTGGTCAGCACTGTAAAAAGAACGGGAACGTGGTGGCCGGCGACGCTTATATGGGCAGTGCACATTCCAGTGACGCCTACAGTGCTGCCATCGGGGACGCGTACGGCTCGTGCAGCACCAGGAGTGAGTACCTCTTTTAGTCGACGACGGAGGTTACTATTTATTATGGACATCTGTGCTGCAGTATCAAATAACGTCGTCAAAAGGAAACCGTCAAAGTGAACATCAAGAAAGTTCTGGTTCGTTGGGAGCGTCAATGGAGGATTTCGGCAGGATGAAAATAATGCAGCACAACCCCGCACCTCCATCAGAATGTTACGCGAACAAGGAATTAAACACTATGGTCTATTTACAATGTATATTTGCAAAGCAACTATAGCGCAGGTCAGTTCAGCCGACAGCTCGAGACCCAGGAGCAGTTCGTCTACGTCGAAGCGCCCGCACGCATTGTCCAAAAGAAATAAGCAATATGCACATAGCAATAAGAATACTCGTGCCCAACGTGCCATTAGACCTGCTTATTTATCAGCACAATTTGACCTCAGCTCCGAACCCGGCGTGGTCGCGTACTGGCGATGGTGTTGGGTTACTAAGCACGACATCGCGATATCAAATCGTGGCCACGGTGGTCGCATTTCCGCAGGTGAAATACGAGAACACCCGTGTACCTTGATTTATGTGAACGTTAAAGAACCCTCAGGTGGTCCAAATTCTTTCGGAGCCCCCCACTACCGCGTGCCTCATAATCAGATCGTAGCTTTGGTACGTAAAACAATATAACTTTGACCTCAGCTCCAGAGTACGCCTCCCATACCTCCATCGCAAGGTGACGTTATTCTGAAACATTAATGATTTTCTTTCTGTGTTTTATGTGTTCAAAAAAACATGATATGATTATGAAGTACGCCGTAGAGAGAAACTCCGGATTAATTTAGACCACGCAGGATTCCTCAACCTGCTCCTATATCTAAATATACACGAGCGTTTTCGCATTTTGGGCCCCATCGAAATGCGGCCGCCATGGCCTGGATTTGAACCCGCGACTTCGTGAGCTCAGCTGCGCAGCGCCATATCCAGCAGTTGTCTTTATCTGAGCTTCCGAGACTCTTCCATCTCGCTAATGCTGCTGGCGGTTGCAGCCACCATATTCATCGAGTTCTGGAAGCGCCAACAGGTCGTACTCGCCTGGGAGTGGAATCTGAGCAACGTCGACACCCTCACGGTGAGCATTGGCAACAGCCGTGCGGACCACCAGATATTGCAAAGAACCCGCCGACACCAGCCTCCTTCAATGTGGGTTACTTCGGTAGTAGTTAGATTATTCAGCATCGACAGTGGTTAAAGGACCTTAAATTTTCTTGTTCTTGCAGTCGTCGACGTTGTTGTTATATGTTGCAAAACGTACTCATTTTCCTTTTTACGAGGCAATTCTGCCTATATTGTTGTTTGCGTCTTTTATTTTTTGCAGGATGCATATTTTGTTCTGTTTATGCCATAACAGCTAGTCGCACGATTTTTTTTTGTATGCACTAATATTACGAGGTCCCGTTGACTGTCCTAACATTAGGTCCTCCTGATGCTCCATAAGATGTATATGTCACCGTATACGCGCCGGCTCACGTATGTCCTCAGCCATCGTCAGTGTCTCTCGTAGCACGCTGGACTGATAATTCTTAAAACCACGGACGTACAGCTCGGAAGTTGAAGTGCAATACTTATACCTTCATTGCTGTATATTTACTGTGCCTGCTGCCAACAGGCCACTGTAAATGAGCACAGGTACGACACACCTTACTCGTCATTACCGTTTAATCACCCAGGAGTCATTCGAGTGCTCGCTTAAGGAAGCTTTAGCTAGGGCCCAACTCCTACGCGGCCTATTCAAATACATGTAAAGCGCAAGAAAGTTTTTCTGAGATAACCTTTGGAACAATTTTAATGAAATCTGTTGCGCTTGGGAGAGAAAGTTAAATTCTAGTGACTGTTGGAAGCGGGATTCCGATTTAGGGTTTTGATTTTATTTAAGAGATTTTCAAATATTCGACAGTTAGTAAAAACTAGAAGCACGAAGTTTACAAATCCATAGCTCTGCATCAAGAACAGATATCGCGGTTCTTTAAAAGCCATCCATTAGATCTTTCAAAGCGGACAAATTCGATATGTCATTTTACATTTTAGCTGAATTTGTTACGTTGTTTTTAAGGGTTCTGCAAAGGCTGTGTTTCCATATTGCAATATTTTTTTAGATTCATGTGTAACATATAAATTTTGTCCGCTTTAGATGTGTTATTATAGATGTAATTCATAGAATTGTATTATCATTTCTCGTTGTTGAGTTAGAGTTGTAAACTTGATAGTATGGTTTTTTGAAAAGTTTTTATTTTTGCGAATTTTTAATAAAAAATTGACAACCTAAATCAAACATTCGAAGCCAACAGTCACTAGATTTTAAGTTTTTCTTTTAAATGCAACAAACCTCGTCAAATTTGGTGCAGTGGTTGTCGAGAAAAACGAATTCTCCCTTTACATATATTTAGATAGGAGCACCCGACCTAAAGCTTCCTTTTAAGAGCGGAGCACAAGTGTCGTTTAGACAACGCCGGTGCCTCTCGCTTACTATAACGGGGAGATAAAGGAGACAATTCATTTCATATTTCTTAAGATGTAACAGACTGACATAAGAGGTTCCGTCAGATACTCATTCTAGTACCAGTGCATATCTTTGGGTCGTTCAAGATTGCAGATCTCACCAAAGATATGGATTCTAGGTTAATCACTGTACTTTGTTTTTGCCGTGCAGGAAGTGGTGAATCCGGAATACGAAGCCAAGGCACGCGTCTACAAGCTGAACCCCGTCACCCTCGTAAGCAAACAAACCTAATATGGCAAAAGACTGACAGTCGACATCTTTCTTAGACGAATACCAGGGTTAATTCAACCTCCCCCCAAAACACGTCAAATCGCACCGCCTTTGTAAGCGCACTTTAATTAGAAAAGTGTGTTACGAACGTAAAAATAAATAAGAAAGCAGTGTGCTGAAATACATTGCATCTGTTATGCACAAAAGCAACGGTTCTTTCGACTTGTCTTTGCCGGTTCTGTGGATTGGTGGCCAAGAAAAAGCAACAGAGACTGAGCCTCGAGTGGATTGAGCCCTCTGCATGGTCAACGCGAATTCCATTTCACTTCCAACGTGCCTCGTACTGCTACAGATGACCACATTGCTGAAAGTACCACAATAGTTGGCGAGTTGTTTGCCTGCCGCATTCCGGCAACGATGCAGAAAGAATAATTTTTCTTTGCTCGTAATTCGTGTGGCCAATAATAAAAATGTGCACGTCCTTCAAGCTATTGATTTGGTTTTTTATTGCAAGAACGGAGCATTACTGACATCACAATAATTAGATAATTATTTTATCTTTAATTATAATGAACAGTTAAAAAGATGCAAGGAGTCCCACCCTACTACTCTTTCTTGCAGTGGAGTATCGAGTGCTTCGGAATGAGGTTGTGTAAATTTAGAACATTCTTCAACAGTCGATTATAATTCGCGTCTGAAAGCGATAATGCAACATAATGGCGACATAGCAATGTCGAACTAATAAAATTTATTACGTAAGTTCTCGAACGAAATCAGCTCAACATAACCAATGAAGCGGCTAATTTGGCCATGTCACGCGAAAGTACACTTAGTGCTACCGTGGATGCTCGTGAACACACATTTGAGCGAAAGTAGATCCCTTTTCATTTCATCTCGCATCTCCAAGCAGAGGCCATAATTTGCTGGTGAACAACGCAATGCTGAACCTAGACAGAGTTAATTGCCCTACTGTAGGTATTCGCGTAAGAAAGTCAAAAGCAATATATCGTTCCCTAGTTTCAATTAAACTTTACTGTCAAAAAGCTCTGAACTTTGCTGTTTTACGTTGCAACGTTGACTTTAACAGAGCGTTGTCTTGCAGAGGTACGAGCCCCATGTGCCCTTCTGGGAGAGGATCGGTCGGGTCGCCGCTGCCAATGTTATCCTCTTGTTCATGGTGCGCCATCGCAATAGCTGCTTTATGCTATACTGCCCAATAACGAGCAACCATCGACTACATGCCTGAACCAAGGTATATGTAAATTGGTGGCGAAGCTTCCATAGAAGCCCACATGCCAAGAAAATGGGGCTTGTTGTAACCATCGCCATCTACGTATCGTGTGGACAACTAACATTTAGCAAAAAAATAATAAAGAAAGGAAAGAAGTGACGTCACAATCGGAAATGGCAGTGACGTCAAGATCTTGCGCTGCTTGGCGCGAATGTTTTAATTCATTTAGCGTCCGGCATTACGGCCGCTACGACAGCAGTTATTTTTTTTTGGCTGAGGCGAGCTTGCGATTCACCTCAGCTGAAACGCCAGCATGTCCTTTAAATATTATGAGTGACGCATGTCTTAATGTGAACGTAATAAGTCTGTTATTGACGCAATTGCTCCCCTAGCTTCCTTAGAAAGGTGAGCGAATAGGATGGAAATAAATGAGAGTGCCAAAGAGCTTTCAAAACCAACGTCAATTTTATTTGTCTTGAATAATGCAACCAATATAACTGACCAAACAAAACACGTTTTAATGATGAAAGTACTATGAAAAGCCCATAGTCGTAATGCATAGCAGCCTATGCGAATCCTTTCACAGTATCATTCGTAATTCCTTGCGAAACCATGTGTTCATATCCAAGGATTATCAGACAACATTAGCCCACACTATCTATTTGAAAACGTTCCACTTACTAATTTTATTGCCCGTCGGACACTCAGAGCCTGGGTTACGGAGCGTAAACAAACATAGCGCGACGTTTCTTCGCGGGGCGTTCCGCATTTATCGTCACGACGAGACAAGCGCGTCGGATGCCTCAGCGTGAACTTGCACGATAACAAAAAGCCTGCACTCACACCTTTCACCAACTAATGCTGTGCGCTCGGTCACGCAACGTTTGAAGGGAAGCGTACGTCACTTTTTGAAGAGACATGCAAGGAACAACTCGGACGAAACCGCCACGTTCAAGTGAGCAACGCCATTCCTTACGAAGTAATAGCAGGCTTGAACAGCTTTGCCAAGTCTTGCGCCAGAATCACTCGTTGGTACGGGTCGCTGAGAAAAAACTAATAAATTGGGAAATAGAAAAAAATTTATATTTGCTCTTTTACTGCAGGAAAAATATCTGAAACGGAAAAGTTATTCGTATGCCAGTATTCTGGTTAAACATTTTAGAGTATTTTTTTGCACACAGGTTTTCTAGTTTCAGTGTTTGTTCGCCCCGCCTCACCTAGTCGTGCTTCAATCGCGCAACACTAACCCATATCCTTGGCGATGGGTTTTGGCACGCTTTTCGTTCCAAGCTTCGTGACCTAGTTAGATGGAGCTTGCCTGAATTACGTACTAAAGATTGCAAAGTTTGGTGCATGTGCCCTGAAGTATTGATGCGGTAGCTCAATTAGTCACAGTTGTTCATTCTGCTCTGTCCTGTAAGAAGTGTCCGTCTAACGAAATAATCCAGCTTAGGAGGCTTCAGTAGCTATACCGTCATCAAAGCGGTGGGTTTAAGAAATAATTACCACAGAGACAATTTTTGAAGACAATGAAAGTTTTTCTTTCTTCACGCGGATTCGGCGCTTCTGGGATCTGGGTATCTTGCCTCCATAGCATCGTAGCGAGTGGTAAAAGATATCAAAATGTGGGTCGTAGCGAAACAAGAAGCGAAAATTAGTTGCAGAGTAAGTCTATTCACGGTATGGGCGTAATTAGCGCCAATGTAGTCGCAAATGAACCACATTGCACCATAGACTGTACTAGCTCTGGGATCGGCCCGCCTGGCCTTGCGGTTAAAAGTGTCGACACTAAAGGAGACGAGGTTGACGTAATTGCGCGTGAAATCCGATACGAATAAGATACAAAATCAGTGAATAACAAATGTGAAAGTACAGAATAGCGTGATAAAATCAACGTTTGGGCGCCGAATCACTTTAACCACTATGTGCGTCGAGCTTGTCTTCTTCAGCCTCGACACTTAGTTGACCTCCTGTTATATTCTGAGTGAAAAAGACGTAGTTTCGCCCGAAAGGCAAAGCATCGATTGCGATAGCAAATTAGTGGACAGCTATGAAAAGTAAGGTTGTTTTATCAGCCGCATGAACTTGTAAACATAGTTACAATAACTAAACTAGGGAGCATCGTGTCACACGCACACAAGCAAACATGGACCCATCTGACTTGATGACCGCGGAAACTCGCTGTCAAAACGCTGGCGTGAGGAAACGCGGCAGCAGCAGCGAGCGAAGTGACATTCGTGCTTTCGATCGCATCAAGGAAAAGTGAGCGTCGAGAACACACAGCATGCGCAAAGCTACGAGATGCCAACGAACCAAAACACTGCCCCCAACACAGATCGCTCTCAAGATACGCCGGGCTACCGCGTGCAGCCGCCACATGCGCAGTTGCAGCTAGAGTACAATGTGCCCCCCTCTCTCCCCTCCCCCCGGTGCATCGCAACGTTGAGTGCCTCGCGCACGACGGGAGACGGTGCGCTTCCTGCCCGATTTCGCCTGTTTCGCGCGGGCGAGATTGAGTCGCGATCGTCGGCTGCCATACAGCGTAGGGCGCGGCGACGGTGTTGTTGCCCTCGGGCTTTATACGGAACGTCACGGTGACGGTGATAGTGACGGCGACGCCGATGACGGAAATTCGCTTGGAGTGTCCATATAATTGCTACCGCAATAATAGGAGCCGAATGAACGGGCTTCTCTATTACATGAGGTGAGTGCAGGTAAACGTAAACGTGGCGTGACAAAAACGATCCGTCCTACCTGCGTTCTCGTCGCAGCTCTTACTAGTGCTGTGCACAGTGATGGGGGTGATCGGATACCGCATCTTCATGGTGACCTTCCTGTCGAGCAAGGTCTCCAGGATCACGGCGACAATCGGCACCACCGTCAGCGCGTCCTCGATCAACTTGGCGGTCATTCTGTGCATGAACAGGGTGCGTGGTGCTCGGCGTACAGCGATCCTACAAAATTTTACTAGTGGGAACTCTGCGATCTTTCAGCTACTACGTAGGGATGATGACGTTCTTCATTGCGCTCTTGTTGTGTTATTTATTACGCTTTTTCTATTTAATTTTTCAAGCAATGGTAGCTTTTTTCTTTAAACACATGAAGAAAAAGATTACAGCAGGACTTATCCCACGGTTAATGTCAACCTTAATGCGATTAGCATTCGAGCTATGTATGGACGTCCCACATTTCTGAAGTCACGACTACGAGGATGAATCAGAAAGTCTTTGTCCCTATATTTTTAATGAAATTACGGCTCTAAATTGGAAGTCAACATATCCGTTCAGAGTGGCGGAGATTTCTTGAGCGGGCCCGACCTTATCTGCCGCTAGCTCCGCGGCACGGCGCTGCTGTCAGTGGTCGAATATGGCGGTTGTGCTTCACACGTTCGCGGCGTACGAGCAAGGAAGTGTGATTTGTGTTCTGTGGAGCAAAGGACGAGCGCCCATAAACATCCACAGCAACTGAAGCCCACCTATGAGAAAATGTGTCTCGCTTTGAGAAGTGTTCCTGGCGGCACAGCGATTCACGTGCAACGATGAAACCAAGACATCAGTCCGAAGGTGGTTCCACAGTCAGCCGGACGAGTTCTACCACAGAGGCATTTCAAATTTAGTGCTGCGATGGGACAAACGTTTGAACCGGTGTAGGGAGTACGTGAAAAAAATAGTGCAAGAATAGTACGTTATATTTGTAATTACCTGTATGTACCTTATCTTGGCTAATAAAAAATAGGGGCAAGGACTTTCTGATTCGCTTCGTATTTGCTATCGGTAGGGGTCATTCCGAGGCTTCCGTTGCTTCGGCTATATGCGATACACATCGGTATCGTCCCATTTAGCCATGGTAATCGCTTAGCTAGGTCGCTTACGAGCATGTCGGGATGACGACGACGCAGTGATCACGATGGGATAAGGAGGAAGGAATGGGGTCGACGGAACGACACAGGTAACCTGACGACAACTACATGACAATGATATCATGATTCCTAATAGATGAAGATTGTATAATGAGGACGGCGTGATTATGACTATGGCAACGCTGGTGCGTGATACCGATTGCCTGACGACGACGCAATGACGGCAATGATATGACGACGATGGCATGGGGAGAGTCGGATGACGAAGTTAGAATGACGCCTATGGAACGACCACGATGGCATCACAACAACGGTAATATAACGAATGCATGACGACTACTGCATGACGACGACACAATGACGACGACACAGTGACGACGATGGCGTGAGAATGGTATGAGAACAATGAGATTACGACGAGTGTATGATGACAATGGCGTGACTAAGACTGCGTCACGAAGCCTGTATGACGAAGTTGGCATAACTCAGCTGAAGTCACGACGTTGGAACCACGAAAGCATCCCGACGGTGGTGTGTCCACGAATGCATGTCGACGATGGCGCGAGCATGGTGGCATGACGATGTCGTAGTAGAAAGCCCAACTACGAATGCATGAGAGGTGGGTCACTAAGCTGGAATGACGACGGTGGAACTATCACGACGGCACCGCAACCACAACCACGAGCAGAAACGAAACCTAGTGGTCCAAGCTGGTAGACAACATAGGTAACTGTGCCGGCATAAGCATACAGTTTCCTACAGTATACTAAAGGGAACTCTGGCGCTGCAATCGTTGATCCATCATGGGAATCATGGGAATAGCATGACCGTCGTGGTTGTGGATTCATACGTTCTTGTGGATTTGTTTATTACGCTTTGTACACCTTACCTGTCGCATCAATGAACGGAACGGGCTACCAGACACTATAGTGAAACTATCATCAATAGGTGGATTTCAGGAAAACGTTAAGTCTACATATCTTACATAATTTGTCCCGACCTTAATTTGCTCATGAGTACACCTCTATAGTGCGTTTCCCAGAAAGTGTTCGGTCGTTAGAATATTTGCTCAACTATGACGACAGTATAAGAAGTGCAATGTTCCGATCCATACCGCATGTTACTTTTGCTAGGGTCTGGACACTCTTTGTATGTCTTTCTATGCATCACCTTTAGATGCCACTTTGAGTTCCTTTGCGTACCACAAACTTCCTTGATCTTGTAACTGCCGTTTTCTCTAAGTTTTCATCTGACAGAATATTCTTTCACCTAGAAAATGAACATTGATTTATGATGTTCTACCACCTGCCAAGGAATGTAACACTTTGTATGTTCTTTCTGTACTTGTTTCACTCCTGTAATGACCCATTGAGCGTTGACAGTATTAATAAATAAATAAATAAATAATTTCAGAGCAATCTATACTTATCTGAACGCAGAAGCCACTGCGAACACGCACAATCATTACTAATTGCAATTATTCAGCTTGTCGAGGTGGCGAAATCGAAACGCGCCAAACGTCTCATGGCACTGGCTTTCCCGCGGTAAATTCATAAGGGCGTTATATGTCGCCTGTCTATGCATGCGTCCGCGGCGTAATTGTTTGAATATCGGGCATTTGTGCTTAATTAGAGGTCCTGCGCTCAAATCCGGCCGTCAGACAACTTTAATAAAGTGTATTTAACTATTCAATACGCAGCACATTGTTGAAAATGACGAGTTTACAAAGTCACGAAGCCGCCTGAAGCCAGAACGACGAAGTGTAGGCAAATCCATGTAGTCCCTATAATTACCATGCTGGCTCAACAGCCTCCATTGCAGCTCCCGTAGACGCTAGCGCCAGAGCTCCATCTAGTAATTAATGTACGAAACTTCATGGGCATAACAGGACGGACAGATGGAGGGCCGACGGACTCAAAATGCCTGAAGCCTGAAGTAGGCAAATAATGCTAATCACATTAATAACGCTCTGCGCACACGTATATTCGTTGCGCACCGTCGTACTACCATAGTTGCACTTACTATTCTTCGCGAGATTGAGGCGGAGTCACCGCCTGGCGGACAATGGCTGAAGTACGATTGCGGGGATGGCACACGCGTCGTCTGCCAGCCACTACTTGTTTACGTGTGCGCGTATGGCGCAGATAACCTTTGAAGTCTGCTTGTAGCGCAGGCTGTAGCGCAGTCGTATATGGCGGTATGCAATTTTTTGACGATGTATAGACTCATTTGGGTTTGCGCAGTAGTATCTGTGCTGCAATAAAATCAGTGACTGGAAGTGTCGAGTGCGCGATGTGTGATCGTCGCGCCCGCCGTTTTTCACTATCATTCAAATTTTGAGGTCGCATTGTGATTCAAGCAGTTCTCAATCACATTTGGCGTCGTTTCAAACAAATGAGGTGGTCGAAATGATAAGTGAAGTGATAAGTAAGGCAGCGCTTTAGGGACCCCTGGTAACGGTGTGTTTATGATATTGCAATACTTGTGGTACCATACGACATATCGACGAGGTGGCGTGACGCCACTCAGCAGTAGGAAAGAAAACCTTAAGCGCCCGTATGATGTCGTAGGATCCAAATGATCCAAGGCGCATAATTGCATGAGCGTAGTTGTGACGGTGGTTAGTGGTTACGCGACCATGCTTAGCTGTTCCTGAGGTGCCCTTCCGTAATTTGTATATTCCACTACGCAGAAATAATTTTTCCTCGCAAGTAAGTTTTCGCTCTTTGCTACTTTGATTATCTGCTATTAAAAGGAAGCGGAAATAGAGTGTTACGAGAGGACCATTTGTAACATTGCAGTCGCTAGACACGGGATGTCGTAAAACTGAGCTGCTGGGGGCTAATATAATGAGCTCTTCAGCGTGCTGTTGTTAGCTTGATGGAAGGTAGCGGTAATTATCGTCACAATCAAAGAAAAGAGTAATAAGGTTGGATTTTAAAATAAAAATGAATTAAGATTGTTCGCACCATTATCATGCATGTAACTATACAAAAACATCCTTGAGCTCTTTTAATCCCATTCCCCATCCCTATACAGAGTAGCATGCCAGCAGTTATATACGCGCCGGCAAAATTCTCTGTTTTTCCAATAAAGAGCCCTCTCTCTCTCTCTCTCTCCTTGAGCTAGAGTGCTATGTTTTTACTATTACCGGGGAAGGGGGAAGGGGATGATGTGTTTGAAGCCCCATGAGGATCCTTCCAATGCGCTGTTATTCCTAGTGATGCACCCTGGTTAACCAAACTTATTAACTATTTTGTATTTGACTGAGAATCGATAAAGAAGAGAAAGGGACTTAGTTATGTATGCGTTCAAGGGGTGAAGTAGAGTCACAACAACTGCCCACGTTACTTCCATTGTACGAAAACACAAGCAAGAGTAACAGAAAGTTGAGTTTCACAACAGCAGTGCCAGCAGAATAGGTTGAACGCACGCCGAACACCCACAATAACCACCGTGGACGTACCGGAGCAGTAGCTGAGCTTCGCCCACTATTTAGGTATAGTAAGAATGTTCAGTGAGTTTCGCACGAAAAATCTGGCATCGGAGAGCTATATGTAAGCAGTTCACTGCGGTCAGTGAGCATCATTACCAAACAATCAGCCCAAATCGCTCACCACGAAGCGCCACCGTGTACATTTCAGTGTGCCCCACCGCCGACCACCCGTCCGCACTAAGGCGCCAATGGTGCTGCCACCTATAGCCTGATCTCGCGGCCAATAGCGCAATATATTGTTGCGTATGAAAAGTTCGCAAAGGCGATTTTTTTTTTTTTGTAGCCGGAAGGACGAGGTTTAGGCAAGCCTATGAACTACTCCTCAATTCCAAACTGGCATGAGCCACCATGTTTGTGGCTTCGGAGAATACTAACGCTAGATAGCCATCTAGTAACATCATTAAAGAAACGACCTAGTACACGAGGCACAACAGCACCACGTTTCTGAGGGGCAGCTAGTCTTGATGTATCAATAGCAGTGCTATGCAGTCGAGACGTCATATAAACATTGTTCTTCAGAAATAGATGTTGGGATCAGTTGTCACATCGTTAAAAAAGTTATAAAAGCGCGGCGCACTGGACTGAAAGACCAGAACAGGACACACGAGCGCTAGTTCACAACTGAAGGTTTAATAAAATCCCTCCACCCCTGTTGACCAGAGAGCATGCGTAAAAGCCATCCATAACCGCTATCAAGGTACACCAAAGTTTCAACGTGCAAGTGCAGACAGAAATAATTGGAACGCGCTCCGAATTCTGACGCGCTGCAAACGAGGTTCCAATATAGGTGTAAAAAACTCGCCTACAGTTACGGTACTTCCTAATGCGAATTTTGAGCGCAGCTGTTTAGGTGTTATGAAGTCCTTATGTATTGTGGCAAGGAATTTAATTCTGAACGACAGGGCCCTCTCTACGGCGGCGCTGAGCCTCTCCCCCCGCGCGCCGCGTTCCCTCTTTCATCCTTCGCTGCGCTTGTTCACTCGATTAGACCGAGGAACGCCGAGGGATGACGATGCTCAACGCAGGAACGGGCGCCTCAGATCTTGAGCTCTAAAAAATTAATTGAGTGGTGCCAGCTGGACATCAGCGCCAGATCTCACGCATGCGTCAACTAATTTCTTGCTTCTATCCGAAGCTGCTAGAGGGCACTGTGCTTTAATTCCGGCACAGCTCCCATATATCAGTTACTTTTGTCCGCACTTCACTAGGTGACTGAATATGAAAATGTCTGCGACAGTCCAATTACTTAATGTAAGAGAAAATTAGGCAGATCCCGCGCACTGTGGGAGTCGATGTAAGCAAAGCTTTCTGTGCTGGTTGCTTTCGATTGACAATAAGTAGCGGTGATGTTGACAGCAAACGCTTAATTCCTTCAACGTTTTTAGTCTAACACGCGAGTGGTGAGTTGATGTTAAACGTTACCTTGCGTACATCGCTGTTGTTTGCGTATTACACAGAACATACAGGGAGAGGTGTTTGCTTGAGGCGTTGTTGTGAGCCATATTCCATAAACCCTAAGAGGGCTAAGCATTGTCATTGTCTCACATGGCACATCGCATCATGACAGAAGTATTAAACTTGAATTGGATTATGGCGCGGTACGCGCCAAAACCACAATCGAATTATGACACCGGATTAACTTTGACACCGTGATGCTCTTTAACGTGTCCCAAAATCTAAGTGCACGTGCGTTTTCTATTTCGCCCCCGTAGAAATGCGGCTCACGCGGTCGGGATCAAATCCGCGACCCGTAGCAATACCATAGCCGCAAAGCTACCGCGACGGGGACAGAAGTGTTGATTTGACGAGGGACCGCTTCCGTAGTGTCGCCTGGGCCCTGCGGTGCGCTTTAATTAATGCGGCTCTGCTTCTGCAGCCCGGCGTAATTTGTCCACTTGGCATATTTGCATGCTGTTTATTTTTCAGGAATAGCAGGAACGTACGGTATCGTACCTTGAACTTTACGCTTATTCAGTTTCCCGGCAAACGCTGTCGTATAGTAGTAGGGTTTCCTTGCCTTCTCACTTCACGTTCCCCCCTCCCCTGCATGGGAACTGCCTCTTCTCCTTCCTTCTCTCTACAGTTCTGTCTACGTCCCCTCTGGACTCGAACGTTAGTAGAAAGAGAAGAGCTGCAGTTTCTGCAATGCTTTTGGGAGTGGTCACAGATAATAGCTGTCAAGGGGCTAACGTGGCGACGCCTGGGGAGCTCCAGAGGGAATTGTGCATATTCGACGCGGTGGGTTCAAACGAGTTTTTCGCGTCGCCTTTCCTCTCTTCCGCGCTCCTGTCATGTATACAAACGCTCTGAACCACCCCCGACGCGGTATGCAAGACATCAGCAGCCACAGCAGCAGCAGTGGAAAATCGAAGGAAGAGGCAAAGAAAGCTTCGCCTTAAAAAGTTGACTCGCCATCCCGCTCTTGCGAAAGTGGATGTCCAGCGAAGCTGTTAAAAACCACCAATACAACTACTGAGGAGAATATGCAATGCTTTATCCCTTTAGAGTAATGCCAGTAATGGTAATTTAGAGTAATGGTAATTTTGACAGCAAGCCGCCGCTTGTCGTATTGCCGTTACTTTTCCGCTTTGCTGCTCCACGTATTCACGCTGCTCCTCGGGGGTCCTAACTATGCGTTGCCAAGCCATAGCCGTCCTGCAACAACGACATTAATTGCTAGGCTGGGTCTTTTATATACGAAAGACTAATGACGGCACTGCCCACGTCTCAAGCTGCCGTCGCCACGGCAGCTTGCGCAACAGTAATATTTACCGTGATACATATGCGGGGAGCGCTACGTGCTTCGCATTGTTATCAGGAGTACCTTATCATCAATTATGTGGTTCCCATGCTTGTTTTATGCTTGTGCCTTATTCAAACAAATGTTTTTTTGTATGCTGTATGCGTGATTCCAGAAGATTGTACGCACTTTTCGCTTCACGTTGCTGTGTGCTTGAAGCCTCCTTCCCCTCCGCCGCGGGCCGGCCCGGTATTGCATTAGATCCAGTATTCGCCCACATTTTTGCCCACGTACATCTACACGAAAAAGGCCGACCAACGAGAGACTAAGTAAAAAAAATTCTTGGAAACGGGGAAGTAGTTTCGGTTGGCTTTGAGAATTCGCCACAGTGCACCGTGGTAGAAAGCCTTCACTAAACTTTCAGTTTCAACTTAGCGCTCGCGTGTACTGTTCTTTTCTAGCAGCCCTGCGTGTTTAACGCTATTTTCGCCTCTTAAATTTGTACTTCAACATGACGCTCATTGACTGATTACTATTCACGCTTGCCAGGAGCCTACTTTGTTTACAACAACAATAATTTATGTGAGTTTCGAAGCCACAGTAGCAGTTTGGTTATGAGGCACTGCATATATTTCAGTGCTCCGGATGAAGTTTGGTCACCTCGCGTTGTTAATTGTACAGAGGATCCTGGTTTTCGGAACCCGAGCACCATAAGCATTGTAAGCCAGTGCGACCGGTACGTTGGCCCACACACGCACACGAGCGCACACGCACGCATGCATGCATGCACACATACAGAGAGCTCTCAGCAAAGCAGAATTCCATTTGTAGACAAAATCTGGATGAAACGTCACGAAGATTCACTTCTTTCTTTCCAGGTGTACGGCTGGGTCGCCACTCGTTTGACAGATCTAGGGGAGAGTCTGCGTCGGTGGTTTTTGCGATTCGGAGTAACTGTGTTAGTGTGCAGACCGATTTTAGCGTTGGTGGCTCACGCAATAAAAAGCCACAGAGCATAATTTGTGGGTCCCTTGTGATGGATTGCTCGTTATGCTATGGAAAGGGGGCGACGGTGTGTTCTCTATAGGGAAGGCTGAGTATAATGCTATGTATACTCAGCAGTAAGCATAGTATTGCATTACGACGCTATGCTGAAGCTCTCGTGTTTCTGGGGCCGTGAATTCCCATTCCCGGTGGCCCATGTACAGACTACGTCAATTTTATAGTATGAATCATCATAAATCGCTTCTGCTTGAAAATAACTTGACAGTTCTACAAAGCCGCCACCTGATATTCGGTATAGTGTACTTTTATTGTTGATGTGGTCTCACGTGCTAGCACAGCAACCATTCGCGGAAAATCTTGCTATACTTGTTAATTCTGTAGGCTAACCAGGCTTCTTTCTTGATTCATTGATTGGCTTTTATGTACTTATTTTTAACAATATTTGCGCACAGTGAATGGACTCATAGCCCTAGGCTAGTTTCGGTCCAAAAAAATGTTTTGTTAAAATGGCAATTCGGACAGGGTAAGCAACATTGAACATGATCAAATATATACAATCATCAAATATCAGATGAACAGTTAGTAAATAATCAAGCATGCAATTTCAATTAAACATCAAATCGAATATCAGATCAACAAATTTAGTCAAATCAAATATAAAATCTGATATACAATATACAAAAGAATTTTGAGAAGAAACAGAAAAACGTAATGTGAGAACTGCAAATGAGTTACACATTTCACTAATATTTCATTACGTCAATGTTGTTAATTGTTCGATGCAGTGTTGTTCATGCTTCCGTGCTCTCTCCCGCCATTTCTTTGTCTTCTTTCTTTCCAGAACGGCCTCGGACGCAGCGAGAATACGAGTACAGCTTCGCATTCAAGATGTTCCTCTTCACCTTCCTCAACAACTACTCGTCCCTCATCTACATCGCCTTCTTCAAAGGAAGGTCAGAGAACGGCGACACATCTCATTACCATTATTCAACAATGCTTCGCTGAATATAACGTCTGCGATTAGAAACTAACCTTCAGCAGTATGACCAACCATTTCGTTCGGTTGGACGACGCTTTGTCGCTACAGAGAAATAGTTTCAAATCAAGCGACGCAATAAAGCAGCATGCAGAGCTTCCCCATAACTATTCCTTAATGGTCGGCAAAAAAAATAATAATAATAAACCAACTTCGGCGATTTACCTGCAATATGTACGGCAACAGTCGGCGGCTCTCACTTTATGAAACATTATGAAACAAACAGTATGAAACGCAGCTCGAAAACTTCTTCGCATCAATACATAACGTGCAAGGCAGAAAGAAATAGCGATAGTTATGTAGCAGTTTTTAAAAAAAACACAAGTTTACGCAATCAGTGCAACAATAAAGAAGAAACGGGACTTTCGGTTCACTTTGATAGGGTCGAAAAATGCATCGTTGCCGGAAAGAAGTCTTTCTCTCCGCCCTGAGGCAAGGCTCAAGATAGCAATCAGGAAATGGCTAGACGAAGACTATTTGACGGTGCCCTCATCATCGACGTAAAGGGAAAAGCCGACACAGAAATTTGATTTCGGGCTTCCAACTACTGCCGCAGCAAAAGAAGATATTAAACTTTGTCTCCTAAATGTGGGTCTAAATGAAACTGGCTACCGAAATGCCGAACACGCGATGGTTGTTTATTTTTTTCTAGCTACCCACATTTATTAGTTGCACGAGCGCTTACTGCATTCTGCAGATCTTGCGCATTGTTACTACAAACGAATGGCCTACGTTTATATCACATCGCACGACTATCAAGGTTCAGCCCATGCCGGTGAGCTGTCTTTCTTTTTTGTCTCGCTTTTCAGGTTTTCAGGCGATCCAGGACGCGAGGCGCATTGGCGAGGCTACACTCTGGACAAGGTTTGTTCTTATGTGGCTAAGCGTCTAAATCAACTTCTACACACCTTATTTAGAAAACGTATTTATTCTACGTGGGGTACCGATATGACTGGTGAAGTAGTGCAGTCATATGAAATCCTAAGCTAACCTAGAAAGACAACCAAAATCAGTAACATAATCACCACAACCACAGCCATTACCATCGTTCTCAACGTAATCATCGTTATCGTCGTCCTCACGTTGTTTGAATCTGCCGCAGTAACAAAGGCCTCATCCCGCGATCTCCCCTTACGCCTTTCCCCAGTAATTCGAACTCGTCCTACGAGCATAGTGAGGAGCGAGGAGGGGGGGGGGGAGACTTGCGCTAATGCACGCTTCCCCCCCCCCATTAAAATAATGTGCATATTGCGGAGGTGGTCTTTCCATTTTTGCTGTCCAAATCGCGGTGAACGTGGGAACAAAATACTACACATCAGATGCACTGTATACCGAGAGAAAATAAGGACGAAATATGCACACGTCGTGTTACAAGACAACTACAGACACCACACGACGAAAGCAGCAAAACGTCAATTCTTTAACGCACCGTGGCGCTCCAGTCGTTCACTAAACGGGGACGCCGGGGCACCATTGATGCCACGTTTACGCCACGCACGCTTCAAGAGCGTGTCTTTCACGCCACTGTTGTTCTTCAACTTCGATGTATTGCCATGCCTGTTCGCACTGATATTTTTTTAATTAGCGTAGCTGATGAAGTGAAACCTTCTATAGGAGCAATCGCATGTCAGTATATTTCAGTATCGGGATAGAGTAAGTGCCATTAATGTCGAGCGCCTAAAAAAAAGAAAGATTGGGCAGGGTTGTTGCATGGCCCACAGTCTCGAAAGTTTATTGTTTCAGTAGCTCCACGTCTGGATGTCGTTCCTTTTTATGTGTAGAAATAGCTTTTCCCGATTATTTTTTCTCTAAGTGTTACGCCTTGTAGTGGAACAAGCATCCAGTGGTTTCGCTTCGGAACCTCTTTCCTTGTTTACTTTTATCGAATGTACTTTCACCCCCCCCCCTCCATAGAAGGCTCAACATTTAGTGAAAAAAAAACTGGGAAAAGCTATTTCTGTTTGTTTCAGCGTCTTATCAAACTTGTAAATATACAGGGTTTTTTTTTAACCATCACCAAATTTCTTAAAATTGCCTGTGGCGGATATTACAATTCCAACCTTCGATGAGGCGACTACTACTTCTACAAGAATTCAAATTACTCATTGAATAACTAACCTAATTAAGATAATTAAGGTTCTCAGTATTTATTTTACGCAGATATTTTAATCAACGCATTGTAGCTAGTGGATTCGCAAGGCTTATCCACTTTGAAAATTAATATCTCGAAACTTGCGCAGTCCCGAGAACTTGTTCAGAGTATCTGACGAAATGTATTGGTGTTTCAGTTACTTTTGTGCTTGAATGTATAAAACAGCGTTTGCCTGATAAATGTAACTGAAACGGCCAATGCATTTCATCGGACACATTGAAAAATAATATCTCGAAACTGGTGCAGTCTTGAGAATTCGTAGATTAAAATATCTGCCGTTAAGTAATTATATGAAAGTTATATGCGTAATTATATTCATTACTTAGTTAAGCATTTCCATTTATCATAGAAGTAGTGACCGGCTCATCGGGTAATATAGATATAAGGTTAGAACTGTGCTATCTGACACAGGCAATTTCTTAAATTTGGTGCAGCTAAAGAAATAACCGATATACGTTAGTTATATGTACTTGCGACAGAAATATCCGTAACATGTCGTGTTGTCACCGTCACCCGACCTTTCGTTCCATACCACAGTGCGAAGGCGGCTGCCTATACGAAGTATTCGTCCAGCTCGCCACCATCATGTTGGGTCAGCAAGCCATCAGGACCGGGAACAGCATTGTGCTTCCGTAAGTAGTAACACTACGCCAGTTTCCAACGAAAAAGGTCGTACGCCTTAAATAAACGCAATTCATTCGTATTCTCTGATGATTTTGTTCTTTGGTGAAACATGAGAGGAGGAAAAGAAAAAGATCTTTTCAATTTTAAATACGATATAACCATTGTGAGTACTCCCACCAAGGTTTCTGAACCTGGCTAGCTATCTGGCCTCGAAGCTATGCCGACGTATACTGAGAGCAGAAATTCGGCTGGTTTCGAACCATGTTGCCTCACCACAGCATCCCGATGGGCTACCCATTCGGCCGCGGAGTATCTCGCGATCCAGGTTGGCGGGGAAGACGGTTAAGAGACAGAGACAGAGACACAGACAGAGACACAGACACAGACACAGACACAGACACAGACACAGACACAGACACACAGACAGACAGACAGACAGACAGACAGACAGACAGACAGACAGACAGACAGACAGACAGCTAGCTAGCTAGCTAGCTAGCTCCCGGAAAGCGTGTGAAGTATTTTAAGAGGACACTAAAGTCAAATACTAAGTCAACGTGGACCGTCTAAATATCATTACAGAAACCTCGCAATGCTTCCTTCGTGCCAAGAAAAAACTTAGTTTACGAGAAAATTTAATCTGAAGGGCCCAGATACCCTTTTCTAAATTCAAATCTCCCGCCACCCAAACGGGGGAGTGATGAGGTGAATGCGCCATCACCAGCCTCTGTTGCCGTCAGTGAGGAAAACGGCTCCCAACAGACTACGGTACCGAGTCAAAACAGAGCGGCGGATTCGCCGCTGCAGCTGCTTTTTGGTCAAGTGGCGTGGACCGTTCGGGCATCTCGCGACATCACATGGAAATTGAATTCCCTGCTGCTTGCAGTTTGTGAGAGTTTCTCGAGCCAGCAGAACCAGCGCAGCCCTACGCGATCAGGAAAGCACTGAAACGCGAAAGCGTGGACGGCGCAAAGTCGAGCGAAAACGAAAACTTTCGACCGCCCGCGTCGTTGTCAACGGTAACTTCAATTAGTTCTTTTTTTTTTCTAAAAATGAAATAGAACTGGGCAAATAGCATCTTATTTCATATTATAATAGAATACAAGGATATTTTTTTTTGCAACAAGTAGTTGAGTACTAGTGACAGAACTTAACTGAGGAGTGCTTTCACCATCGAGCAAATGTTTGAATGTCCCTGGGGGGTCTTATACATGTATGAGTACGTAGGCGTAGACGGTGGCATGCGTGCGTTCGAATGCGGCACGCGAGATGGTAGGCTAAATCATCGTGTATTGTTGTATACTAGCGTCTTTATATCCAACCTTATTCTGGAGTCTAGCGCCCCAAAAGCAGCACATGGGCTGCGAGACACGCCGTAGTCGGGGTCTCGGGATTAAGTTCGAACATGCACCTGGGATTCTTTAAAGTGCGCCCATATCAAAGTAAACGAGCCATTTTGCATTTCACGCCCGTCAAAGTGCCGCCATCGCTGCGGGGATTCGAACCCGCGACATCGTGCTCGACACTCAGAAGCAGAACGCCACAGCAATGAATGAATCACTGCGGTGGATCAGATGTAGGCACCAAAGCACGGGAGCCAATTCCATGGTGAATAAATCAAATCGTACACGTAAGTGCCCAGGAAAAGCACTTAAGCATGCACGGGTGCACAATAACACACTACAAAAGTCAATCCACGCATAACACAGCACAAAGCTACCTATCACTGGGTCTTTGTTGACACTATCTTGCGCAAACATACGAAGCATCATGCCCAAGCGCGAATTAGTTTGCTCTCTGCTTGACGATAACGAATCTAATATTCTTGTTCTTACCGAAACTTGGCTAAAACCTGACATTACAGACGACGAAATTCTTCCTGATAAGCATTCTTATAATATTTACCGCAAAGATCTAACTAGCAAGAGTGGCGGTGGCATTCTTCTCGGTGTTAAAAAATTATTATTTTCACTTATCATCGACTCGATCTCATCTCTTGAAATTGTGTGGGTTGAAGTAATAATAAATACGACCAAACCACTGGTAGGTGCCTGTTACCGTCCACCTGACTACAGCACTTTTTCGTTACAGAACTACGCAATAGCATAACCACGGCCCTCCTGCTCTGTCCAGCGCATTCTGTTTATTTATTCGGTGATTTCAACTTTCCGCTCATAAATTGGCGTAATCTATCATCATCTTGTCGAACATCAGTGGATTTTCTTAACTTTAGATCTTAACCTGTTCCAGGTCGTTAACAAACCAAACCGTGGTACTAACATTCTAGAGCTTATACTCACCAACACTCTCGAAACGATTCAATCCGTAATTCATCTAAACGGCTTTAGCGATCACGATTTACTTCAGGTAACAATCAGTGTTCCACTACGCTTTTCAGGGATCTCAAAGAAAATAATACGTGATTATAACAAAGCAAACTACTCTAAAATAAGCGATCAACTTGAAGTATTTTTCAACCTCACGCTACTTCCTTCTTTTTATAATCGCTCGGTGGAACATAACTGGGTATGTTTCAAGAATAAAATGGCTGCTCTAATTAACAAATATATCCCGTTGATCTCGATAACATATGACAAAACAAATCCTTGGTTTAATAATGCCCTACGCAAGCTCAGGAATAAAAGGAAACGTCTGTACAATACCGCTAAACGCCTCGATAATGCTCCTTCGTGGGAAAGGTACAGGCTTTGCTTAAAAACGTACTGTTCTGCTTTGGCTGCAGCTAAAAATAAATATTTCTCCACAGATTTACCTGCTCTCTTACATTCGAATCCGAAAAAGTTTTGGCGAGTTGTATCACCTGACCGTGACTCTAACCGGATAGCCTTACATAGCGATACAAATACTCCCCTCTCTGACAATGAATGCCCCTCTGCGTTTAATACGTTTTCTTCATCGATTTTCAGCCGCGAGGATCATACCAATGTATCTGATGTTGCTGATTATGACTGGTAATTCATGGAAAGTATTGAAATCTCGGTGGAGGGAATTGCATGTGTTATTAATAATTTGAAGTTATCTACTTCATTAGTAATGATAATATTAGTTCCAAGATATTAAAAAATACAATTTCTATATCCAGTAACATTCTGTACCACATATTCACGCAGTATTTGTCATCGGGACAGCTGCCCAATGACTGGAAAATGGCCAAAATCATACCCATATTTAAAACTGGGAATAAAAATTCCCCGGAATATTACCGTCCAATTTCATTGACCTGCGCTTGCTGCAAGATGCTCGAACGTATAATTGCTTCTCATATTTATAATCACCTAGAGTCCAATAATTTCTTTTTTCAACATCAACATGGTGTCAGGAAAGGATTATCTTGTGAAACACAGTTACTCGAATTCACGACTGACCTGCACCTTAACATTAAGAATAACCAGCAGACTGATTGCATTTTCCTTGACTTTTCCAAAGCATTTGATCGTGTAGGTCATTGTCGCCTTATTGCAAAATTAACTGCACTTCGAATTGACTCCTTCCCTCTAACATGGCTTCGTAATTTTCTTTCGAATCGACAACAGTTCACAGTAGTTAATGAGATTGCTTCGTCTCCTACTTACGTTACTTCTGGTGTGCCTCAGGGCAGCGTTTTGGGCCCATTACTCTTCCTAATTTACATAAATGATTTTCCACTTAATGTTTCTTCTCGCTTACTTATTTTCGCTGACGACTGCATTATTTACAGAACAATTAACAGTACTGACGACCATCTGGCCCTTCAGAATGACCTTAGCCTAATTCATAATTGGTGTAACACCTGGTTCATGGCTTTAAATGTATCAAAATGTCAGGTAATTTCTTTTAGTCGTAAGCGTGACAACTCATATTTTTTATACAACGTCAATAATAACGAATTGTTACATAGAGTATCGTAAAAATATTTGGGCGTTCACCTAACCGAAAACCTCTCCTGGACAGACCATATTGCAGCCGTTTGCGCAAAAGCGTCAAGGGCATTAGGTTACCTACGTCGTAATCTGGACCTTCCAACATCCGCAAATTGGCCTATCAGACATTTGTTCGTCCATTGGTCCCCACAGCCTACATACTTAATCGACATGCTTGAATCAGTCCAGAACCGAGCTGCCCGTTTTATTTCACCTAATTATAGCCATCACTCCAGCGTAACGCAAATGAAACTCGATCATTCCATACAGCCTTTAGTTCTTCGCCGTAATATCGCTCTGTTGTCCTTGTTTCACAGATATGTTTATAATGCCACACAATCCACACTGCATATCCAGATCGCCTCGAACACGTCTCGCCGATTAAATAACCAGTTCAGTTTTGCGCGCATGTACGGTGCGACACATGCTTTTAACTTTTCCGCACTCCCTACGGCCATTCGCTTGTGGAACAATCTGCCTGATCAGATCAGGAAAAATTTCGTCATCTCCTACACGAGCATTTTTCATAATAGCACTTACAAATCACTTTATCTTGTTTCTTACACTTGACAATGTGCTTCGAATTTCTTGTGATATTGATGCATCGCTATCTCGCTCTTATGAATTGCTATTTTATGCTGTGTCACGTGTTCACTTGTATGCCCTGTATATATTATTGCTTTTTTGCGTCTTTTTCCCTTAGTACCCCTTCAAGAATTGTACTCCCTGATATGTTCATTTTTCGTGTATTTTACTTTCTAGTATTAGTGCCTTACGTTAAGTTTTACTCATGTTATTTCCTTGAGTGTACCTTTGTGGCCTTTCATTACTTCAGTTGTTCCTTTTTCATGTTTTGATCTTGGTAGTAATGTTGATGAGCCCTGCATTGAGGTGTATCTTTTGTATTCCACTTTAGAAGGCTGCTTACTCTTTCTTTCTTTTTTTGCCTTGATTTTGTAACCCCCCTTACACAATGCCCCCATGGGACCTGCAAGGTCTTTTAAATAAATAAATAAATAAATATAACGTAACACAGGTAACGTAACACTCCTACTAGATTTTCGCCGTACTCGCAGACCTTTCGTCACCCACGTTAGCCATCGCCCGAGATCCTGCACTTTTCTCTCTATAACGAATGCTTTCTTTGGAGTCGCAGCGATCCAGTTCGGCTTCGTCACGCTGTTCGTGGCCGCGTTTCCCCTGGCGCCCCTGTTCGCGCTCATTAACAACGTCTGCGAGATCAGGCTCGATGCGTACCGGTACAGCAAGCGGCTGCGACGTCCAGTCGCCGAGAGGGCCCCAAATATCGGTGCGGTAATTTCATCTACGCTGCAGAACCCTTGTTCGCACGAGCACAATACGTCCAAAGAAATTGCACAGTGCCACCACTAACCACTTGCTCATGCTCATCAAACGCTGCTTCGGGCGCTATGTCGTTTAGAAGGCTCTATTCATACCGCGGCGTGGAGTTGCGACATCTATGATGATCTCGTTAAATGACGGCTTTGCGAGCTCCAAGGTATCGCTGCACCCGTTTCCGTCTTTTGTCGCCTTTCTTCTATAATCAGACAAATTACACGTATGATGCTTAAGCCAAGATATCCAGAACCGATGGAAACAATAAGTATAACTTGGTGCCGAGGGTAAAGCTTTCCGTGATTACCGATCTTGGAGGCACATAGATCCCTCAAGATGCTCCAGACAAGATGACATGAACCATTACAACCAATAAGTACAACTTGGTATTGCGAGTAAAATTTTGAGGGGCCACGGATCTTGGAGGCACGTAGGATACACAAGACACTTCCGACAAGAGCATACGCGAGTCATTGCAAACACGAAGTGTAATTCCCTATCACAAGTGAAAAATTGACGTACGGCGTACAGTATCATCACGTTGCTCACAAAAAGTAGCCTAACCTTCGAACATATCCTACTGTCTTGCTTTTTCATTGATGTCAGACGAAGTCATTCACTGAGAGCAAGACTGAGTGATTTGACAGGGTCCCATCATGCGAAGAAAAACAGCGCAGTTTTATACTAAACAAACAAGAACACGCTCGGGTGCATGTTGTCATTTCTTTCCCGAGTGTGTGCTCACTTTCACTAGCCTGCATCTTCTTGCTATCTTTATTTCTTTTGGGGGGAGGGGGGGTTGAGTGCCTGTGTATCCCATATTTTCTTTTATAGCAAGTTGTTGTTTATATACAAATTCAGTTACAAATATGTACATACATATGACTTGCTAGTATTGTACAGAGAAGTATGCATATTATTGTAGCAGGTTTTACATGCAATTAGTTGGTGAGTTAACATGGTGAAGAAATCGCGCGAACACGGGACAACGAGAAAATGGGAGCGCTGTGACCGGCATCTTTTACGTGCATGCGCGGTACCACGTTTGCGCCGTTTCGTACACATGTCCATTCTTGCCACAACCTGAACGAACTGCATCGCAGTGTCTTTGACGTTCTTGATTTACGTATTGTCTCTTGCACACTCATCTCTTGCGCTTCTTCCTTGTTTGTCGCAGGCGCATGGCAAGCCATTCTGAGGCTCCTCGCACGCTGCGCCGTGATTTGCAACGTAAGCCCCGAAAAAAAAATAGTAAACTTGCAAACACTCATAATACACATAGGTGATTGTTAATGCGATAGCATTATCAGGATCAGTCCACCGATGCCTTCGACTATACTGCCTCAGCGATTCTGGCCTCTTATTATAAACCGCATTAGAACATGGGCGAATACAGATATCGGGCACAGCCATCAGGATTGGCTAACGCACCACGACTGATGACACTGCCTCGGGAATCGGCCTGCTATGTTTTGCGCCAACGCCATTTACGAAGGCAGGTGAGCCTGCTGTTTAATGCTAGCATATTAAAATGCTATAGGGTGTTGTGCTTCATAAAATGTTTTTATATAGAAGCAGCTCCCTCTGGTAGCAGAACCAAAAGGAAGTCTCAGCATCTTATCTACACGTTTCTGGTTCTGCATTAGTTCTACATGTATTTTTTCTCATCGATTTTCACCTGTAAACGGCAGCGGTAAAACTTAGCAAAAAGGAAACAGGTAACAATACATGAATATGTAAAATCGTCCATCAACAGAAAGGTCAGTAGGTTTTTGTAGCCAAACTTCGCTGTCACGAAGTTACTGTCGCTATAAATTCAGTGGCGTTGCGTGCCAAAGCCACGGTTTGATTATGAGACACGCCGTAGTGGGAGACCCCGGGTTAATCTTTACTACCAGCGGATCCATATTGTGCCCCCAATACACGGGGCAAGGGCGTTCTTGCATTTCGCCCTCATGGAAATGCGGCCGCCGCGACCGGAATTAGATTCCGCGACCTCGGGCTTAACAGCGCAACACCATAGCCGCTAAGCCACCGCGTTGGGTATACCTCAGCTATTATACTGGCTGCTATTTAACGGTTGATAGGGGCATTAACAACAAACAAAAGGAGAAGCCAAGGACGGACACTTACCTATAGTTCCCACGCACTCGTGCTGTGTGTTGTGCAGCGCCTGCGCGTTGTCTTGTGGTCTAATTGTATATGCGGTAGTTGCTGACTGCGCCGAGCAGCGTCTGTGTCCTTTCCCAAAGCAAGCAAACCGTGCTATCACTCTACAAGCTAGGTTTAACCGTTCTGAACCACGGCAATATTTCTTTATCCGCTTTGATGCGCGCGCTCACTTTTTAAAGCCTATGCTGTGATATTGATTGCTATGCAACGAACCTAACGCGTCAAGTGTCTCAACGTGGTGGCATGAAGAAGGAAAAATTCGTGAAGGTGTTTTATTCCACCTGTTTAGGCATGCGTAAGTTGCCTAATGGTTAGAGCATCGAGCTTCTGTGCTGGGCATAGAGTTTCTCACTACATTACCTAGAGGGAAATCTGGCGCTGCTGCGCTGTGGTATGCATGGGAATGCCGGTATATTGTGGATTCGGATTGGCATCGTTCTCGTAGAGACAGGACACCTTGAAGACGCGCTTGGCAAGTACCGTCCCGTCTGTCACAATGATTCATTTTCTACTAAAACAGCACGTAAAAAGCTGTTTTAGCTTTATTATTACGCGAAAATTATTATTACATGTGTGTGTGTGTGTGTGTGTGTGTGTGTGTGTGTGTGTGTGTGTGTGTGTGTGTGTGTGTGTGTGTGTGTGTGTGTGTGTGTGTGTGTGTGTGTGTGTGTGTGTGTGTGTGTGTGTGTGTGTGTGTGTGTGTGTGTGTGTGTGTGTGTGTGTGTGTGTGTGTGTGTGTGTGTGTGTGTGTGTGTGTGTGTGTGTGTGTGTGTGTGTGTGTGTGTGTGTGTGTGTGTGTGTGTGTGTGTGTGTGTGTGTGTGTGTGTGTGTGTGTGTGTGTGTGTGTGTGTGTGTGTGTGTGTGTGTGTGTGTGTGTGTGTGTGTGTGTGTGTGTGTGTGTGTGTGTGTGTGTGTGTGTGTGTGTGTGTGTGTGTGTGTGTGTGTGTGTGTGTGTGTGTGTGTGTGTGTGTGTGTGTGTGTGTGTGTGTGTGTGTGTGTGTGTGTGTGTGTGTGTGTGTGTGTGTGTGTGTGTGTGTGTGTGTGTGTGTGTGTGTGTGTGTGTGTGTGTGTGTGTGTGTGTGTGTGTGTGTGTGTGTGTGTGTGTGTGTGTGTGTGTGTGTGTGTGTGTGTGTGTGTGTGTGTGTGTGTGTGTGTGTGTGTGTGTGTGTGTGTGTGTGTGTGTGTGTGTGTGTGTGTGTGTGTGTGTGTGTGTGTGTGTGTGTGTGTGTGTGTGTGTGTGTGTGTGTGTGTGTGTGTGTGTGTGTGTGTGTGTGTGTGTGTGTGTGTGTGTGTGTGTGTGTGTGTGTGTGTGTGTGTGTGTGTGTGTGTGTGTGTGTGTGTGTGTGTGTGTGTGTGTGTGTGTGTGTGTGTGTGTGTGTGTGTGTGTGTGTGTGTGTGTGTGTGTGTGTGTGTGTGTGTGTGTGTGTGTGTGTGTGTGTGTGTGTGTGTGTGTGTGTGTGTGTGTGTGTGTGTGTGTGTGTGTGTGTGTGTGTGTGTGTGTGTGTGTGTGTGTGTGTGTGTGTGTGCGTGCGTGCGTGCGTGCGTGCGTGCGTGCGTGCGTGCGTGCGTGCGTGCGTGCGTGCGTGCGTGCGTGCGTGCGTGCGTGCGTGCGTGCGTGTGTGTGTGTGTGTGTGTGTGTGTGTGTGTGTGTGTGTGTGTGTGTGTGTGTGCGTGCGTGTGTGTGCGTGTGTGTGCGTGTGTGCGTGTGTGCGTGTGTGTGTGTGTGTTCCAGCATCGTGAAGGCGTGGTGACGGCAGCGTCGCAGGCGACTCGGCAAGGAAGCCGCCGAGCAGAAATCCAAGCTCGCGCGTTGGGAGGAGGACTTCAACCTCGACGAGTGCCCGAAGCTCGCACCCTTTGACGAGTACCTCCAAATGAGTGAGTGCAGCTCCAGTGCACCCACGTTGCTTCGCGGGAAGATGTTACATAAAGAATGGAGAATATCTCAAGCACACAACTTGCCTACGCGCGTGATTGAACAGCTAACACCGAAACATGTGATCTAAGCGACAAATACGTATATGTATGAGTACGTAGGCGTAGATGGTGGCATGCGTGCGTTCGAATGCGGCGCGCGAGATGGTAGGCTAAATCATCGTGTATTGTTGTATACAAGCGTCTTTATATCCAACCTTATTCCGGAGTCTAGCGCCCCAAAAGCAGCACATGGGCTGCGAGACACGCCGTAGTCGGGGTCTCGGGATTAAGTTCGAGCATGCACCTGGGATTCCTTAAAGTGCGCCCATATCAAAGTAAACGAGCCATTTTGCATTTCACGCCCGTCAAAGTGCCGCCATCGCTGCCGGGATTCGAACCCGCGACATCGTGCTCGACACTCAGCAGCAGAACGCCACAGCAATGAATGAATCACTGCGGTGGATCAGATGTAGGCACCAAAGCACGGGAGCCACTTCCATGGTGAATAAATCAAATCGTACACGTAAGTGCCCAGGAAAAGCACTTAAGCATGCGCGGGTGCACAATAACACACTACAAAAGTCAATGCACGCATAACACAGCATAAAGCTACCTATCACTGGGTCTTTGTTGACACTATCTTCCGCAAACATACGAAGCATCATGCCCAAGCGCGAATTAGTTTGGTCTCTGCTTGACGATAACGAATCTAATATTCTTGTTCTTACCGAAACTTGGCTAAAACCTGACATTACAGACGTCGAAATTCTTCCTGATAAGCATTCTTATAATATTTACCGCAAAGATCGAACTAGCAAGAGTGGCGGTGGCATTCTTCTCGGTGTTAAAAAATTATTATCTTCACTTATCATCGACTCGAACTCATCTCTTGAAATTGTGTGGGTTGAAGTAATAATAAATACGACCAAACCACTGGTAGGTGCCTGTTACCGTCCACCTGACTACAGCACTTTTTTCGTTACAGAACTACGCAATAGCATAACCACGGCCCTCCTGCTCTGTCCAGCGCATTCTGTTTATTTATTCGGTGATTTCAACTTTCCGCTCATAAATTGGCGTAATCTATCATCATCTTGTCGAACATCAGTGGATTTTCTTAACTTTAGATCTTAACCTGTTCCAGGTCGTTAACAAACCAAACCGTGGTACTAACATTCTAGAGCTTATACGCACCAACACTCTCGAAACGATTGAATCCGTAATTCATCTAAACGGCTTTAGCGATCACGATTTACTTCAGGTAACAATCAGTGTTCCACTACGCTTTTCAGGGATCTCAAAGAAAATAATATGTGATTATAACAAAGCAAACTACTCTAAAATAAACGATCAACTTGAAGTATTTTTCAACCTCACGCTACTTCCTTCTTTTTATAATCGCTCGGTGGAAGATAACTTGGTATGTTTCAAGAATAAAATGTCTGCTCTAATTAACAAATATATATCGTTGATCTCGATAACACAAGACAAAACAAATCCTTGGTTTAATAATGCCCTAAGCAAGCTCAGGAATAAAAAGAAACATCTGTACAATACCGCTAAATGCCTCGATAATGCTCCTTCGTAGGAAAGGTACAGGCTTTGCTTAAAAACGTACTGTTCTGCCTTAGCTGCAGCTAAAAATAAATATTTCTCCACAGATTTACCTGCTCTCTTACGTTCGAATCCGAAAAAGTTTTGGCGAGTTGTATCACCTGACCGTGACTCTAACCGGATAGCCTTACATAGCAATACAAATACTCCCCTCTCTGACAATGAATGCCCCTCTGCGTTTAATACATTTTCTTCATCGATTTTCAGCCGCGAGGATCATACCAATGTATCTGATGTTGCTGATTATGACTGGTGATTCATGGAAAGTATTGAAATCTCGGTGGAGGGAATTGCATGTGTTATTAATAATTTGAAGTTATCTACTTCATCTGGTATTGATAATATTAGTTCCAAGATATTAAAAAATACCATTTCTATATCCAGTAACATTCTGTACCACATATTCAAGCAGTATTTGTCATCGAGACAGCTGCCCAATGACTGGAAAATGGCCAAAATCATACCCATATTTAAAACTGGGAATGAAAACTCCCCGGAAAATTACCTTCCAATTTCATTGACCTGCACTTGCTGCAAGATGCTCGAACGTATAATTGCTTCTCATATTTATAATCACCTAGAGTCCAATAATTTCTTTTTTCAACATCAACATGGTGTCAGGAAAGGATTATCTTGTGAAACACAGTTACTCGAATTCACGACTGACCTGCACCTTAACATTAAGAATAACCAGCAGACTGATTGCATTTTCCTTGACTTTTCCAAAGCATTTGATCGTGTAGGTCATTGTCGCCTTATTGCAAAATTAACTGCACTTCGAATTGACTCCTTCCCTCTAACATGGCTTCGTAATTTTCTTTCGAATCGTCAACAGTTCACAGTAGTTAATAATATTGCTTCGTCTCCTACTTACGTTACTTCTGGTGTGCCTCAGGGCAGCGTTTTGGGCCCATTACTCTTCCTAATTTACATAAATGATTTGCCACTTAATGTTTCATCTCGCTTACGTATTTTCGCTGACGACTGCATTATTTACAGATCAATTAACGGTACTGACGACCACCTGGCCCTTCAAAATGACCTTAGCCTAATTCATAATTGGTGTAACACCTGGTTAATTGCTTTAAATGTATCAAAATGTCAGGTAATTTCTTTTAGTCATAAGCGTGACAACTCATATTTTTTATACAACGTCAATAATAACGAATTGTTACATAGAGTATCGTAAAAATATTTGGGTGTTCACCTAACCCAAAACCTCTCCTGGACAGACCATATTGCAGCCGTTTGCGCAAAAGCTTCAAGGACATTAGGTTACCTACGTCGTAATCTGGGTAATTCACCTTCCAACATCCGCAAATTGGCCTATCAGACATTTGTTCGTCCACAGCTCGAGTATGCATCATCCATTTGGTCCCCACATCCTACATACTTAATCGACATGCTTGACTCAGTCCAGAACCGAGCTGCCCGTTTTATTTCGCCTAATTATAGCCATCACTCCAGCGTAACGCAAATGAAACTCGATCATTCCATACAGCCTTCAGTTCTTCGCCGTAATATCGCTCTGTTGTCCTTGTTTCACAAATATGTTTATAATGCCACACAATCCACACTGCATATCCAGATCGCCTCGAACACGTCTCGCCGATTAAATAACCAGTTCAGTTTTGCGCGCATGTACGGTACGACACATGCTTTTAACTTTTCCGCACTCCCTACGGCCATACGCTTGTGGAACAATCTGCCTGATCACATTGCTTCCGAGTCAGATCAGGAAAAATTTCGTCATCTCCTACACGAGCATTTTTCATAATAGCACTTACAAATCACTTTATCTTGTTTCTTACACTTGACAATGTGCTTCGAATTTCTTGTGATATTGATTCATTGCTATCTCGCTCTTATGAATTGCTGAATTATGCTGTGTCACGTGTTCACTTGTATGCCCTGTATATATTACCGCTTTTTTGCGTCTTTTTCCCTTAATATCCCTTCAAGAATTGTACTCCCTGATATGTTCACTTTTCGTGTATTTTACTTTCTAGTATTAGTGCCTTACGTTAAGTTTTACTCATGTTATTTCCTTGAGTGTACCTTTGTGGCCTTTCATTACTTCAGTTGTTCCTTTTTCATGTCTTGATCTTGGTAGTAATGTTGATGAGCCCTGCATTGAGGTGTATCTTTTGTATTCCACTTTAGAAGGCTGCTTAATCTTTTTTTTTTTTGCCTTGATTTTGTAACCCCCCTTACACAATGCCCCCATGGGACCTGCAGGGTATTTTAAATAAATAAATAAATATAACGTAACACAAGTAACGTAACACTCCTACTATATTTTCGCCGTACTCGCAGACCTTTTGTCACCCACGTTAGCCTTCGCCCGAGATCCTGCAGTTTTCTCTCTATAACGAATGCTTTCTTTGGCGTCGCAGCGATCCAGTTCGGCTTCGTCACGCTGTTCGTGGCCGCGTTTCCCCTGGCGCCCCTGTTCGCGCTCATTAACAACGTCTGCGAGATCAGGCTCGATGCGTACCGGTACAGCAAGCGGCTGCGACGTCCAGTCGCCGAGAGGGCCCCAAATATCGGTGCGGTAATTTCATCTGCGCTGTAGAACCCTTATTCGCACGAGCACAATACGTCCAAATAAATTGCACAGTGCCACCACTAAGCACTTGCTCATGCTCATCAAACGCTGCTTCGGGCGCTATGTCGTTTAGAAGGCTCTATTCATACCGCGGTGTGGAGTTGCGACATCTATGATTATCTCGTTAAATGGCGGCTTTGCGAGCTCCAAGGTATCGCTGCACCCGTTTCCGTCTTTTGTCGCCTTTCTTCTATAATGAGACACATTACACGTATGATGCTTAAGCCAAGATATCCAGAACCGATGGAAACAATAAGTATAACTTGGTGCCGAGGGTAGAGCTTTCCGTGATTACGGATCTTGGAGGCACATAGATCCCTCAAGATGCTTCAGACAAGATGACATGAACCATTACAACCAATAAGTACAACTTGGTATTGCGAGTAAAATTTTTGGGAGTTACGGATCTTGGAGGCACGTAGAATACACAAGACACTTCCGACAAGAGCATACGCGAGTCAGTGCAAACACGAAGTGTAATTCCCTATCACAAGTGAAAAATTGACGTTCGGCGTACAGTATCATCACGTTGCTCACAAAAAGTAGCCTAACCTTCGAACATATCCTACTGTCTTGCTTTTTCATTCATGTCAGACAAGGTCATTCACTGAGAGCAAGACAGTGATTTGACAGGGTCCCGTCATGCGAAGAAAAACAGCGCAGTTTTATACTAAACAAACAAGAACACGCTCGGGTGCATGTTGCCATTTCTTTTCCGAGTGTGTGCTCACTTTCACTAGCCTGCATCTTCTTGCTATCATTATTTCTTTTGGGGGGAGGGGGGGTTGAGTGCCTGTGTATCCCATATTTTCTTTTATAGCAAGTTGTTGTTTATATACAAATTCAGTTACAAATATGTAGATACATATGACTTGCTAGTATTGTACAGAGAAGTATGCATATTCTTCTACCAGATTTTACATGTGCACTAGTTGGTGAGTTAACATGGTGAAGAAATCGCCCGAACAAGGGACAACGAGAAAATGGGAGCGCTGTGACCGGTGTCTTTTACGTGCATGCGCGGTACCACGTTTGCGCCGTTTCGTACACATGTCCATTCTTGCAACAACCTGAACGAACTGCATCGCAGTGTCTTTGACGTTCTTGATTTACGTATTGTCTCTTGCACACTCATCTCTTTCGGTTCTTCCTTGTTTGTCGCAGGCGCATGGCAAGCCATTCTGAGGCTCCTCGCACGCTGCGCCGTGATTTGCAACGTAAGCCCCGAAAAAAAAAATAGTAAACTTGCAAACACTCATAATACACATAGGTGATTGTTAATGCGATAGCATTATCAGGATCAGTCCACCGATGCCTTCGACTATACTGCCTCAGCGATTCTGGCCTCTTATTATAAACCCCATTAGAACATGGGCGAATACAGATATCAGGCACAGCCATCAGGACTGGCTAACGCACCACGACTGATGGCACTGCCTCGGGAATCGGCCTGCTATGTTTTGCGCCAACGCCATTTACGAAGGCAGCTGAGCCTGCTGTTTAATGCTAGCATAATAAAATGCTATAGGGTGTTGTGTTTCATAAAATGTTTTTATATAAAAGCAGCTCCCTCTGGTAGCAGAACCAAAAGGAAGTCTGAGCATCTTATCTACACATTTCTGGTCCTGCATTAGTTCTACATATATTTTTTTCTCATCGATTTTCACCTGTAAACGGCAGCGGTAAAACTTAGCAAAAAAGAAACAGGTAACAATACATGAATATGTAAAATCGTCCATCAACAGGAAGGTCAGTAGGTTTTTGTAACCAAACTTCTCTGTCACGAAGTTACTGTCGCTATAAATTCAGTGGCGTTACGTGCCAAAGCCACGATTTGATTATGAGGCACGCCGTAGTGGGAGACCCCGGATTAATTTTTACTACCAGCGGATCCATATTGTGCCCCCAATACACGGGGCAAGGGCGTTCTTGCATTTCGCCCTCATGGAAATGCGGCCGCCGCGACCGGAATTAGATTCCGCGACCTCGGGCTTAACAGCGCAACACCATAGCCGCTAAGCCGCGGCGTTGGGTATACCTCAGCTATCATACCGGCTGCTATTTAACGGTTGATAGGGGCAGTAACAACAAACAAAAGGAGAAGCCAAGGACGGACACTTACCTATAGTTCCCACGCACTCGTGCTGTGTGTTGTGCAGCGCCTGCGCGTTGTCTTGTGGTCTAATTGTATATGCGGTAGTTGCTGACTGCGCCGAGCAGCGTCTGTGTCCTTTCCCAAAGCAAGCAAACCGTGCTATCGCTCTACAAACTAGGTTTAACCGTTCTGAAGCACGGCAATATTTCTTTACCCGCTTTAATGCGCGCGCTCACTTTTTGAAGCCTATGCTATGATATTGATTGCTACGCAACGCACCTAACGCGTCAAGTGTCTCAACGTAGTGGCATGAAGAAGGAAAAATTCGTGAAGGTGTTTTATTCCACCTGTTTAGGCATGCGTATGTTGCCTAATGGTTAGAGCATCGCGCTTCTGTGCTGGGGGAACGGGATTCGAAACCAGCCATGAGAAATGTACAATCTTTATATATTTTAGAATGTAGCAACGTCTGCTCCAATGTAACATGAATAGACAGAAACTAACAAAGACCGTCACATGGATTCCGAGCTGGGCTATGACAGCGTGCTGTCCTGTCCGTTTTTCACCTGTCCCGTCGTCTGCGCTGTTTCGCCATAGTATACCATCAAAGTGGGGTAAAGACACGGGAAAGCTATCGATTTAGGAATGGGTGCCAGCGATTCTGTATTAAGTTCTATACTACGCTCTGGATCTTGTCGGATCCTTGGGCCCTCCTTTGCAGCGCGCACGGGGGAAGCCTTCGAAACGCGAGCCACAACAGCACTCGTCGCATGGAGCATGCGCACCGATCGCGTTATCGTAAGAACTCGCGCGGGGGCTGCCGGGAAGGCGGCTGCCCGATAAGAAGACACCGCAGACGGCACTCGGGGCTTTTTTGGGGGCGCGAGCCTGGGGAAGCGTGACAGGTGGGGCGTGGCCAGTCTAGGTTTTTTTTTTTTTTTCGAGCGTGGTGCGAAGCGGGGTAAAAGCGTTTTTGCATTGTGTGCGCGTGAAAGAGTGCTTTTGTTGTTCGCTTTTGGGAGCCGCATCTGCGCGCCCGGTTCGGTGCTTGCTTGCTTTCTTCGCCTTACGCATTCTGTTATCGACCGTAAGATTGCGGTGGTTGATGGTTAGTAACGGCCGTTCTTTCGTTGCTCCCTTTTGCCTGTATACATTTGGTTGCCTCGCTGTTCCGCTGCTTGCTTCTTTGCCTTGTTCTTTTCTGCTAATAGCCGCGAGACTGCAGTAATTGTTTGAGTGCTCCATTATATTGTAAATTAAAACGGTTTCTGTTCTTTGCGCCACTGGTCCTTTGTCGTGCTGATCGCGGCTCGCGGACCCTCTGAGCGAAGGCGAGTGACCTTCAATCTATATATCTTAATCTATAGCAAGTGCGCACACCTTCCCGACGTCAGCCGCGTGATGGCTCGCCTTCCCTATACCCGCCTACACAACGCAGGCTTTCCTGATCGCCTTCACGAGCGAGTTCATACCGCGACTGGTGTACCAGGTGCGCCACTGCAAGGGGCTCAGCCTGAGCGGCTACGTCAACTTCACGCTGGCCACGTTCGACACCAGCGACTACGACGAAGCCCACCGGCCGGAGAACGGCACGCTCGACAGGTCCATCGTGCGGGAGTGCAGGTGCCACGCTCTCCCATTGTTGTAGTCATTTTGACAGTCCACGTGCTGTCTATAATAGGCCGTGGAGCATTGATTTGGAGTTACGAAGCACGCCCACCGCTGACAACACCAATAATCGATTTGAACAGTCTACATGCTCTTTACATATACGGACTGCGGTGCATTGATATTGGATGTGCCAATTACGAACAACATGAACAGTTGATCTGACCAGTACACTATCGACGTCAGACGAAACGAGAACAGTTGGGCATGTGACCGAGGCCTAACAGAAGGCACAATGCCCGCCGTCGGCCGGGCACCACCACTGACAGGCACGCACATCCGGTTTCGGACTGGACCGTGCGATGATGCTCGCCCTACACTGCGATATTTACGTTTCTGCTTCGGTTCTCTTTTTATTTGAGAGCGAGGAAACAAGAATCAAAGAAATGTGACTGGCCGACGGCGCGCACTGTGCCCTCGGGTGCGCCTCTTGCGCGCGCTCCGCTGTTGGCGTTTCAGTTGACGCTGATAGTACATGCGGTACATATACCGGGCCTTTCTACGAATACATTAAGCAATTTTGAAAAAAAAAATCACCTGAGTCAGATAGCACAATTCTATTCCTTGAGCTGTATTGCTTAAAGAGGCGGGGGAGGGGAGGCAGGATAATATTTGCACGAAAGATCTAAATGGTTAACCTACTAAATAACAAACATTCACTAATTAAGTTTTAAACTAATAACCTTACAGCACATATTCCAATTTACTCATTGTAGCCGGGGAATTAGCGAGCTGTACGCAGTTGAAGCGAATTGTCATGGCAACACCAGTTTCGAGATTACAATTCCCGAACTTTGCAAGGAAATACATTGGCGGTTCAGTTACTTTTGTAATTTAAGGCATAAAACTGCGTTTTGTTAAAGAAGAAGTAAATGGAATGACAGTTCATTTTTACCGCAAGTTTGCTGGCGCTTGTCTCGAAAATGATGTCACCCACAAAATTATTTTCAAGAGGATTTGCCTTGCAGTCTCATCGGCTAGAATTTGTAATTTACAATGCATGTACTAATTAATCTTAAAACTGAAGTAGTTAAAGGCTGCGAACTGGGGGCTACTGCCTAGTGCCACTGCGTGCGAGCCTCTCAAATTACAAATGATAACATGAAGTCAGGAAGGACAAGAACCGAATTGGATCATTCGTACCAGATCGTTGTAAACATGTTCAAATTCACCTCACCATATAAAGGGTACTCATTTCTTAATTAGCAGAGTTAAACACTTCGTTCTCGCCGCATAGTCTGATATATATGCTCGGAAATGTCCAGCGAGACCGAAGTACGAAGCGAATGTATATCGTGTGTCATAGTTAACTAACATGTCCCTTGAATTGACTTTTCTTTTATACTTTTTCTTCTGCCATCAAATTCAGTGTAGCGTGAAGTACGCTAGCATTCGTCATATATACAGCCTCATCTTTGACCATTAGGTGTAGCACTGCATCCTCACTTACTCGCTTTTCCTGCGTCATGGTCCTTGACGTCACCCCTTTACGTCATCGCCCTTGACGTCACGCCGACGCCGACGGCAGAAATGCACATGAAGTGTCCCTGTAATTGTTGTCGCCATAAAACACCCTTCAGTGCATCGAACGTCTTCAGGGATCTTGCTTATTTGCTCGTCCCTTGTCATGTCGTGGAGAAACTAAAGTATTAACGGGACAGCGTTAAGGAGCTCGTGTCGCAGAAACGCCGGTGTCGTCGGAGTCGGTGTCGGCCGTGAGCGATAAATCCCGGAAGGCACTTCGTAAATAAAAAACATCTTGCGAGATGGGCTGGTGGGAATCGAACCAGGGTCTCCGGAGTGCGAGACGGAGACGCTACCACTCATCCACGAGTTCGATCGTTCAAAGCGGGACAAAATCGCCTCTAGTGAATGCGGTGTTGCCTTAGAAACGTGCCGTAGAAAGTTATACTGCGGTGTATATCGGTAATTATGACCATGTAAATTACAGAAGTCGCACTTTCACGAGTAGCGAAGTACGCTTCCCCTACATTTCTTCTGCGCTCTGCGCACACGCAGCGCCGTCTTACGGCAAACGCAGAAGACCCTCTCCTCGCAATGTACGGCGCTGCCCCGACACGTGGCGCGCCACTCGTCCCGCGATAACCATGATCGCATCCGCCTTCATGGCGCGTCGCGGCCCGGTTTTCCGTGCGGATCGCGACGTTTGGCTCGCGTAGATCGTTTGAGTAGGCGGTGCGAACGGAGTGCAACGCTGTCGCGTTGCACTCTTGAAGGCGAAGCTTAAGCGTCTTTCAATTTTTATAGAAGATTCTGGTAGGGCAGATTCGGCAAATTGAATAGGTCTTTTCTTCTCATAAATGTAATCGAAGATGCTGCCTGAGCGGTGTTTGAAGAATATTGTCCTGGTCCCAACGGTCTACAGCGCTACTCGCAAAAGCCGTCGTAACACTTGCCCGCCATGAGCTCCATGGATAGCTTACGTGGTCTGTGATACTCAAGTCGTACCTTATACGCGCATTTCCTGTCAAATAGGTTCTCATGTTGAGCACTTTATCTTCATCGTCCTTTTATTCATCGTGTTTGCATGCATACTCGTAAAAACGCATACATGTCAAGACGGAATCTCTTGCTCAATCAAAAATGTCTGGTAGCACGAGAACTTCTTCTCCTAGGAATTGCAGTGACTGCTTGGCTCAAAAGACCCTGAGCTTCTATTACTGCTGTAACTGGACGCTCGAAGCCGCAACACTTCTGTCATAAACAGGGTGTCGGCACGAAATGTTCTTCGTTCTGGTTTTAGTTATGCTCCACTGAAAAAAGTTCCGTTCCGGTTCTGCTCCGGAACGAAAACAAAATGACTCGTAACAGTTCATAAGGGTTTTGCTTAGCATGCAAGAAATTTTCAAAGCAAAGCAACGATAAAAACATAGTATTTATTTTTCTGAATAAGTGAATTATGAATTATGAGATCATGCTCAGTGCCATGAGTCAAGACATTGGGCATGATCTCAGAAACAGCATGTCATTGAGTGTACTCGCCGAAATTTCAGACCGCTGTTCCGATAAAGTGAACTTAAACGAATAAAAAATGAACGATATAAATTCGGTAACAAAGCGTTGTAAACACAGAAAATGAAATGAAATAAGCTCTTCAGCGCGCAAGCACTGGGTTTTGGTACGATGCTGATCTGCTAGTGCATCGAGAAGCAAGATTGAATTAATGCTGCACTCAACCGGCTATCGCTCGCACTATCCCTGTCTGAGATACGCGCTTATACAGACCCCTGAGATACGCGCTATTTCTGACGTTGCCTGACGTCGCTTGTTCCGAATTGCCGACTTTCCCCTTGGATCGAAAACCAATCAAAAATATTTCGGTTTCACTCCGAAAAAAAAAAATAAATAACGGTTCGGTTAGGTTTTTGTTCCGGTCGTAAATATTGTTTTGTTTCGCTTTTCGTTTCGGTGTTCCGTTCCGACGCGCTGGTTTTAAACGTTGTCGCTGACGATTCCGGTGAAAGTTGATCTGCAAGAGCTTCTTGAGTGGTAGGCCGTAACAAAAAAGTTTGCCAAAATCATCCAGCCCAATATATATTCGCACACTGTGTCTAGAGGTGAGCTCTGCAGTTATCAGCTCTGTGTTCGCCGTAACAAAGTTGAAGACTTCCGCTGCCGTAGGATCGCCACGGAGACTCACCGAGCCTGGCCGTTCGTCTCTACAGTCGTTAGCTCGACTCACATGGTCCTTCTTAGACAGCGTCAAATGTAATGTTCTCACACATCAAAAGATATTCAGATACGCCACGATTTGGATTGGTTGGCTGGTTGGTTGGTTTTCGACCGCGAGTGGCTCATAACCACTATGGGGGATTGGCCAAGAATCGGGCGAGTTAGGAAAATAAATCGAGTCTAAAGAGAATCTGGAATGAGAAACTGTGAAAGAATAGAAAAGCAATGAAGTCAGATAAAGATTTCAGAATTTCGCAAGGAAATTGTCATGATTCAATTGCAATCTTCACAAAAGCTGCTTCAAGATCCCTATGATTATGCCCTAGAGAGGAGGCTCCCCAAGATTAGAATATCGGGAATGGCGAGATTCAATCAAGCACCGTGACGTTGTTAGTTTCTAAATAATTTTTTTCTTCGTGATGAAAAACAGCGGCATGACAACAAAAGTGTTCTCTTCCTCACCACAATACGAGAACAAAGAGGGGTGCGCCAGACCAGATCGGTGCAAATAATAGTTTAATGTATAGTATTCGACATCGCAATGTGGTAGACAGGAGTACCAACTTTTCTTGTAGGGCAGGCGTTTCTACTCCAAGAAAATAGGAGGTGTCGGTAATCAGTTAAATTTGTTAATAGTAGGGAGCGCTCGCTTAATTATAGCGCGCCATATGCGTCCTTTAGAGGGTCTCGTGACTTGCGACGCCTGTTCAGCCTAACCACCAAGCGCAGAGGCAGGAGCCTTGGCTACATCAATCATCAATCCAAGTTCGATAACTGGCCTACTAGTCATCTCATAGCCAATCGATAGTATGCTCGACGGTTGTCTGCTACACAGCCTCGAGTTGAGGAGTCTGCAGTTCTAAACGTCGTTGAGGCCAAATGCGGAATCAGGGCGAGGAAAGACGGAGGTTTCCACTGGCGGGTGTCAGGAGTTTCGCAAGTTGTCGCTGTCGCTGCTTGGTACTTTAGGCGTAGGCGCGAAATCATTTCTTTCGCAGGTACTCGGCATTCCGCGAGCCTCCGGGCTCTGAGAACGAGTACCGGTTGTCCGGCAACTTCTGGATCATCACCACCGCCCAACTATGCTTCGTCATCATCTTCGAGGTGACATTTGCGCACTAATTTCGTCTGTGACCACGCCGCCCTTCTAGGACGTCTAAATTATACAGTTTCGCCCAGAGTGCGAATCTGCTAGAGCGATAGCTAAGCTCCGAGGCAGCATTACGTTTAGTGAGATTCGTTACTGGACAGTTTTAGAATGCCGTTTGTCGCCTTAAGCCTGTTTTACATGCTGCGAATTCGACCGCGGTTTCGCACTTGCGAATTCGCAGATGCGGCGAATGGGCCGTCGGACCATTCGTGCATGCGATTTTTCGATGTTCGGAGTGCTGAACTTCTCTGCGAAAACACGCATGCGGCCAGGATGGGGAACCAATCACAACACGGATTGCAGACACGTCACTGTGGCCTTCCTACTTGATATTTGTTTTGATACGTTAACGCACTCAAACACAAACAACTTTTACGAAAACAGCTTCTAAGTTGCGTTATATTGTTCTCACCGTAGCAAACTGACGCCATGAATAATTCAGTCCTCTGCTAGGTGCTAGAAAATGCGAAAATCCCAGTTGCCGCCCTGGGTTCTCATGGAAGCGGCGAATGCGAAGTTCGCATTTGCGGGAAATCGTAGCTGCGAGAAACGCAGTGTAAAATTCTACCATGTTGACCGAGATTTAGACAGTTTTAGAATATCGTTTGTCGCCTTACGTACGTTAAAGCAAGCAACTTCGCGGGACTTTACAGTGCGCGTCCCAATCAACTCCTTTAAGTACGAGAACGCAAACGCAAGGACGACGTTAAAAGACAGGGCGCCGTCTCGCGCATGGTGCAAACGTATCCAGGCCAAGACAGTCCATTAGCAACCATCCTGTTGTTTCTATGCGGTAACGTTTCGTTGGTCCTACGGACGCCGGAATCGCCGAACTATGTTAAAAAAGAAGCTGGATGCGCTATGCGCCGTTAACTAAAATTTCCGGTGAGTTTAGAGGAAGCGATAACTAATTTCAGTAGTTACTGCAGATCAACGGAAGCGAGAGGGTAGCCATTACGAGAATCCACGCTGAAGAGGGAGTCATGGATGGCGCAATGTACGACAACGCTATTTCTTATCATGCGTAAACCTTACAAACGTCAAACTCGCCTGCTAACGTACGTTATCACAGCGCACGTAAACCACAAAAATCTCACTAACGCACTGAGCATCTACAGTGAGGACAGGACTATTTCTTTACGTACGTAATGTGCTTCCGTTTATTTGCAAACGCTGTTGTAAAATTCTCCGTTAAGCGTGACTGCGCAATTTACAGCTACTCTAACGGTGCACATACACGGTAAGTTCTGTCTTGCGAAGCAGCAAAAGAGACGTGCCGTAAAACTTGGTATAATCTGTAGCATATAGATAGAGGCGCTCAGAAAGGTACAAATTCGCCACAAGTTGCCTCGGCCTGCAACACCCTTGGGGTGTCGAAGCAAAAGTCTTAACTAGAGTGCAAAGTAATGACGAAGACATGTAGTAAGACTTGTTATTAGATGTAAAAGCGCGAATTCAGACATTTATAAACACAACATATACAGCCAAATTTGGTCTGACTGCAATCCTTTCAAAGGCACCTCTCCCCCACCCTCTCACATTTCGCAAAAGAAACGCTTCGTCTAAAGTGAGAAGTAGCGGAAGCAATAATTACCACGTTATTGCGCGCAGTGTCTCTTTGACAGATAGCCGTCGGTCTGTGAGGGTTACAGAAATGGCCCCAAAGGAATGGAAAGCAGATCAACGAAAGCAGATTAGATTAGATGGAAGGGCCAATCTAGCAAGCTGTCAAACACTGACAAAACATAGGGCTAACTAGCGGTCACTGTGAGAAGCCTCTGTCTTACGGCCACGTCAACACTATCGCCGCATTTCAGGTGAATGGGTTCACGCTGAAAGCATCCTGCCCGGTTTGTTCTCTCTAGGTTCCCAAGCATGCCACCCTTTCTTCATTCTCGCGCAGCACGTGGTGTTCTTCATCACGGGTGTCGTAGCTGGCATGATTCCCGCCATGCCGAAGTCGGTGGCCCAGCGAATGAAGCGAGAACAGATCGTCGTGCAGGACCTCATCGCCAAGCTGCAGGACATCGACATGGCCGCCGCCACTGCAGTTGCCAATAGGGAACGCCTGATGTCCATATACCAATAGCAGCGACTTGTATTGCGTGTCACGCAGTAGCCCCTTTGGTCGACTTTTCTTTTCACCCGGTATCATTTGTCGTAGTAATTAGCCACTAATTTGGGACAGTGACCTCGCACGATGATTGTGTGAAAACTTTACTTCCCCTCTTTTCTTTCTTTAGAATGTTATCACGCAAACGTAGCCCGATGGTCACGGTGGCCGTTAAATGGGTTCTGTCCTTTGTTAGTCAAAGCTTATTGTGCTGGAAAAATGGCAAGAAATCGTTAGTTCGAGAAGTTGGCGTGTTTGCGTAGTTTTCCAGATGCAACATAGCACCGTTTTGTTCGCGCCCGAATACACGTATGAACCACTTTAGTTTCTTGGCTGGCCGCACAGCAATCCCGCTGCAGCTTCTCTCCGAAAAGTTCTGTGAAAGCGCCTACTGTAGCAATTTAATAGTTGCTGGCGAATCGCTCAGCAGTTACCAGCCGGTGACAATGCAAGATTATTACAGAGCGAATGAGTGTCGCCTGCCACAACCTCTGTGGTTCATGTCGGAAGATGACTGACTGCCCTGTCGAACTTATACTGTACCACTGCCACGTGGTGTGTTAAGCTGCAGCGTCGATCAAGCGACGTGACAACTCACAGCCAAGCCTACGCCGACACAATTATTTTCCTGCTGGCTACCGAAGAACAACGATGTCGAAAGCTAATCGTGCTTAAAGATATATCGTATCCGACGTCTTTCCTTGGTAGCCACGCTTACCATTATTCCAAGTGCATAAAAATGTGCTATCATATATTCCAGTGGCCTGGAGGAAATATTAATGTTCATTCAAGCTTTATCAGTGATACGCATCACAGAATCTGTGCATATGCTCTCCATTTCCTTAATGCAACCACTTGCGACAGCATTCCAGTCTGCCCGCCAATTACATGTTACTTCGACAAACTCTTCGACAGCGACTTCGACAGGAGAGGACAGCGTGGTGTCAGCAATGGACTTCATGTGTCGTGCGATTCCGTGTGCACCAGTCATGGTCTCAACTAACCCGCGAATCACGCTACTCGTTGTCACGCTAGTTTCTTACTTCATTACGCCTTCATTGGTTGCTGCTGTGTTTAGGATTGCGTGCACAGAGCTGGCAGGCTCGGGACGCCGCAGTGACGCACTGACGCTATTGTGTGACGAGAAGAGAAGTGCATTTAAGTTCGTGCGCATATTTATACGATGTTTTGTTGTTCAACCTTTTAGTTGCTTTCACTCAACGGTGCCTACGCGACGTTTTGCTAGATCTGCATTTAGATCTCTATTTACATTTCCTATATGCGTAACTGCTCTGTGAAGATTTGCCAAATGTCAAATAAATGGCGCATAATCCTCTGCGCTTGCGAGCGTCAAGCACTGGGCATTAGTATAGCAATTAAACTGCATCGCTTTTGTAGCCGAGTTCGAACTTGGGAAATTCGTTATTTCATTCATTCATTCATTCATTCATTCATTCATTCATTCATTCATTCGTTGCATCGAAATGCGGCGCCACGACCTTGCATTGCAACCGTGACTTCGCGCTCAGCAACAGAACGCCACCGTGGCCAAGTCAAGGCAGAGGTTTGTTCGTGTGCTCGTGTGCCTTTGGGTGCACGTTATTGAACCCCAATTGATCAAAATTCATCCGAAGCTCTCAACAACGCTGTTCTTGGTAATTCACTGTGCAGTTCTGGAAAATCCCATAATTTGTTTAAATAACTTGCCATTTTACTTTCAGCCAAGCGGTGACCGATCCTAATGCTAAGCCGGCATAATGTAAAAATTTCTTTTGCTCGGTTCTATTCCTTCATTATCCGCATGGCCACCCGGTTCGATAACGTGGGTGGTACACTGCACAGCCCAGGGGCGAAGTGTGAAAAAGAATAGCAACAACAGAGATTCGTTGCTTTATTCTGCCCTGAGTAGCTTCGGTGACTTGACGAGAACGGCTTCATTCAGCATAACATGGCTGATGGCGATAGAACAGGGCAGCGCATCTTGGAAAGTAGTCCACGGCGACCAACAAGCGCACGCGGGCAAATACAACAGTCAACTACAATTTCCTATGGAGTAGCTCCGCACAGACGTTTCGTAGCAATGATCGACCTTCAGGGTGTCCTGCTCGCTTCATATGGACGATATTCTGCATAGACGTCACTTATACCGCCATACATTAAAAAAAGAAAACCTTTGCGAAAGCCAGACTGGGCAGTGAAAATTGTGTCATCTGGTTCACACATAATACTAACAAGCTTGCCTAATTGTCTCACGTTTGTCTAATACATGCATTGCGCTACTTAATCTGGGCAATTTGACTTTTTCTTATCACCCACCCGCGTTACATGTAATTCGTTAATTACATTCAACTCTTGAATATAACTTCTCTTAACGTTACGCCTATCATTTCTTTTTCTTTTCTATTACTCGCTGGGCTCTTCTTAGCTAGCCGTCTACTACATTTAAGTGACCTCATATAAGTTAGTAGCTGCGAAAGGCAGTGATATCGCTCTTTCAAAGAAAGAAAAGTAGTATAGGGGTGGGCGAATATTCGAAGTTCCGAATGTTTACCGAATATTACCCAAGTCTACTTGTATCCGAAAGTGAGCTTTTAGGTGTTTTCGAATATCAAAACTAACGAAATATTTTTCTACAACCGACTGTTAAAGTAGGGTTACTGCTCTTCGTCTGCTAAATAAAGTATAACAAGTCATTGAAAGTGAGACAATGACAAAAGTTCGCGAAGCAATGCAGTAACAAAATGTGGAACGATAGCTATGTTTTCGGTTTCGCGGCGGAAGCTGACATGACAACCTGGGAATTTCGCTTGCAATTTGTCATTTTGTGTGTTGGCAGTCTAGTCATGTAGCAGTTTTATCTTTCACGCTGCAACCTAGACTAGTATCCTTGCAACGGACACCTTTATATATGTCCTTCAGGACCGTTCCAACGCGCACTATACAGGTTGTCCCAACTATCATGCAACATTAAAGAAATATGCAAATGCTACGTAATGCTTTTTTCCGTCACTTTGAGATACGCAGATTACTTTTTTTTGCACTACGACAGATTAAATAATTACTCTTAATAACAAATACATATAATAATCAGATGAAAAGTGTCTATGAGAAAATTGTAGAGCAACACGAAAAACTCCCGATACAGCTTTCTGTTGCTAGATACGAGCTACATAAAGGTATTTTTCTGAGAGTCAAAGTAGCCCGCGAATACGCGCAAAGTGCGTCGAGTAGCCAGTCGCCCGGCAATCTCGTAATACTCGTGGGCGCCTTTCACGCTTGGAAAAACACTTTTATCTAGCACGTATTAAGCAACAGAACGCTGTATCGGGAATTTTTCACTTTCTTGTACAATTTTCTCATTGACAATTATTTTTCACCTAATTATACTATTTGAGAAATTTGTTAAGTAAGACTATTTACCTAATTAGGCTGAATGTAAAAAAAAATCTGAGTGTCTCCAAGCAAAGGCAAACAACGTTAACCTGGTTCTGTCCAGCTACGTGGCATTTGCATATTTTTTAAAATCTTGGTGCATAATAATTGGGACAACCTCTATGTACAGTTCCTTCAGGATCGTTCTTTTTGTTTAATTTTTTCAATTCCCATTTTTTTCGGCACCCATATATTTAAGGTTTTTCGCAAGCTAGTCATACAGTAGCCATTGTTTCTTGGGAAGTTTGTTTGCAACAAGGCTCTAAGCTAGCTGGGAGGCTATTCGCACAATTCTTTTGTTGACTATTAGTGACCTTGTGCTTAAAATCGATACTAATTGTCCGTGATAGTTGCCTGTCTTTTTCTCACTAGTTACTACAAGCCCTGGTAGTTAAATATGCCGAAATAAATGTTCCTGCTATAAATATACAAGACTGCGTTTGACTATTCCATCGTCGAATCGATATTCGATACTTACTATTAGTATACGATTCGTATTCGAAAAATTTAATTTTCGCCCACTTCTAATTGCTGTTCATGATATGTGAGAACCTTCGGTGTGCGCACGAGCCGATTTTCATACTTATTTTCAAGAGTTTTCTGCAAAAGTCTTTGTAGGGTCACTGTCACACAACTTCAGAGTTCTGAAAACTGCCATACTCTTCAAGCATGCAAAAGGACGACGCGCAGCAAATATTAAGTTTGAGAACCAATCTTATATTTCACTAAGTTAGGCGGTTATCTCGGAAAATAATTTCTGCGTTTTACATGTATTTGGATAGGCGGCATGGGAATGGGGCCCGAGCTAAAGCTTCCTCTTAAAATCAAGTACATTGGTGGTAAATACACCAGCTGCCTAAGGTTCTGCAGACGCCTGCAGATACGCTCAAACCTGCCGTCTTACTTGAACGCGAAGCGCTCCGTCTATGCCTTGCCTTGGCTTCAAATATATTACGCGCTCTTACCGCATTTGCTTGTGTAAGTCCCGCACTTTTTTTTAAATTTTACTGGTTGCAGGTTTTACCCTAGGTAGGCTGATAGCATATTGCTGAAGCCTCAAACTGTGCTGAGACTGCTACCCTAAGTAATGCGACCATTTTTGTCACTTGTGTCAACCAACTTGTGTCATTTGTTATCTACCAATGGGTATTTATTACTCTTCACTGACAAAAAAAATATAGCATAGAATTACCCCTGCTGCACGGGTAATTATCTGCGTACACATTCAGACAATCTTTTTGAATTCACAGGGGCACCATGCGCAAACTTCGAGGTGGTGCTGCTAGATGGCGCAGCGTGTGTGTACAGAGGGAAGCGCCAGAGAGGAGCCCGGCAAAATGTATGTATATATGTCTGCATGTATGAAGCAGTACATGCTTCATACATGACGCGCTTCGGCGGATGCACGGATGGATAAAAACATTATTGGATCTATTTAAATGTGGTCGGGCTCCTAGACGTCCGGGAGTCCCCTGGCCGACATCTCTAGGCAAGCACGGCCCACCAGCCAGAGCTGGTCATGCGAGCAAGTGGCCCGAAGAGCGGCCTCCCACGGGGAAAAGGAAGGGTTGGGAATAGGCTCTACCGCTTCAGCGGTGGCAATACGATGTGTAGCTACGTTGCTTCAGTGCTAATCGCATTAAGATATATATCTACATTTATTACCATCTCACATTCATTGTGAGATGGGCTTTGCCAACATTATTTTTTTTTTACATGCAAGTTTCAGCCCTATATGTTAATATTAGTAGATTGCACTGGATGTATATATTTTTCTTTCGAGGGTATCAGTAATATTTAAATTTTCTGCTTAATTACACGAGCAACTGGCCTAAAGCGAAGGGGCTATACAAAATCGCGCCGAAGAAAGAAGCCTTACTGCTCTGCGTTAAAGTAGCGGATGCATACACAGAGTCCACTCTTACCTCCGTGATCAGAAATGCACCTTAATTGCTTGACTTAATCTACCTGACGCCTGACGTGAACGCTCCGAAAGAAACGCATTGAGCGTTTTGGGGCACGTTCACGCCAGGCATCATATAAATCAAGTCAAGCATGTTGAGGAGCGTTTATGAATACGAGGTTTAAGCTTCCACGAGTACTCAAAAGGTGAAGATATTTGAAATGATCAAAAATCAGACGTTCAAACAACCCCTCTTTTATTTGCACAGGTTACTTTGTGTACTTTGGAATACTATGTTAGATTTCATATACTATAACATTGATGTTACGTTATACTATAATGCTGTTAATACTACCTTATAGTACGTTATTGTAAGCTATAATATTAAAATATCTAAGGTACTATATGCTATAATACTGTGTCACATAACGTACCACAGGAAGCGAAAACACACACGTATCCAGGCAGACACTACATGAGCGCCTATCGAAGGTCAACTTATCGTAGATTAGTACAGGCGTTGGCTCTTGCTACCACTACTACAGAATATGTCTATTGTTCGTGCAAATTGTCTTGTTGCCATGAAGAACAACCTCAAGCAACAGCGATCCGGTTGGTGATTGTTTTCTTCAGAAAACGCTAGAAATTGAAATCATAGTTCTTGCTGTACAGCATACGAAGTTTAACAAAACGGCTCTTTTAGTTCATAGTGTAGCGCTATCTTTTGGCAATCCTTCGAAGGATCGGCCGAATAGTTTTGTCTGTTCTTCGTGAAAGTTGCAAGTGGCATTGGCGACGTAGATCACACCTAAGACTTTGCATCACAACTATTCCTAGTGCTCCTTGTCAAAGGCGTCAACATGAAGCTGTGAATGACGCCATGCACTGTGACGCGCTCTTAGCAATGAAACAAGTTCACTTTCTAGCACACGTCAAACATGAAAAGGAAATATTGTCATCCATCCGAGTGTAGCACGAAGCTACAAAGGAAACCTCTGCGTGATTTCAGGCAGAAAGCTTCGCATTTGAAGCGAGACCCGTTTCTCGGTTTAGCGTATGGATTTTCTTTGTAGCTTCATATTGCAGTTGTGTGGTTAGCAATTGCTTCCTTATATGAACCTTGATTTCCCTTGCGGCCTTCCACTGAACTGATTCGCCAAACTTCACATATTGTACAAAGGCTTATTTGGACTGTCTACTGCTTACTTTCGCAGTCTGGATGGTAAACCGGACGAGATGGTTATTTCTAGCTGAAGCAAGCACTGAGAGACACGTACTCAATAAGGAGCACATGACATTATCAATTGGTTGTCGTATGCACAAGAAGAATGAAATGGTTCGTCGCACTGCAAAGCGACAAGCGAGGCTCGGAATTCCGTTCTCCCGGTGCTCCTTCTTGTACCCGAGCCTGTCAGTGCTAAAGCAAGTTCACTGTTTTCTGAATTACGTGACCCTGTACTGTTCTCCGTAAATATTAGCCATGCGAAGCACAAATGGTTTCCATCGCATTCCCGATTACAGTCTCATGCAAAAGAAAAAGAAAACGGTCAATCAAGCTGCATGGCGACACGAGAAGCTTTGAATTCGTTGAGATGACAATGCAGCGTCATTGACACATACGGATCCTTCATCCTGTTCGCAACAGCCAGTCAGAATGTGAGGCATTTCAACAGCTCTGCAATAACAATTGTGTACGGGCACTAAGCATCACGGAGTCGAAAACATGCTGTGCAGGCGCGGGGCCGTTCTCAGCCATACATTATGTATTTCTCAGAAGCACCGACTGCCTCAATATCAGAGTCATTCGACAGCCCTTTTTTTATTTTGCTGCCCACAGACCTTCTTCGAAATAAACATACTGCAAACATTGTTAACGGAAAACACGTTCTAGGCGTCGCCACGTGTATGTTGCCACAATACAGCGCAACACAAATGGAGAAAGCCAGTTGACCGCCATGAGGGGAAGAGAGTGAGAGAGAGAGAGGCTGTAAAGGAAAGGCAGAGAGGTTAACCAAGGTTAGCCTAGTTTGCTACCCCGTACTGGGTAAGGGTAGCAAACTTAAGGGGACTTAAAGATTAGAAGGAATACAGACGTTCGCACTTCGCACGGGTACACCCACAGCTTCTATTTTGTAGTTTGATATACCGCCTAAAGCAAACGCGACACCATTCAGCACTGATCAGAGATCTCTATCCACCGATTCTGGGAGGCTAACTGGCAAGCGCTCTAGCGCAAGCAATGCAATGTTTTCACCGCAGTTTTATAGAAAACAACATAAGGATGTGCGCTGGACGGACGATAGAAAATCGCCTGCATTTTTCAGAGGAAAAACCGTTAGAAGCGCACTAAATGCAAATGTTTCAATTCAATCACCATTCGAAACATATGACCGACGTACCTTGTCATTAGCCCACGAAATCACCGAAGGCGCTGAAAAATTCTCGTAACTCCAAACTTCTCCATTGTTTATACTATCTATTAGAATTATTGACGTTCGGTGCACTTCTAGCGGTTTTAGATTTCAAGAACTGAGGTCTTTGTTTTCGTTGCTTCACCTCCCCTTTCTTGTACGTCTTCTCTCAGTATCCATTAGCAATCTCAGAGCAGCCTGCGTGAAGCATGCCAGCTAGGCTTCTAGAATACACGGCTGTTGAAACCTTTCGAGGCACAAAGCCGCACCATAGCTGTTTCAGGTTGTCATGTAAAATTAGAAGTTTAATACGCAAAATAAATCTTATCAAATTAACCTGGTATAAAGTCGATTTGGAAAAGAAGAGCTAAGTATTCCATGCACCTAATAAAGACATAAAGTGCACCCCAATATGAAATACTTTTAACTCATCGCCAAATCGGAGCGTGTATGACTCGAGGATTTCAAGTGAAGCTTATCTGATTTCTTCGAACGGCTGAACCTGCAGTGCTGTTACAAATATTGATGTGTGTCTGGCAGGACAAAAAGAGAGAGAGAAAGGTCTTTGCTTAAATACATCCTACTCCGCATAAAGAAGTTGATCGGAGACAGAAAGGCCCTAGGAGGAGGAGGGCGAGAAAGGAAAAAAAGATAATAAAACATATGATCATGGTATTTACACGTGAGATAAACGTGATGGATCTCACAGCTTCTCATGCTAGAGAGAGAGAGAAGGGAACGAAAGAGAGGGAAGGAAAGACAAAGAAGTTAGCCAGTGTTAGTACTGGCTGGCTACACGGTGCTGGGCTTGTCAATTAGGCCAATGTCGTCAAGGATTACAAAAAAATGAAAGCTTGACGTTGCTTTTAGAAGAAGGCATAGAGCCTAGTACTTTTCGTAAACCTAGTGGTTCTTGGGAAACACAGCCCATTCTAACGAAATAACTAGTCCTCTCATCTCTGTAACCTGTACATTCTAACAAAATTTATTCCATAATTTTTAATGCGCCACGGTTATCCCAATAAAGATTGGTGGTCAATCCAAGGTAGTACAGGTAACTGCTCGTGAATGCGGCTACCTGAACTGCCTGTATTACAGGTAGCTGTAATTACAGCTACCTGTAATTTTAGGACGAGGTCTAGTCAGCGGAGAAAGGGCTGTTGTACAGATGAAATCCACTGACGGCTTCTTTGCACGTGGGAATATTTTTTCGCCACTGCTGATGCATCGAATTCTGTCAAATGCATTCGGAAGAAATATTTTTTTAATGCAGGTCTCTGCAAGCAACTCTATCCGCTTATTCATTTGTGCATATGTCGGGCAGGATAAAAATTCATCAGACACTTAAGACTGCTTACGTGTGCGAATGCCAAAGCACTATAACCGCTTAGGTTAAATGTTTTCGATTGATGTTTGCAACATGCATTAAAGTTATTTCTGCTGAGTCGGTCTGTTTTTGTGTATGCATTGGCCACAGGCTGGAAACGCTGGGGCCATTTTGCTGAGAACGATCGATTTTACTTTATATCTAATGGTATAGGTGTGTCTAGACTATGTCGTCACCTTTTGTGTGCTCTTGCTTCGTCTTCTGAGGCGTGCTTACGTGGGGCGACCACGTTTCACAGCTGCCGCTCAGGTAGACGCTTCGGAATGCATCGCAGTAGACACAGCACCGATGAAATAGGAATAGCAAGTGACACGTGGGAGGCAGCGACGGAGGGATTGACGGACCCACTGACGTGACGTGCCCGCACTAGGCACAACTTAGGCCAACTGGAGCCACCGTGGCATCGGGGACGCGTGCTCACCTCGCATCCCGGAGGCCCGGGTTCGATTCCCACCCCCAGACCAAAATTTACCTTTCTTTTCGAAGGCGTTCATTTACTTTGCTTACAGAATCCTACCAGACAAACTTCACGTCAATATGAGCATGTTCGACGTCTTCTTACTCTTCGCGCCGTCGGCCCTTTTGGTACGATATTTAGGTCACGCCGCCGGCGACGACGCCTGATTTTCGCCTAACGGGGCATAGAATGCTTTCGCATTAAAAAAGAGCACGTATGTGCTGTGTTACGGCTGCCACCAGCGACGAGCTAGCGCAGTTTGTGACTGGGACGGGGTTTCGGCGATTTTATACGGCGTCTGCTCGGAGCTGGAACCATATTGACCATCGGAGAGGGTTCGGCAGAGTATATGATGTAAGAACTAATGACAGAAGTTTAATGCATCGTTAAGGCTGAGCGGTACACTCCAAGACAAAAATACAAAGACGTTCAGCGTGCGTGCTCCTGCACGTATGAGCAGAGATCTGTCAGTGGCGCCTCGCTGGCCTTCTTATGCTCTACACCATCCGGGCAACCTCATTCTTTCTCGCTCCCTGGTAGAGGGCCTTGTGAGCACATTCGTCAGTTCACACAGAGGAATTCGCAGAAAGACCACTCTCTGGCAATCCATACAGAGGAACACGGAGAAAACCCACTCACTCATGTAGAGGTGAGGAGCGTAGGTCACGCCCGGTCAACAAACACACAGGAATTTGGAGAGAAACAACACCCTAGCGTACAGGGCGTGAACGTAGGACAAAGGAAAGTAGGATATACACTGGCGCATAATCCCGTCGTACACACCAGATGGACAAGTCTTTTCATGTTGACGAGAGTGACTATCATAGGCACGTCGAATTTCAGGCGCTTCACATACGTTTCCTTCATCGCCGCACACAGGGAACAGTAACAGCCGGCTAGCTATCAGGCAGGCCTCCTAAAGGTAACGTTCAACAGGCCTGCTGTTGAATTACCTGATAAAGATAACAAGCTGGATCCCGCAATTTCATTCCAAATTGAATATTTAATTTGGTCAGAAGCATAAGTTCAGCTCAATGTGGGGCTTATCGCGTATGCCTGTGAAAGAACTTTTATTTTTGGTTGTAAACTGTGCTGAGCTAAGAATGCTTTGTCTTGTGCTTTCACTAAATTCATTTTAAAGCTTTGTTTCGTAATTCCCTGTCATACCATCGTCGTGATGCCGTCCTCGTTCGATCGTCGTCATTCCAGCTTTGTGACGCTGTTCGGCGTCCGCGCGAAGCGGACCCGTCTCTCTCGAACTCTGCACAAAGTTTCAGTTTATCCTGGTTGATGTGGTGCTTGACCTTCCACATTTAGCAAGGACATTCCAAACGGTGATCGACACCCGCTGAGCAAGACATCCGACCATTTGCAAGCATCGAATTGTTTTATTCACCACTCTCTCCTTCGCCGAGCTTAAGCCTCGTCGGCCACTCGACCACGTCGGTGGCATCGTGTGGCGCCAAGGCGGCGATGCCAGCTGGAATTTAACCTCAAGAAAAAGAGCTCACGGTGGACGAGATGGCACACTGGAGCGAACAACACATATTCCGCGCAACATTGCAAGCCCTCCTCCACAATCGCCCTGACATCGCAGCGGAGACTGCCTGGGAAGATGGCGCATCCCAGGCAGCCACTGACGTAGGATGATGCTTACACCTGCCTGGTACGGATACGCGGCGGCGTAGACTGCTCGAAATACAGCCCGATCTATCTCAAAAGTTTGACGCAAAATACTGCCCGACTTGCAGAAGACATCGACAGCGCTCGTGTAAGTACCCCAAATAAGACTTCATTGATCACCTGTACCGGTCAGTATAGACCATATTGACGCATTCTTCACGTCACAAGCCTGACCATCGCTGGCAAGACCTATGAGGTGGCGATGCACCTGATCTATCAGTAGGACTCTTGCAAAGGCATTTTATCCATGCACGTCGATATTAAGGAAGCCGAAATGCTGGCCCATTTTCGGCGAGCTGACCCGGAAACTCCGTTGGTCCACGCCCGATGAATGGGACCAACCGAAGCAATATTGATGACTTTCCTTGGAAAGAAGGTGCATTTCTATGTCTAATACGCCCACTGCTGGCTCCGCTGTAACCCTTTTCGACAAGAGGTGGAAGTTTGTATCAAATGCAAGCAAATCAGACATCGGCCGGATGTGTGCCCGATAGTGTGCGTTCCAACTTGTGAGAAGTGCGGGGAGGTTAGCCCCGACGCGATTTCATCCCTGCAACCCTAAATGTGTGCTCTGTGCGGAAGACCATGCCACGGGCTCGGCGCAGTGTCCACAGCCCTGCAATCCCAATAGAACCACTCCTCCTCCAAGTCAGAAGACGCCCGATAATAAGCGATCAAGCCACCACGGCCGCTGAAAGGGAAAGAACACAGGCCGGTACTACCGGCAGCATCGACCTCACCATCAGGATCACCGCAAAGCCAGGTAAGCTGGCCTGGGGTAGAGTCTCGCGACTCCTCACTTCCCACCTACACTCCCAACCTCACAAACACGAATCAGTTTTTCTCGCTAGCTCAAGAAAACGCAGTGTTAAAAGTTAAAATAGCCCAGATCGAAACTCAAATCCAATCGCTTAACTCCCCTACATATAGTACGTCCAATACATCAGAGGACATGGAACTTTCTAACACGCAGGCAAGCCGGGTGGTCACGCCTCCCCCTCGAAATATGGCAGGACCCCTGCCCAACTACAGGAGTTCCGATGAGGCCGAAATCCCCTTAGACACAGAGGCCAACATGGCTCTGAATGACAGAATCACAGCCCTTGAAACCCGAACCAATCAGAGATTTATTGCCCTAGAGGCGCGCATTACACATCTCGAGACTCGCATGACGACTACCGAAAGCAAAATAGACTAACTCAAATACATGATTGCTACGATCATCCCCCTCATTACAACACTGATTGATGTACAAAATCAATAAAAGTAAAGATTTAATTCTCTGGTAATGAAATTTCTGAGGATATAGATAGAAAAAAAAGCTAATTTCCAACACTATGTTGCCAATAGCCTGACCCCGTCGACGGTACTTGCACTACAAGGAGTGCACTGGGCAGTGAAACTACCGGGATACATTACTCACCCGTCGCATCGCTCCGCTGCAGGGTTTTACACGGCATTCCTTACACAACCACACCTCACAGTAACACACGCAAAATTTGGGGTTGACATAGAAGACGACTTTATTATATTTCTTCCACAATCTCACAAAAGTCCTACCACAATAATTCTCAATGTTTGCAACAAACCGAATGCTAAAAACACAAGTTTGACATCTCTCTGTTTCTGCCCACAAGGAAGCTGGCTGCTGCCAATTAGTGAGTGTGGGTGATTTTAATGTGCGGTGTTAGGCAGGGGCGTATACAACCAGCACTCCCAAGGGTAGGGAATTATGGGAATTCATTCAAGACTCGCACCTTACCGTACATAATAGCATAGATACACCGACGAGACTCGCTAATAGTGTCACCATGGATACGACACCTGACCTTACGCTCTCCCTTCGCGTCAAAAATGTATATGGGCTCCGATCAGACTAGAGCCCGGGTAGCGATCATTAAATTGTTCAAAGCTCCCCTAGCTTCCAACGCAAACCACTTCGTTGCACACAACTCAGTATGACGGATTGGGCTAAATTCCGAGAATAATGGGGAGGGCAAATGTCAGGCCACATTCTTGACATAGAACAATGGCTTGAGCAGTTAAAGGATCGTGGGCTCGTATATTTCACTACCCTGCCCGAGGAGGCACATATGAATAGTATCGACGTGAAACTCCTCTATACATGAACGGTTAAGAGCTCGCTCTCATGACTGGCAGGTGGTCTACAATGAATGTGATGTTAATGCAGCTTTTACCATTATGCTTTCAAACATACAAACGTGTTATCAATCGGTTTTCCCGCTACGATATGAACGAAAAAGAAATAAGAAACTGCGAAAACCTTGGATAAACCGTCATTTGTATAACGACATAAAAAGGATAAATGCGATGTACAACCATTTCATTAAAAAAAAGACATGACCAAGAACAGTTGGCAACATTCAAAAAGTTCAGGAATCACCACAAAGCAAACTAAAGAAAGCTGAACAAGATTTCTATCAACTGTTTTCTGTTATACGCAACGAACCGAAACTGATATGAGACGCTGTGAATAAAATAAGTAGGAAGTTGAGTATCGAGTTCTCGCCACTCAGTTTGCGTTGAAGCGATAGACAGCACGGAGGTCACTTCACTCGCTGCTACTGCCGCGCTTCCTCACGCCACCGTTTTGACAGCGAGTGTCCGCGGCCAACGCGTGTGATGTGTTCATGTTTGCCTTTGCCCGCTGACGCTATGCTTGCTAATTTAATCAGTAAGCGAATGTCCACAAGCTTATACAGCTGCCAAAACTGCTATCCCTACTTCATATGGCTGTCTACTAATTTGCTATCAGAGTCGATGCTTCGCCTTTCGGGCGAAACTGCGACTTTTATTTTGAAGTTTCCATTTCACTATATGCTTCACAGCCGTCAATAGTACATATTCCTCCGCCGTAAAGATAATTGTTCCCACGTCAATGTAAGTGAATAGTACAAACAAACAAACAAACGAGCGAGCGAGCGAACGAACGAACGAACGAACGAACGAACGAACGAACGAACGAACGAACGAACGAACGAACGAACGAACGAACGAACGAACGAACGAACGAACGAACGAACGAACGAACGAACGAACGAACGAACGAACGAACGAACGAACGAACGAGCGAGCGAGCGAGCGAACCAGTGAACCAACGAGAAGGATGGACCGACTACTGCATAGATACCCCGGCATGTGACTTAGAAGCGCCACTGTAAAACTATGTGCACTAGTACTTGGACTGGAATTCTGGGAAGTGCATTCTAATATGTGCCTCTGTAGCATGTTTTGTGACCTCTACAAATGACCTATCACATTCTGGGATTTGCTACTGCCACGGTGGCAATGGCGTTCCTAGGGTCATCAGACTATGCATGGTCAAAGAGCGAAACACCCATTTCATCGCTAAGTTTTGTTACACGCAGTGAGAAGGGTCCTCTTCTTGTTGGTCGATTGCTAAGCAGTGTAGTGCATGTCACGTAATTTACGTTTATTTAGGAAGGATGTTCACAGTCCACATTAACCGTCAGAAAATATGTGAAGCTGGAAAACGTTCGTTGAAGATGCAGACAACGTTCATTAGATTCTATGCAGAGGCTCGCTACAGTACAGGCCAGCATTCGAGCATTGGCGACGGGCGTAGTAGTTTAAATGAGAACGCTACAAAACATCTTTTGCAATGAAATATCGCGGAGGAAGCTGGACGTTTTGACCCTCAAGCGATTCGGTGAGCTGACAATTGAGAGACAAAGCGCCTAGCCCGCCCCATAGCTTTATCTAAACACACACTTTTAAGCGTCTTTGGGTGTTTTTCATCAGATAAAAGCTCTATACCTCTCTATGTCCCTATCGCCGCAGTTTAACAAGTCCAAGTCAGTGCCAGTATTGATAGTGTTACATTTAGCTCGTCTCGTGAATGGAGACGTAAGGACGTGCCGGGTGCTCTTTTTTTCTTTCTTTTTTCTTTTTATAGTATAACAAGATTGTAAAACATCGCCTGTGGCAGATAGCATAATTCTAGCTTTCGAGCGGGATTACTCAAAAGGAAGTGGACATTATTTGTGCGAGAAATGTAAATGTGTAATTGACTAATCAAAAAGCACTAATTATGTAATTACTTTAGACCACATTGCTAATTATGGTCTGTGTGTTCACAAGGCGTATCCACTAGGAACAAATTTTCAGGATAACACGAGTTCCAACAAATTCATTCCCGAAGTGTGCGCCAAAATATATGGATGTTCCGCTTACCTTTGTTCTTCCATTCATAAAACTGCGCTTTGGTAAAAAAGTAGAAAAAAGCAGCGCTCTCCTACTGCAAATTCTATGGCGCATATATATCAAAACCCGTGCCATCGTCAGAATTCACTCCAAGTGGACATGTCTTGCAAATTCGTAGTCTACAATTCATAACTTACAATATATGCCGTAATATAATTAAGTAATAACCTAATTATATTTTTTTACTAATAAGTAGATTATTCACTTCGATTCCTCCTGCAAGTAATGTCCACTGCTTGGAGCAGTCTAGCTCAAAGACTACAATTATGCTATCTACAACAGGTGACTTTTACAGATTACTTATAGTCTAAAGAACGTCCAGCACATCAGTATCGTTAACATTGAGCAAACGCAACAAAAGCCCTGACAATGGTAGCTTGGCTATCACACCATCAAAAGTTGTGGAGAAATCATCTACTATGACCGTGAATGTAAGTGAATAGTACGAACGAACGAACCAGTGAACCAGCGAGTCAAACCAGTTACTTGCCGAGCGCTCCATAAAGCTCACGTGCGACAGACCACCTCTCCCCTACCCCTCCTGCTTAACCCACCCAACTCCACAGCTATGTTGGGCGAGAAAACACTCCCTTTCACTCAGCACCGTTTGTCTCGCAAGGTCGACTACCGCCGTACCAACCACCGACATCCGCGAACTATGAAAACAGGCGATAGATGAAAAGAAAGCTATTCGCGTCAAAAAAAGGGCAACACCAACTGCATGCTGCGTTTTGCCCATACTTGTAAATAACGAATTATATTTAATCAGTTAATCGTAATTAATAATATTAATAATAATAATAATAATATGCGGCCTTCATAACGTGGTGATAACTGCTGCTCATTTCTTCGCATGATGCAGTCTAGGATTTTTCTTATCTACATGTAATTAATCGGCCCTTAAGTGCATGTTTCCATCCGTCTAATATTACGTGACTCAAATGACTCAAATAATGCCATTATTTCTAGTGCTGAACAATATGCAGCTTTATATAAAACTGCGCCACAGATTTTGCGACCTTTCTAAACAACATAAACGTTCTCTGGCGTCCTTTACTATTTATCATTTAAGTCTAAATGGCTCATGAGTGAAGGACGCCGAGAGGTGGTCCACCAAATGTTGGCCGGCAATTTGACACGGCACTTCATTGATTCGGCAGCGATGGCCACTTCAACCTTTTATGCCCGGAAACCGCTTAATATGATTTTCCAGGGTTTCACTGCCGGCCCTATCGTGAGCGCCTTCCCATCATAGCCCCTGCACAAATGAAGCGCTGTGCTTTGCAGAGAACACAGGCGCGAGCATCGCGGTATTGAGTAACCACAATCTTGTACGCAAGGTGTTTCTACGTTGCAACACAGCCCTGTTCTTCAGCGTCTACATCGAGCCGCTACAGTGAAGCTGCAGATGTCTTCACAGGAAAGTGAGGGAATACTACAGAATAATATTTCGGAAAGCAATTGTTGCTAAGCTAAGCAACGTTCGAAGGGCTGCAGAGGACGCCTTGAAAGAGGCAGGCCAGTTCGTTCTATTTACTACATTTGTGCAATGTTAATAAAAGTGTCGAGCAAACTCAAGCTAAAGTAATGCAGTGTTTAATTAGTAATTGCAGAGATATAAAAGGAAGCTTCAAAAAGGTGCTTTTTGGATACCGATGTCAAAAACATTGATATGACAATAAACAGTAGTATCTTTCAGAATTTTTATACTATGTACGTGCTGTACCATCAAGTGACGCGTAGCGAATACTCTTGCGCGGAGCATATCTTAATTGCCCGGAATTCAAGGTTAATAACATAAGCCTCAATAAGACTTTTGACTGCTTCTCAAAACAATGCATTTTCAATCATTTAGCTGTCGCATAGCGCTCCTTCTTGCGATCCGTCGGGTGCTCAATCAGTTGGAAATTGGAAGCGATATAAGCACCGCGGATTGCTATGCGCTACACAGGAACACCCTGCTCAGCTTCGTGTATTGCTGTTGTGCGTCGACCCACAGCAAATAACCAATATGAGAGCCCTGATATTTATGCTGGCTGCAGCAACTTTTCTACATTGCGCAGAGTAAGTACGGCGAGTGGAATCTGTATTGCGTTGACAATTTGTCGCCGCTCAGTGTACGCGCTTTTAGGAACGTTATCGTGCCGGGAATGACGTACTCGTATGTGCCTCCTTCAAGGCCTCATCTCGTTTGTCTCATAGCCTCACGTACACGTTAAGCTATAGATTTATACAACAAGCTCAATAAGCTATACATCAAGCGCTTAACTTACACATGAAGTGATATATAGGGAGATCGTTTTCAAGTTTTACGGAAGTTTTTAGGATCACCTCTGGCAGACAGCCTAACATTACTAGCACGAGGAATTGAAGCCCCCCAACTAATTCAAAAAAATTGTCTACTTACCTTCTTAACTATGTACTTTGCGGCACGTACCGCAATTTACGAATTCTGGTCGCTGATTTTGCAGGACAAAACACCATGAAACGAATTTTGAGGATGGAAGAGGTTCTAGGTGCACTTTTGCACTTTTGTTTCGCTTCCTTCTTTAACAAAGTTATTTTTTATGCATTGAATCACAAAAGTAACAGTAACACTCGTGTAATTTGTCGCACACGTTGCCAATGAATATCTCGAAATTGGTGCCATCCTCAAAATTCGTTGAAAGTTTGTGTGCCCTGCCAACTCACCGACTACAAGTCGTAAATTACTATATGTGTAGTAAAGTAATTATTTAAGAAGTCAATAAGTGTCATTAGTCATTAGTTCAACACGTTTTTCCACTTCTCCTACAAGTATTGTCCATCTCGTGGAATAATTCATCTCAAGGAATAGAATTATGTTATCTGTGACAAGCAATTTTTAAAAATTCTGCAATAACTTTAAAATGATCTCCCTGTTTATACGTGCAGCAGTGCTAAGCTACGGCGCCTCAGTGAACCAGTTTCGATTGTGTGACATGCCCTATGTATACATACAGCTGATGTCCCTGAATTACAGGCTACTACATCAAATACGCGTGCAATTAAGTTTTCTGTGTCACGCCACCATTTTCTTTTTAGATTTAGGCACGTTGTCATCTTCGTCATGCTTGCATTTCCTGAAGGCGCGTTGTTTTTTTGGCAAATGTTGTATTTGTCGCGAGTGTCGTAGCAACTTGTAATAATGCTATCACACGACGGCATTTAATTACCATCGAAATCTAAGAATATTGAAAACACCGAGCCTTATTTGCTTCGTTCTGCGAGCTCACACAAGGGAGCCAATCATGCACGTGGATTTCTATGATCATTCGCTGCAACTGTCGTTGACAGCAACTAGCGTGACTGCCGCATAATAGCCCCTAGTGGATTTCACGATGAACGCGTAGTTAATTCCTGAACTGCAGCCAGTTTCAATACGATATACGATGTCACTGTATAATAAAGGGTCAGTTGTTTAGCCGGTCATTCATTCCCATGATGGCCGTCTAAGTGAGGTCGCTCTCGCTACGGATTGTTAGTCTTCTTGTTTCTGCACAAGTGCGCCCAATCAAGAGCGTCCATCCCTAGGTCAGCTGTCTGCTTGTTTAAAAGTATGCAAGCAAGGTCTTATTCCTGATCCGGCTTCAACGGTACATCTATGCGAATGCAAAAATATATAGCGGAATTTCTCCTTCTGTTTAGGATCTTTAACTGTGCGAATTACACTTAGCAAGGCGTCCACAAACAGTAGCGCAATCGAGAAAGAGAGAGAGATGGAGATATGACTGCGCCATATAGCTTCATTCTAACAATCCTGAGAGCAGGCAGCCTTAACTATGGAATATATAGTTGGACTGTGGCTTTCTAGATACATTGAAAGTATGACTTCGCCTGCATGCAGTGTGAATATTAACGCTGCTTGCACTCAGGATTGAAGCATGACCGACGCATACTTTCTTGCTTATGCTAGTACCAAAGCAGAAAGACCAACCGCAGACAAGAGATGGGCTCACATGGTCCCCAGTGAGCGCATGATAACCATTCGACGTGCCTTACCTTATGTAGGTCCTTGTGCCCCTTTTAATGCCGATGCCGCATTAAACGCGTCCCGACTCCGTTTTGAGACGAGCCATATTTCTCGTCGCGAACAGTTTTGCCCCGACTACAGTTTCAAGCATGCCACCATGGTTGTTCAAAAGGTCAATCGAGCGTTTTTCAATCCCTTTAAAAAGAAATTGAAATATAGTCATGCGGTCCGAAGCAGCTCGCGCCATCCCACATCTCTGTAGCATGTGCGTATACAGTACATGTCTACGCTGACGGATAGGCGTGCAAGATCAGCGACTTCCACAGCTGCTTTCGTCATTACAGCATTCCTTTTTCGTAGAAGCAACAAGCTCGGCCGCAAGACAACGTCGATGGCTGCGCATATCGCTACAATCCGCGAAGCAGTTCGCTTCGTCTACCAAAAGCCGCCTCAGACGCGGGGTGTATTTTACGAAGCTAAACCTGCACTTCCGATTATTGAGTCTGCGCTAAAAAAAAATTATGCGCTTTTACATGCCAAAAACACTTTCTGATTATGAGGCACGCCGTAGTGGAGGACTCCAGAAATTTCAACCACCTGGAGTTCTTTAACGTGCACCTAAATCTAAGTACCCGGGTGTTTTCGCATTTCGCCCCATTGAAATGCGGCCGCCGTGGCCGGGATTCGATTACGCGACGTCGTGTTCAGCAGATTCTGCGCTAATCCGATGACATTATGGCTTGCTGTTCATGGAGTGGCCGAATTTTAACGAGTTGGCCTCATGAAAAGGCCGCCATACAATATGTTAGTAGGTTCCCGGACATTTCGGTATTGGTGAGAATGAGCTTGATGACGCAGAGGCTAAATTGGCCTTCCACAATGCTGCTTCCATTTCAATCCTACTTTCGAGGGAAGACTAACGCTATGTTATCTATCCATCGAACCGCGTCTTTAAAGCAACTTACAGGATTCGGCGATGATTACTCTAATGCTATGTTATCTATCCATCGAACGGCGTCTTTAAAGCAACTTACAGGATTCGGCGAGATCACAATCATCGCCGAATATATGCATGCGTCATACAGAGCATCGACTGAGGTTACCACGCAGCACACGGAAAAGATACGCAAGCCTTCTACACAAACGCACACTTGGCGTGACCTTTACCAAACACCAGACACTTTTAGTTCCACGTACGCAGATGCTTTTGCGCACGCAAACGCGAGAGTTCTACGGGCGCTCCGCGCCGCATGCGTGGGACGCTTATAGTTTAGCGTATGCAACGTACAGTCTGTAGATGGAGGACTTGCAAATGTATAGATCGTTACTGCCGCATGGGTGTTGGCACCGTTTTCGGCCGACCAGAACGGTCTATACCAGCTATTCCAGCCAAGTTTATTCAGGACGAGCAGGAAACGGGGCCAACGCGTGATTATCGTACCTTAAGAACTGCGCGTCCGTGGTAGCTTGGGCTGTGTTCCCTGCCTAGTAGCTTGCACAGCCCGTCATGTACACGTGGGGCACGCAACGCACGGGAGCAGATTTCACGCGCATATACGTCACACGCGACGGGACTCAATACGTCCGCGCATGCGAATTTCGAATCCGTAAGATCTTTCACGTACTTAACGCTTCTACGTACGTGAAAATAAAACAGTCTACTATCACCATCCTACGGGCCGTGTGGACAGCCCGGACTGTGATATCTTCAACGAAGTAAAGAAATTAGCAGGGAGCTCCACTTGATAAGATTAGAGCCCCCCCCCCCCCCCACCAGCCAAGAAAAAGAAAGCAGGGGTGCTATGCAGGATGCGCCGAGTTTCTCGTTCACCCGAGTTTTACCCGAGTTTGCTCGACGGCAGTCAGTGAACGGAGATAGCGCGGAACGCGCCGAAGGTGCAGGCAAAAAAATATGTAGACAAAAAGCCGCGTATGACAACATGAGCGCACCCTGCGCGGCACGCTGCTTCCACGTTTCAAGCGCAGAAGACTGCACAACGAAACGCGCCAGCGCCACGTATTGTTATCAACGGATTATCGCAACTTAGCGAAACCGTGACTGTCCCGCTGTCTGTCTGCACACTTGCCGTGAGCCGCTTGCCACGCCTTTCCCGGGCGCGTCAAGGGCGTGCCTTTTCTTTCGGGGGCTATCTTTCTTTCCTCCATCGAATGCGAACAGGGTACATGCGGCGCATTCTTGCACCCACACTTTCACTCAAACGAATACGTTAAAGTACAACAAATAAAATAATGAACATTTTTATTTCTCTAAGTATCTGTCTTTTGTTTTCAACGCTGGAAATTTGTGATGACAAACGCAGATCGAGCAAATTATTAAATTTTGCACTTCTTGCCGCGAGTGGCGACACTGAGGCGAAAGCTTAGAAGCGGTACATTGAAGCGGGTAGCGCGCACGAGGGCGTTCATACGGTGATAAGTCGCCTAGGGGCGCTGCAGAGCTATTCTCAATAATGTCGGTCATGATCCATGGAGGGTCATGGCCACTCTTTCTCTATTAGGGGAATAAAAACGCAGCGCCGCGGTACGGCTGTTCATCGCAGGCGCTTCACTAGGGCATTAAGGCTCCCGGTTTACCCGCTAAAAACGACACAACGGCTGTCGTTGCCAAATTGCGGTATGTTATTGTAGAGTGCGTAGTGACGCAGTTCAGTGAAAATGTACCAGTTTATCTTTGTGCGCGAAGCCTCTGCGATACATTGCGAAAAGTGCGTGCTTCCCCAGCGACACAATTCATCGCTTGCCCAGTGAAGGTGCCTCTGAGCGCATGTACGCAGTATATGAGTGTGTTGTGCAGTCGAAGGTGCTTGCAGATTACCTCTGCTGGAGCCAGCAGCGATCGCAGATGGATATCGTAACGACACCGTAGCACTCGCATTTTGGAAGGTGAGGGCTCTTGTGTGCAGTTATGAAATCAGATTTCGAACGGAGAGAGGTGTTGGAACTGTTGAGTGCGCAGTGCTTGTGATGAAGAAATGCCATTGCACTGGGTCTAGAAGAGCGAGCGATTCTCAGACGCTGATCGTGTTTACGACGCTGTGGCTCCGTTTCATCACCGTTGACAGAGCAGCCATCTCAGACGACTGCTGCAATACGCACTCCTCAGCATCGTCGTCCCCCTCGCCGCATCGACGCCTTGTAAGCACAGTGACGTGCCGATAATTATTTACTGTGCGCTACGCGCCACAATGCAGGCCATGAAACCGTGTTGTGCAGCCATCTCAGCCCGAGAAGATGTATAAGCCAGCGACAGTCAACGCTTTGTTTTCGATAGTGGTGCTCAGTACATCACCGATGACAGTGCGTTGTGCGCGTTTTATGTCGGCGGTCAAGATTGTTGATGCCTCTCAGCTCGACACCGCGTCGCTGTTGCCGGAAGATAAGTTGGGCGTGGCCCAACTGTAGTGGGTGCGCGCACAAGAGTTACATGCCTCGCGCGGGGCGTGACCTCTGGTTCTGATTGACAGGCGAACTCGTGCTAAACTCGTACATCGCGAAACCCCCTCCGAGTTCAACTCGGGAACATGGCGGCGGCAGCAGCAGCCTGTTTCATTGCATCCAGCGGCAGCAAGCGTCAGTATGAGCGTCTGGACCCGTTCACCTACATGACCGACGGGGAGTTTCAGCGTCATTTTCGCCTGTCGAAGACATCAGTGCGCTGGCTGTGCGACGAGCTAGGCGAAGACTCTCGTCTGCGGAGACAGCGTGGCGGGCTTCATTCGCTCACCGTCGTAGAGCAAGTCATCTGTGCGCTCCGTTTCTACGAGACTGGGAGTTTTCAGAGAAGCGTCGGCGCCGAGCGTTACATTGGACGCCATCAAACTACTGTTAGCCACTGTGTCAGAGATGTGTCTGACGCGCTTATCGATGCGGCAGTGCGTAAGCGGTGGCTAGCTTTCCAGAATACTGCGGCTGAGCGGGCATATATAAAAGAATGCTTCCTACTTCGTGGGAACATTACGAACGTAGTCGGGTGTGTCGATGGAACGTACGTAAGAATTAAGGCGCCTTCAATGTCAGCGTTACTGTGATTAACATTGAAGCAATGTTTAGACACGCCATATTGCCAAATTCGTCACTTCTGTGTAGCCGACTTAATTTTTGTGTTAGCGACATCTCACATGCGGCTGCTAATGATACTGACTTTTTCGCTGGTTGATGACTTTTTGCCGATTGTTCTACTTGTCTGTCAGGGTGCCTTCCAAATGGCTCACTTTCTTGGGAAAGAGGTTAATTAAGTATAAATAGATAAATGGATATCACAAATTGTGTGAAGTAACCTATGAATCCTAATCTCATAAAGAACTTGGGGTTCCTCATTGGTGAAGTTACTTAGTATGCACAATGCTGAATTTTGGTCATGCGTTATCTATCGACCGCACTATGAAACAGCGAGGCATTGCACAATTTGTTGCAGCGCGAGATGTGGATGTTGCGCCAAGCCGGTTGTGCCTATGCATTTGTGGCGAAATGAAAATGCATTGAGAATCTTAGTGTGTTGGCTTGCATGAAGAAAATACTTCAGATTGTTTGCTCTGTTCACCGTCGATGCATGTGCCAGAGGTTCAGTGTATGTTCTTATTTTGGAGGGGCGGCGTTATTCTGGATGGATAAATTGTATATTTTCGTCTCATAATGGGGCTCTAACTCTTAAGCAGTAGGATAATGCGCATCCAGTGCTCTGCAGAACTCTCTGTACATGATGTCATGAACCACCAAGGCAAAATACACATCGGGAGAAATGTGGTGCAGATGCCAATGAAAAGTGCGTCTTTAACCCACCATGATAAAAATAAAATTGCAGAGCAAATAGACCATTTGTGCAGCTTTAGAGCAATGATTGCACAAAACGTGATATGCTCAAACGAGTAAACACTTGCTGCAATGCCAAAGTAGGCTGAGCGACATGCAGCGTATATTGGCATTGAACATGTCTCGTAACCATTATTTTTATTGTAAGCCCTCGCTGTCACACCTTTCCCTCCGGCACTCCCTTTACTTAAACGTACACTGTATTTCCTTTGGTGTCAGGAATCAAAAGGGCAAGCATTAACCAGCCTTGCAGCAGCAAGACTGGTTAATGCTTGCCCCTTTGATTCCTGTGAGTTTAGTGGTAAAGAATATGGCACGTGCATACATAAACCTGTGCTGCAAAATTTAACATTTGTGATTTTTTGGAGAGCTAATTTGTGTTGGGAAATTTCAAATATGTGCACCATTGTGGCCTAATAACTAGAGCATTGGTGATGTTGAAGACTGGGTGTATTGGTATAGTAGCTTGAAGTTTAATTGCACAACAGTTCGACGGGACACAAAGAAGAGAAATACACATAGCAGAATGCTTTGCTGTGTGTGTTATTCTTCTTTTTGTGCCGTTGAATTGTTGTGCGATCCAACTTCAATTAGAGCATTGGGCTTCCTTGGTGCAGGACCGAGGAAGTGTGAGCTATTCGACAACAAGCCAGTGCGTTGCTACACAATTATGGAAGTCGGAAGGTTTGCAAACAAAGCTTTGCTTTCAAATCCACCTGCTCATGTTATACAAGCACTGATTGAAAGAACCATCATACAAAATAATGGTGAAATCAATGGCCTGTGAAAAGTGTAATTTGTATATCGACACTGTTGACATAACAGGTGCCATACTGGCCTCAAAATTGTACTGGACAGCAGTTTGTTTCCTATGTGAAGCACAACCTCCCATTAGATGCTGTGCAGACAACCAAGCTCAGTTTGTTTTGACGTGCTACACAACATTCACTGTAATCTGTTTTTGATTCTAAAGAAGTGCCAAACACCACCTCTTTTTCAAGGACGTCATGGGAATATTTGGCGAGACCTTTTGCAGCCCCTCATAATGGAAGTGTGGCCAGCCAGCTTTGCTTGGATGCCTTTATAGATTTCTGCTCCTGATCATTGTGTGCTATCAAGTTGCAGAAGTCTATGCAACTGGTGCAAGGCATTACGTGTTTCTATAGTCGGATACAACTTTAGGAGGCTGCGGAATCTGCACTTTAAGGCAGGTGAACACAAGCCTGCACCGATGGGCACGCACTCTAGACTGACATCGTGCCGCCAGACAGACTAATACCTGCTCGTTGGAGAGGGACTATTTCTTTAGACGTGGAGGCAATCGGCTGCTGCGTTTTGGTCATCTGGGCGGGGCCCCTCCTGTCTTCTGAAGTTTTTTCCGACTGTAAAGGATGCTGCTTTTTATACATCACAAAAGGACAAAGGGTACAATTATTTGGCCTATGAAATGAATACATCAGAAGTGTGCTATGCAAGGGCTTAAGATGTGTGAAATATAGTACATGCAATTATAAGACAATGTTAAAGAATATGTGGTATCGAACATGCATGTAATGGCACATTTGAATCGGGGTGTGTTGCAGTCATATGCACAGTCTATAGGTGATAGCATTATTAAGCTCCTGCTGTTTCCTGTCTTCATTGTGAATTACACACACCGTTCATCTTGTGGCTAATCAACACGCACTGTATTCTTGCACATAGAAAGAACAAACAGCTCAATGATGTGTATGCTGCATTAGTGTATTTCTTATTTACATGGTCCAAGAGTGGCACAGGTTGTCTTATGTTTTTGCCTATTTTGAAGGGACACCAATGCATGTTACAAGTCTCCTAATATGCACGTCACAATGTTTACTGCAATAATTTTATTCATGTTCTTGAATAATAAACAAAATATTAAACTGAAAGCTCCTTTATAAGGTGCCTTCTGTGGGCTCGACAGGAGAGCAGTGAGGGCACCGATACTACTCTTGCAGAGCAGCCCTCTGGACCTCTGGCACACTCTCAACAGCACGTGCCTGGTGCTCGCCTACTGCCACCAGGCGGTTGAGTGCCTCCAGCAGCAGAATGTTTTGCTGCAAAAAAGTGTATTGGAATGAATCAGCCGCATACAAACCATTATTTACAAAGAAAAATGCTCGTTGCACTATTAGTACTAAGTTCCCTTAACTGTGGACACCTCTAGTGTAGTATGCATAATAAAACAATGCGTTGGGACAACGTTGCTTTATTTTTCATAACTGGGGTTTTCTTTTTCAGAGCCAATTGTCATGTTAATTAGTGTGCCAGCAGCTAAGGTGGCCCTGCACCTTCACGAGTCTCTACTGTCAGCACCACAAACCTATTTTTGCTCGCTGCAAAACAAATGCCTCACCCTACAATCCCGTCTTATGCGAGCTGATTGCATCCTATGCCTACAAACATCATATTTTTGTCCCGTTACGCAATTTTCTACCACCCTCGGCTGTAGTTCTCTCTCCTTGACATCCATTCTGTCACGCTTATGTAATCACCTGTTATGAATTGGCAACAAGTGATCGATTACGTGCATGGCCTACCTGCTGATTCCTTTTTTTTTCTTAATCTCAACTAGCATATCAGTTGCCACGGTTTACTACACCACTGTCTTCCTGCCTTAATGCTATCTCCAACAATTTTTTGTTACTTCGCTTTCTGCACAGTCATTGACATCTCAAGTTTCTTTGTTGACCTCCAGGTTTATGTCCCATATTGCATAACCGGTAGAATGCAATGATTCTAAACTTTTTTCAAGGATATCGGTAACGTGGCGATCACGATTCGGTAATGCCTTCCATGTGCTGTTCAACCCGTGAAATTTTTGTATAAGTTTCCTGCTTTATATCAGTACCTGCTATTAATATTTCACCTGGATAAAGATACTCTTCCATAAATTTTGCGGGCTTAATGTCACTCATGAATTTCTGTTATCTCACCAAGTTAGTGAAGGTTACCTTCATCTTTTCCATATTTTCGCGGGCCCACTTGCATGTAGAAGCACGAACACTCATTGGTTTTCACTGCCTTCTTTAAACTGCTGGACATTCAGTTCGTTACTACGAAAGCGACTTAATCCGTGCACTCTTATTATGCTAAATATCAAACAGTAGAAATATACTTATCTGCAGTTTGTCGATGTCTCCTTCACTGTGTTGGTAGCGAGATCCATCGTCGGTACCACCTCCTTGTCGCATCGTAGCTATATAAGATGTAATGTAACACTATGTAATGTTCGTGGCGCTCGCAGAAGCAGCACCGGACAAGTTGTTTCTTCAGCACTGCGCCGTGAACAGTAGGTGCGCGTTGCGATCTGTAAAATCGCCGAAGCTATTGGCAGTCTTTCGGGGTGCACGGAAAGATTGCTCACGGAGGAACAGAACTATCCAAGAAATAGTGGTCATCGTCGAGCCTGATCACTACGTCGCGCACTGCAAGCTCGTTGTACGAGTTTGTTTACACTGGGCGCCTCCGATGAGTAGCCGCCATGCTCGCCCGGTGAATGGATGTGATGGCGCCACCACAGCGTTCCCTCGTGGTATAATGCGAAGGGCCGGCGCTGGGTGCACGCACGTGGCAGCAGACGACCCCAAGTGGGGTTCGCTGCTGCCACGCATGATGACGTCACAAAAAAAAGTTTAATATAAGAGACATGAAACGCTAATATTTTGGTTTTATTGTTAATTATACTGCGTTTAAATAGATAAGTCGTTTTACTTGACGCCGTGTTTTAAAATCGAAAATGACTGTCGGCGTTTACACGCGCGTGCACGCAGTGGGGAATCGCTGTGGTTCCTAGTGGCCGTGTTGTGCGTGCTTAGTACTGTGTAGGATCTGCTAGTACGAATAACGTTGCTGTTACGAAGATAGGCAAGCTTTCAAGGAACTGTACTGTATCCATGAAGTGGCACTACATATCGCCTGCTATCGATTGGGGGTTTCGAAGAGTCGTGGTGGCACTGCGCCGCCGACTGCATGGTGCCGGCACAGATAATTCGTGTATTGCGGCGTGTGTTGCTCGTTTTAGTTGTGAGTGCGTCTTCTGATAAAACTGGATGCCATTTTGCGCTTAAACACTACGTAGAGACATTGCTCACGATCCACTGCTCGAAAATGCATAAGTCGCACACCAGTATGCATTGACGGTCGATATAGCATGCATATATACGTTTCCTCGCTATCTTTCTGTAACCAAGAGACCTTGCAAAATAGGAAAGCATTTTGTCGATGAACAAATTTCAATCATGCATTTCGTGCCTCCTTGGGCACGCAGAATCCTAGTAATTCGGGCAAGCCCACGGTCAGATACCGTGAGAATTGTGCACAAAATACAAGTACCATACGGGTAAGGAGTGGATGACACCACCATCATCCGTCTGTTTTCTGCGCAACTAATATGAATTGTGACCATTTGGCCCATATTTCAGTTCTGGTGTCAGCAAGTGTTCGTGACGAATTTTGAAGTGCGTGACATGTATACATCACAGTTGACTGCAGTGTAGGTTGCTATTAGGTTTTCGTGCACTGAGACAGAAAATTACTTGTAGAAGAGATACTGATGCGATGGCTTTTTCTTTTTTTTTTTTTGGAATAGTGATTGTCATTATATAACATGAATGAGAATGCAATACCACTTCACTCTCTGCGCGTGGAAACGTAGTTTTAATACTTTCCGAGCGTGATATATATATGTCATCGTACCTTCTGTCGTAAATTATTTTCTGTGAATGATACCCATTCATCAGCCATGTCTTCATTAAATTTGCAGTATTTGGGGTTAATAAACATTTAACCCTTGAAAACAAGTCTTATTTGTTGTCCTTTCAACTTTACAACGTCGAATATTAGAACACAAATGCAAGAAAAGAGATATACACTGAGGTAGTGTTTGTCATCTTTCTTGTTTTTTTTTTTTATTGTTCTGCACAATGTTTTCTTAATTATCACGCAAGACCAACTAGCCGGTTCTCATAGAGCATGCTTAGCTGCAACGAAATATTAAAAAAAAAGTTATTGAGCCCTTTGATGAACAACTTCTGCTATAAGAAAAAGAAAGGGGAAAGAAAGAAGGAAAATTTCATCTATAAAGTGACCTCTCTCAATGTAATTAGAAAGTAGGATTCAGGTACTGAATTAATTGCATCAAAATCATATTTTTCTGGTACACAAGCAAGTGTTCATTGCCAGACCTGTCTGTAATTCACATATTTCCTGCATGACATATACCACAATGACGTGGTCACTCAGACAGTGTATGTGCATTAAATACAATGTTAAGGCTATTACACAGCAGTAAATATTAAGAATGACCTCTGTTATCATTATGTGGCTCATTGTACTCATACTTCTAAAATGTGTAATCACTAATAAAGTTAAAAAATGGCCAGGCTTAGCTTGGTTAAGCCAAGAAAGCGTTGCATATTGTGTTGGGGCCCAGCTTTTCCTCCGGCTGTCGTGACGTCACGTCACGTGGTTGCGCTAAAGGTCAATGGTGGCTGCCCGGCCGCGCCCAAGGGCTGAACTGAGTGATTTCAATATGCAATGCATAAAACTCTAGTGTAGGGGTATGAGCCACCATAGTGGTTCATACCCCCAATGGTGGCTGCCCGGCCGCGCCCAAGGGCTCAACTGAGTGATTGCAACATGCAACGCATAAAAGAAAGAAAAGTATAATCCACATCTGGCAGTGCTCCTAGTGATCTTAAAGGGGCCCTCAAACCATTTTCCAACGAATCATAGGATGGCCTCATTATTAAAGGACATATCAGGAATCTCTTGCCACAAAATTTGTTCAAATCCTTCACATATTAGTGGAGTTAACGCATCGATACATGGCTTTCTCTCTCTTTTCATCTCGGCTAGCAAGCTGGAAGCTACACAGAGAAGAAGCCTAGAGGAAAAAGCCGTGCCCTAAAGTTGAGTGTCTCAGTAGTGAAAGGGCTTGCTGTGGCACCCCATAGCGGCTGCCCTAGTCTATGCCATGCAAAATGCCACTATCCTCTTGTACACCACATGTAGACCGGCAGTGCAAACAATAAATTATTTTCCTCTGTTTTTGAGGTGTCATACATGTATAGGTTTTAACTAAAAATAATCAGTAATGTATTTCTGAGAATGCTCTCGCAATCCCAAAATCAGCCAATATGAAGTGCTGGTGGGATCAGCCGCTTGCACTGACGTTGCTTGATGACAGTGCAAATGCAAGAGCAACCTATTTTTTGCTGTCTTTGACATGAGATTTTAAATTTCCTGCTGTGTGCAATGTTATAATACTTGGCTCACATTTTAACAACAGCCTTTACAACAGATTGGCAATATTTTTTTGCTATTGATACGGAACAGTTGTGTGGTTGCACTGAACAAGATGAAGACGACATCTTCCCGATTGATAAAGGGTCACCATCATAGGCTTATGTGTAAATATATTGTAAATAGCCTAATGCATCAGCTACACATAACACTATGTTTAAAAAGTCTCAAGACCCCATTAAATGATCACTTCATCTGGAAGTTTAAAGTCATCAATTGGAATGCGGCCAGCCCTAACAATTTCAGGAGGATCCGATAAACATGAAAATTGTCTGCAAGATAATTAGATGCATTAATGTTAACAGAAAAAATAAAGAATTCGGGAAAAGCTGCAATGAGCAAGCCTGCTTGTTACTGGAAAGATCGCATATAAAAAAGACTGGGGAGCACTGTGCTAGTGGGCTTTTCATTTCTATGTATGAAAAAGAAATCAGAGTCCTCAAGGCATACATCAAGTAATCAAATCCTTTTTTTTTCTCTTTCTAATAACGTGTCTGCCCATGTGCATATCATATACATATTTCATGACGACATTGTGGAATAAACAGCTTACATTGGTGCTTGTCCCATGTCTACCCTTTTATTTCATGCCATGCCTGCTTTTTGCATTCATAAATCACGTCATATATGCACAGATGTGTGCATACTTGGTCAGCATACAAGGCTTATATCACCTCGTTTTCTGTTTCTTTCATTCGGCACAGAGAGTGTTCGTGTATATATTGGCAAATATACCCGCTGAGATAGCGACTAATTCAACAGTAGCCTGCAATCAGCCACGTGAAACCCAGGAAAGCAGGCAAAGAAAGATTCTTTTTAAAAGTCCAAAAAAATAAAGTTCTAGCAGCATCAGTGCTTGAACTTAATAAAGCGGTCAAGCACATGCACTGTAGGAAGAGCAGATTATGAGTGAAAACATTTGCTTTATTTGATAAATCGAATGAACTAACATTTTTTTTTTGCATAGTTATTAGGTATACACTTTAATCTGTACAAAGCATCAAGCTTGAGATTGGTGAAAAATAAAAGTATTGTAAATGTAATCACTCTCTATTATGAATAGAACATTTAAACAATAAATTTGTACACCATCACAAGGTATTGAAATAACATAACTAATTCACATACACCAATGCCTGTCCTATAAAATTTTAATTCCTTGATGTTCGTAATTTGATTGTATTTAGAACCTTACAGTGGGCTTTTTATGTAGTAACCAGGCTCAACAGATCATTTTCATATTGATCATCAGCCTATTTTTATGTACACTGCACGACGAAGGCCTCTCGCACCAACCTCCAATTACCCCTATCTTGCGTTCGCTGATTCCAATTTGCGCTTGCCAATTTCCTTATTTCATCACCCCGCCTAGTTTTCTGCTGTCCTCAACTGTGCTTCACTGCCCTTGGCATCCAATCAGTAACTCTAATGCTCCACTGGTTACCTACTCTATGTATTACATGGCCGGCCCAGCTCCATTGCTTTCTCTGAATGCGAACTAAAATATTGGCTATCCCCCTTTGCTGTCTGATCCCAACCTCTCTCTTCCAATCTCTTAACGTTATGCCTAACATTTTTCTTTCCACCTCTCTTTTCATGGTGCGTAAGTTGTTCTAGAGCTTCTCTTTAACCTCAAAGTTTGTCCCATATGTTAGCACCAATACAATGCAATGATTGTACACTTTTCAATGGAAGTAGTAAGCTCCCAGTCAGGGTTTGGTAATGCCTGCTGTATGCACTCCAACCCATTTTTATTCTGTAAATTTCCTTCTCATGATCAGGGTCGCCTGTGAGTAATTGACCTGGATAAACGTACTCCTGTACAAACTCCAGAGGCTTACTGGCGATCATGAATTCTTGTTCCCTTGCGAGGCTGTTGAACCCAACCTGTCTTCTACCGATTAATCTTCAACCCCACTCTTACACTTTCTTGGTTATGTCTTCAATCATTGGTTGTAATTCATCTGCGGTGTTGCTGAACAGGACAATGTCTTCTGCAAGGGAAAGGTTGCCGAGATATTTGCTGTTGATCCTCACTCCTAAGCCTTCCTAGCTTGAATACTTCTTCTAACCACGCAGTGAATAGCACTGGAGATATTGCATCTCCTTGCCTTACCCCTTTCTTGATAGGTAACTTTCTACTTTTCTTCTGGAGAACGAAGGTAGCTGTTGAATATTTGTAGATATTTCCCAAGATATTCACATATGCCTCCTGTACTTCTTGATTACATAATGTCTCTATGACTGCTGGTGTCTCTACCGAATCAAATGCCTTTTCATAATCTATGAAAGCCATCTACAGGGGTTGATTATACTCTGCAGATTTCTTGATTACCTGATGGATGGCATGGATGTGATCCATTGTAGAATATCCCTTCCTGAAGCCAGCCTGTTCTCTTGGATCTCCATCCTAAGGATCTCCACAAATGATCCTGAAAAGTGCTCCATGTGAAACACCAAAAGATGTTCTATGGATGCACCAACTAGGCCTTTCTTTAGATGTCATTGGGACATTAGTCAGATGTTGAATCCTGGCATAGTCTTGATGTTAATAATCACTTGTTTGTTGATGCTACAGTCCCTGTAGCTCTCCAGGCATGCAATGTGTCATAGAGTCACTGTGAAACTTTCAATGCTTTATTGCAACTGCTTATAATACAATGTGTCAATTAGTACCTCCAGCAAAAAATAATGAATCTATCCCTACTTTACAAACCCTAGACAATCTTCCAATAAAGATCTCTATTGGTCTCATATGAAATCCAATAGGAAAACCTACAAGTCCCATATGGCCAAGTGTACAGGTCCTATAAATATTCTTGCCGGTGCTGTGCCAGGGCAGTACAATGTTCTATAACACAAATAAAATGTGTGATAGTGATACAAGCAGTGATATGAACTTGTATTGGACAAATAAACTGCTTTATAGATCCCAATAGATGGAATAGAATTAGTGGTCATAACATAAACTTGTATAGGTAGCAGTGCTCGGCAAGAAGCAAACCAAGCGGACGCGCCCAACATAGAGAATGGAGGCACAGAAGGTGTCGCTTTAATAAAGCAATTATATGCATTCCAAGCTGCATATTCGTTGTACTGTAGATGTTGGTACAATTTGTTGTTTCACTGTGTAATTTCCTAGAGATCAGAGCTGGCTGCTAGCACATCTGTAAGAATGTACAGATGGGGCTATATATAGGCCAAGATTCGTTATGTAAGTGTGGTCCTATGTGTCAGCTGTTTGGCTAGGCAGCAGCAGCAACCACGATGAGCAGAGGCCAGGAGGGTTTGCCTAGAAAGCTTCGTAAAACAATTTGGTATACATCATTCCTGTCTACACCAATCTAGAAGTTGAGCTAATACACAAATACAGGCTATTAGTTTTATCAGTGTACTAAGTCTGTTTCATAAACCACTACAGGCTATCATTGTATCAGGTCTAGTTTATACTCCAATAGATCAATACAGGTTATCAGCATCATTAGTGTATCAGACTTATCATTTCATTATCCAGTAATATGAAACCTATAGAAACCAACCAAATATTTATATTCCAATTTTTCCTAAGGAAATATAACACAACACAAGCAGAATTTAGCATAAACACAGCTGTCCAATGTCTTTTGCGAGTGTTTACAGAAGACATTCGCAGTCCATGTGGTAGACACTGAACACTGTGCATTGCATCTATATCTTTTTATTTATATTGTTTATTTAGACATACATTAACACAGATGAAGTGACTAAAGGCAGATGCAGCTGCCTAAGCAAGGCCCTCCTACCTGTACATTGCACAGAGGTGGAAAGCAACAAGAACACAGCGAAACAATACAGAAACAGAGAAAAACCAAAATCTGTGCAAAAGGCAACTAAAAAAAATTACACAAGAAGCTACAAATTGTTGGAAATCTATACTTGCATCATTCTCAGTAAAGCCTAAACAATTAGGAATAATTCTGACAAACAACAATGCTGAGCAATTGTGCAAGAGTTTAAACAATAAATAAGGAATATAGAAAGGACTGACATGACCACAGCAGCACTACGTATCGCACGACAAGCATTATTCAACAGCTTAACAAAAGATAAACTTTTTTTTTTGTTAAGGCTATAAACAAACCTGCATTGGCGAATCATATTAGCACTTTCACGATTTTTGATTGCTAGGTAATCAGGTATTAGGATGAGCAAGTGCCTGTGTCCCATATTTACTTCTGAACATTGGTGTCCTAAGTCAGCTATGCCTAAGATGGTACTGTGTATTATTGTCAGGCAGAGAAGATGAGGAGGGAGTAATATACTGGTCACATAGAATGTTCTTCTGTCTATGCATAGGAAGCATTATTTGGAACAGCTAGTTAACTTTGAGTATGTTAAGCTTAGGAAAGAATAGTGCTGTGTTGGCCTTTTGTTCTATATTTTTTATAATGCAGTGCCAATCTCTTTTTTGTAGAGCTGTGCACTGCACAGCTCTACAAACCTGTCTAAATTTGTCTCAGGAGCAATATCCCAGATGAGTAGCCAGTAGGAAACATGAGAATGAACAAGGACATAATATAACTGAGGTTTTAACCATTATGGCACCAAATTTCGAATATTGTTCATTATTGATATTGCCCTACAGATATTTGCATGGAGCTTGTTTATGTGAGGTGTCTAGCTCATGTTCTCTTCGAAAATAACACCTAACAATTTTTAGGTTTGTACTCATTCAATAGCACAGTTAATAAATTTAGTAGAAGCATTGTAATTTGAAAATAATAAAAATAATTTTCCTAATATTCAATTGAAGTAATTTAAATATAACCAGTTTCACAATTCAATCAACAGTCTAGTAGCTACCTTTCCAAGATAGAGTAAGTGCATGTCTCTCTGCAAAAAAATGTACTAGTGTCTTTTGCATACAGTAGCATATATATAGCATATAGTAGTGTAGTTTGCATGTAGTAGTTTGCATATATATTGAGGAAGTTGCAGTATATTCACAATATCTTTTGTTTATTTATTTATCAAATACTTCAGGCCCTCACAGCAAGCCCTAGCAGGTGTGGCATAACTATACAACAATGCATAATATGAATTCAGCGTAGTGACAGCACAAAACATAGGAGCTCATTTACAATGGGACAGGTTGTACAGTAACAGGAGAAAATTTATACAGTGTGAAACATGACTATGAATAAAAAGCAATCAATTTGTCAATAGATTCAATGGTCATAATCACATCAGAAGGCAGCTTGCACCATTCCTCAATTGTACGGGGAAAAAAAGAATACTTAAAGGTGTTTATTTTGACATGGTGTGGAGTTAGACACTGATCATGATGATGCCTTATACGACGAGTAGTAATGGGCGTAAGATAAGGTTGAGGACTCATAGAAAGTTTATTGTTCTTAAGTAAAAATATAAATTTTAGTCTTTGAATTTTCATTCGTGCTTGCAGCGATGAGATGGCATGCTCTTTCATTAAATCAGAGGGCGAGTCTGTACTGTGGTATTTTGAAAAAATGAAGTGTATGACTTTCCTCTGGGTCAACTCCAGTGCCTCAACATTCTGTTTAGTGTAGGGGTCCCAAACTGTACAAGCATACTCTAGTTTTGGTCTGCTGAGACTATATATAGTATACTAAATGCTTTATCCTGGGAGGAACATTCTTTAGTTTGTGGTGAAGAAGACCAAGTTTTCAGTAGGAAGACAAGAAAACATTGGTAACATGATTGTTCCAGCTTAAACGGTTTGTTATGGTAACACCGAGGTATTTATATTCATTAACTCCTATATAGGGGATGCGATGGAAGGGTGTATGGAAAGGAATGCACAAGTTTTTTGTTGGTAATCTAAAGTCCTAAAATAACCTAAAGTCTTAGGTAAATTTAAAGAGAGCATCTATTTGAGAAGAGGACTTGCAGATATCTGACACGCCATCTCCTGATGCACATTCACCGAAAATATTTTGCATGCTGATTCCTTATCCAAATTATGCCCATGATGCTGCATTTTGAAGACCTCACCGAGTACAATGTCTCTTCAAAATCCACCAGACGTCTTGATTTGGATGTGGGACGTGTGGATCTTTTTGGGACGTCCATGGGGACTTTTTGTGTCATCTCGCTGGAATCAGTCAACCTTACAAACGAATTAAATGACAAGTCATATTTAGTACATCCATATTTGTACATGTCTGCACCACACAGAGTGTAATGCCAGTAGTGCAAATATTAATTTTCACTTGGAAAATTATTTCCACCGAAACACATGGTGCATTTATGCCAGCGTTAACTCTCACACTTCTGCACTGAAAAAAAAATCTATACTGTTACTCACAACAAATGTTTACCTAGGTATGAACAACAGAACTTAACAAACAAACCTTTTCAATTTCTGAGCCTAAGCTACACTCACCCAACTTGTCCAAGCCATATATCTCCTTTCAATTTTGTTGCAGAATTAGCAAATGATGTTCATTCAACACTAAATTGTGGAGCTAAATTAAGGTGCTCAAGCAGTTTTGGGGCAGTTAATTGCTATATTCATGCTGAAAACTTGGTGGAGAAGCAATGAGTAAGAGAGAGACAATACAAATACATACTTTTGATTGAAGGTCTGTTTTTGAAACATTGGTTAACATACCAGAAAAACTCGCACATGTTAAGAAAATCAAGACAAATTTGGGCCTCTGTTAATATATAGGTCTAAAGTACCTCAATGTCTTCCCACACCAAAATCATTAGAAGGATCGCTCGTCACCATAAAAAACACTAGAGGGCTGGCTGACATACTTTCCGCACATTTTCTTTATGTGGAATTGCTCACCGATTTCCTCATCAACATATGTCTCTATGTTGGAAATGCAACAATGTATGTGCAACATGAAACACTCTGCCTTAAGGGTGTGCACATTTTCTTTATGTGGAATTGCTCACTGATTCCCTCATCAACATCTGTCTCTATGTTGGAAATGCAACAATGTATGTGCAACATGAAACATTCTGCCGTAAGAGTCTATGAGCCATTGCATCTTTGCTTGCTTACAGCATATGAGCCATTGCTGATGATAATATTTTTTTGTACCACTTGACTAGACGCCGCATTCTTTAGATGTGAGCCCTGAGCCACGTAAGGCTTTGCATCATGGAATGTGCAAGTGTGACTGAACGAGGACATAGAAAGAAACAGATAGACAGAGACAGCACTACTTTCAACTATAGATTTTATTTTCACAAGCATCGATAAATATATACTGAACGAGCAGAAACAAATGAGACAGCAAAAAAGAACATTTAGTGGTGCATGTCGATGAACCATACACATGTCCAAGGTATGGTCAAAACATGAACTGCAATGGTTACTACGATAAACCGAGGAATCATATCTCTTTTTCAGATATCGACACTAATGGCTTGCTCATGCACCTTTCCTCTAATTTTCCGATTTCATAGGCCTCCACAATCTCCCTTGTCATCCTACTATGAGCACTATACAAAATAGAAGTTCTCCCTAGGGAAAATTCTGACAGAAATATTTTATTGGTTTCTATATAGGTTTCATCTTACTGGATTATAAAACGACAGACCTGATACCCTAATAAAGCTGACAGCCTATATTGGTATATTGGACTACAAAATAGTATGCCTGAACACTGGCAACACTGATAGCCTGTATTGGTATAGATGTAGATATCGTATCAAGGTGGTTTGTTCTACAAAGATGCATTAATTGTTCATTCTAAAGCGAATCTTTCTACGTGAACAACGTGAACCCTCCCAGATTTTGCTGTTCTTGGTTGCTGCTGCTGCCTTGCCAAATAACTCACACACAGGACACAACTTATACAATGAATCGTGGGCTATATATATATATATGTATATGTATGTTGAAACAGGCATGTTCGTCTTGTCAACATGGGCACAGCATCTGGAAAAGGGCCACTAACATAAGGCAGTCACAGCCCGAAAAATCGACAGAGCAAGACACACACGACCGTCAACTTCTTCCTCCATGCTGGCACAGAACTGGTGCCAAAGTGCTCCGGTACAACATATACATGTATATATAGCCGCCGCATCTTTTCTACCCCGACATGTCTGCTCGAGGCCAGCTCTGATCTCTACGAAATTACGCAGTGAAGCAAAAAATAGTACCTAAATATCCTCAGCACAACAAATAAACAGCTTGGAATGCATAAACACTTTATTAAAGCAATGCCTTTCCCACCCTCATTCTCTATGTTTGGCGCATCTGATTAGTTGGCTTCTTGCCAAGCAATACTACCAATACAAGTTTATATCATGATATCGGTTTGTGTTTTTATCCTGCCATATCTGTCCTGCCTCATTGACGACTTGCTGAAAGTAATAAGTTGTCCCATGTCCTGGAATTTTGGACATTCCCCGTGCGACCATCTTTCCAACTTCACCGCTGTGTACCAGTGTAACTAAATGGGCAGCATATGAAAAGAAATTCAGAAGGCGGCCCAAATTCCAACTTTCCATTAGCAACATTGAGAGGGCACGCGCCGTTTTATTAACATGCGCATTTATGGCACTTGGTCCTAACATCTTTGCTGCATTATAGCAGTGTTTTGATTAGGATTAAAGTACTTGTTGAAATTCTGGCGTTCTTTCGAGATACCATTTTTAATATTGCAGCCAACTGAGTTACGCTAGTCCATTGCGGTGGAGTTCAAGAGATGGTCGCAGGGGCGATGTTCAAAATTCTTGGCTATGTTCAGCCCAATTTCTTTCCTGACTTTTCGAACTCTAGCTGTGTCTAGCCCTGCGATCCGTTTTCTGGATTCTGTATCATGTTAGTGAACTGTGCATATGCCCCCTGCCTCGCGTCTCGGCGAGGGTCCTATATGCGTTCCATAATGAGCAAATAGGCTTTAGTAGGCTTTACTGTAAAACAGTCCTGTAATACAGAGAAGCATACAGAGTGCATTGCGGTGAAGGTAGGCGAGAATTTGCGCAAGTACTAAGCGTTAACAGCGTGTATATTTAGTACGTTCGGGCTGCGCCTCCAGGACACCAAAAGGGCAACGGTGACGCCACAGCTGGAACCTGGGTTGGTCTGTGGGTTCAGGGCTCGCCGAAATGCCAACCTACGGTTCCACCTTTGATCTTTCCGCTGGCCCTTCCGTGCTTGGTATAAAGATCCTTCGCCGCCCACTTTATTTTAATAGATGCTCTCCTGAGGTCTCCGTTTGCCGGTATTTATATTTCTCTCACGCCAACTTCACTGTAATACATTTATGTACTGAGGTGAAACTTACTAAAGCGCATTGGTCATTACGGGACTCATATATAAGGCCCTTGCGGACTATGTATCACCGCTTTGTTTCCAAGGGGATGCCATTAGAGATCATAATCATGGGTGACACATCGCTTCCTTGGCTTTGTTGACGGGCACGACAAATCGTTTTTTTTTTTTTTTTGCGTCTAGAACGTTATGCGCAGCAAACGCCCACTCCGTTGGCGACGCGGAAGCACTCATGCAAGGAAAACGGTGTAGTAGAGATGTTCCGAGATACGCGGAGGGCAACAAATTTTCATGAACCCTAGCTTAGCGTTACATTGCTGCGCTGGCCACTGTCGTTGGTGCAAGTAAGCACCTAGCACACTATGCAAAGCAGCCGGTCACCTTCTGATTGCAAAGTCAGTGAAAGAGGTAAAGAATGTTTGTATTATAAATTTGAGCCACAAATGGGCTCTGCCTATGTCCCACGACTGTTTTTAATGAAAAAATAACTTCCTTCTTGATATGTACACCTGTTCATCCCATTACAACAACAGGTTTTCGACTATAGGCATCTCTATATGCCTCAATCCCTACTGTCATTTTAGTGCTCCCACTAGAAATATAATTTCAACAGAAAATTATCTGACACCTTTTGACTTGGAGTTTAGTACTGTGCCTGGGGTATAGCTTCGACAAAATGCACAAAAAAATAATTTTAAAATTTTATCAGCCCTAATGGTGTCCCATACATTTGTGTACTGTGCTCTCAAAAGTTTGTTATTGTTCTTCTCCACTCGAAAGCACTTGTGCTGATAGTACTGTTTGTCAGTTGGAGGATGTCTCATCACCTGCTTTGAAGCCTCTCTTACAATATTCTGATACACTAGTTAAGTTCTACTCTGTTAATGAGATAAAAATGAAAGTGTAGGCTTTGGATGGTAACATTTTCCATTTAGCAATGAAGTATAAATGATGTCCAGAACATGCCTCTTGGGTAATGCATCAGTGAATTATTGAGGCAGCACTTCTTACAATTCACAGATTAAGTCATGGAATGCTTTGCATGCAATGCAAGGTCAAAAATTGTGGCTAGAAATCAGTGCACACTTTAGCAGTATGCTGAGCTGGGCTAGTTAGTGCATGCTGAAGGGAATTGAACAGTGCAATAGACGAGACATATTTGCATATGACAGCACTGTGCCTATTGTTTACACTATATGTCCAGTCTTTTGTGCTGTTTCATTTACTTCAATGTGTAGACCTTCACTACAATAATAATGCTATCTCATTAAATTTGGGCCGTTAGTAACATTGTGAACAAATGCACTATGCATTTCTTGTTATTAATGTGTGTGTATGCATGTACTTGCATGCATGCGTGTGTACTTTGTGGTTGTTACAAGTCTCTTTGATTACTATTAAAATTGGGAGATTACAGACAAACTAATTTTTGCTAACCAACCTTTATAGGAGTGGCAGACATCAGAAGTTGTGCTACCTAACTAAATTAAGTCATTAATAACTAAATTTAAGCAGTTATGTTAGGAGGCATGTTAACATGAAAGTGTAGATTTGAATATGTTCGGTAGTTGAGGAATAACCATTGCTGGAACTTCTGTGCCTTATTAAACACACTACTTTCTTGAAATAAGCTCAAAATTTGAAACAAAATACATTGCTCTTCCAATGAGCAGTTTTCATTACACCATTTTCTGTCAGCACATAAACATATTAACTGGAAGACTTTGCAAAACTTTGATAATTATTTAACCTATTGGCAATTATTCCACAAATTCTGACGTCCACTGCTGCTATGTAGCTTGGCCTGCAAAAATTATAATTTGACTCAAATCTCCTATTTCTCATAACGTGAAACAGACATAGCAGAAGCACACAAGATGAGTGTGTGTGTCAACGTGTGCATATTATAGAAAACTTAACACTACGTATACAGGGTGCTCTTTTTTAGCTGCACCAATTTTTTTTTTAATTTCATGTGGTAGATAGCACAATTCTAACCCTTGATCTAAACTACTTGATAAAGTGGGCATTACTTCTACAAGAAATAAGAATGCCTGACTGAATAATTAACTTTATTCTAATTAACTTCTTGTTTGTTACTTTATGGCGCCCATTTCAATTGACAAATTGTAGCTGGTGAGATTGCAATGCGTATCCACTTGGAACACATTATCAGGACTAGCCCAGTTTCGAGATATGAATTTTCAAATGTCCAATGAAATGCATTGATGTTCCAGTTACCTTCGTGCGTCAATGCATAGAACAGTTTTTATAAGTAAGTGGAACAAAAGTGAATTTTTACGGCAAGTTTGATGCCACATATCTCGAAACTGGTGCCATCCTCAGAATTTGTTCCCAAGCAGATATGCCTTTCAAACTCACTGGTTACATTTTGTAGATTTGGAATGCCCACAAAGAGAGGGTGGTGCAAACGTAGACATGGCCAGCAAGGGTCAAAGTGCAGTGTCTGTTCTTATCAGCTTAATATCTGATATGGGTTCTATTTGGACCCAAGCTATTAAACTTATTTTTGCAAGTTGCCGGAGTGCTTGAAGTCTGCTTCACCAATACTTTTGTGCAATATTTTTGTGTGTACCTTAATGTGGCAAATATGCTGCAGTGAGGGTTGTCAACGCATGTGTGAATGTACCACTGTATGAGCATAGGAAAAATAGAAGTAAGAATATTGGGCCTCTCAAATTAGCAAATTAGTTAAAAGACCAGGAGAATAATTTAAAGATACATTTAGAGACGTGTATCTGCCTTAAATACTGCATCTTTAAAATCAACATCGTCATCATCAACCTGTTTTATGTCCACTGCAGGACGAAGGCCTCTCCCTGTGATCTCCAATTACCCCTGTCCTGCGCCAACCGATTTCAACTAGCGCCCGCAAATTTCCTAATTTCATCGCTTCACCTAGTCTTTTGTTGTCCTCAATTGCGTTTTTCTTCTCTTGGTACCCATTTTGTAACCCTAATGGTCCACCGGTTATCTAACCTATGCATTGCATGGCCTGCCCAGCTCCATTTCTTTCTCTTAATGTCGATTAGAATATCAGCCGTTTGCTCTCTGATCCAAACTGCTCTCTTTCTTTCTCCCCTTTAACGTTACGCCTAACATTCTTCGTTCTATCACTCTTTGCATGGTCCTTAACTTTTTTCCCAATCAAGCTTCTTTGTCAGTGTCCAAGTTTCTGCCCCACATGTCAGCACCGGTAAAATGCGCTGATTGTACACCTTTCTTTTCAATGACAATGGTAAGCTCCCAGTCAGGAGCTCACGATGTCTGCCGTATGTGATCCAACCCATTTTTATTCTTCTGTGAATTTCCTTTTCATGGTCAGGGTTCCCTGTGATTAATTGACCTAGGTAAACGTACTCCTTCACAGACTGTAGAGGACAAATGGCGATCCTGAACTCTTGTTCCTTTGCCCGGCTATTTATCATTATCTTTGTCTTCTGCACATTAATCTTCAACCCCACTCTTACACTCTCTGTTAAGGTCCTCAATCATTTGTTGTAACTCGTCTGCATTGTTGCTGAATAGAGCAATGTCATCGGCAAACCGAAGGTAGCTGAGATATTCGTCATCGTTCTTTACTCCTAAGCCTTCCCAGTTTAATAGCTTGAATACTTCTTCTAAGCATGCAGTGAATAGCATTGGAGAGATTGTGTCTCCCTGTCTGACCCCGTTCTTTATAGGTATCTTCCTACATGTGTAGAATTAAGGTAGCTCTGGAATCTCTGAATTTTCCCAGGTACATAAGCGGTCTGTACTCCTTGATTGCGTAGTGTATCTATGACTGCTGGTATCTCTAGTGAATCAAATGCCTTTTCGTAATCTATGAAAGCCATATAGAGAGGCTTACTGTACTCTGTGGATTTCTCGATTACCTGATTAATGACACGGATGTGATCCATTGTAGAGTATTCCTTCCTGAAGCCAGCCTGTTACCTTAGTTGAATGAAGTCCAGTGTTTCCCTTATTCTATTGGAGATAATTTTGGTGAATATTTTATATAATACTGGGAGTAAGCTAATGGGCCTATAATTTTTCAGGGTTTTAATGTCTCCCTTTCAGTGGATTAGTATAATGCTTGCATTCTTCCAGTTTTCTGGGACCCTTGCGATCGATAGACACTTCGTATAAAGAGCCGCCAGTTTTTCAAGCATTACGTCTCCTCCATGTTTGATTAAATAGACTGTTATTCCATCTTCTCCTGCCACTCTTCCTCGTTTCATGTCTTGCAAGGCCCTTCTGACCTCATCGCTAGTTATAGGAGGAGTTCCTGTATCCTGTTCATTACTGTTTCTAATTGAGGTATCCTGACTCCTCTGGGTATTGTACAGGTCAGTATAAAATTCTTCCGCTGCTTTTACTATATCTTCGAGATTTTTGATGATATTTGATGATACCCTGCTTATCTTTTAATAGTTATATAACTAATATTAATATTATACTATATATAATATTAATGGTTATATTTTAAAACAAGATATAGCATAACCTTGGAAATTGCGATGCATAAAACCACACTTAACAGATTATTCAAATGTATGGTGATATTCATTTCTTGCATTCTTTGCCACTTGCTTAGCAACTGCACAATTCCTTTTTTGATAAATCTTGGAGAAGTTTACTGAAAGAAACATATAAATCCACTTAAATGTCCTCAGATGTTGAGAAATTTTTCATGTTGACGAAGTGGTCTAAGGGTACCGTATGTGAGGAGGGAGGGACTGTCAAGCAACACATCCCACTCAAGCACAAGCTATCTTCCCTCAGATATTGTGGGATCTGGCATTGTCATGATGAAAAGCAATGCTTCTTTTAATTTAAGAACTCTGCCCTTCTCTCCTAGATTGTTGTGCATAACTAATTGAATAAGCAACAGTAGTTTGCATAAATTGACTATTACATTGTTTTCAGTAAAGGATTTCTTGGGGAAAGGTTTGTGGTCATTGTTTTTACACAGCTGGCCACTTATGGGAGGCAGTGATAAAGGTTGCAGTCACTGAACTTTTGTAGAACTGAAATGTGTTGTTGGTTAATATATGCAGCTTTTTAGAAATGGTCATGAGTTCAGACATTTATAGATTGAACAGACTATCCACATACTAAGCACTTCGATGGTAGTTCTCATTACTTTTCTTAATTTTGTTAGAACTACCAGAGGTTATCTTGCCACTTCTGTGTTTGTGGTCTTCAAAAGTAAAGCGAAATGAGTGAAAAAAATTTAATGGAGCAGGCAAGCAAAACCTTTCAGTTGGAATGTTATTCCAAATGTCAGAAAAATATTTTGAATGAATCTCTGTGAGTGAACATCTGAATTGCTTCATGCTTATGCAATCCGTAAGGAGTCATTTTCTTAGAGTGTAAAAGAATTAAGATGAGTTGGAGCACACTTTTGCAGAAGCAGTGTCCCCTTGTTTTTAGTGGTGTGTGGATGTTTCAGATCACAAATATTGAATTGAATAGTATTTGCTGTTTGATTTGTATTTGATTTATGAATTGATTATTAAAAATTATGGAATAATAATTTATTTTGATTATGTAAAGAATAACATTTATTGTGGCCTCAAAGAAGAGAAGGGGTAGGAACTGAGGACTATTCTGAATAAGTCTGCTGAAGGGAAGCTGTGGTTGCTATACATGAGCGCTAGTTCTTGAGCAAACACAGGGGTCAGAGGTGTTTGATTTTGGCAAAACAATTTATTATTTGGCCACTTGCATGATGTATCAATCATTTTAAAACAATGTGCAGTGCTTTAGTATTACACTTTTCTCCTTGAACAAACTCAACATTTTCCATGGCTCCAGATGTGCTATTCCAAATTTCTTTTTTTCATTACTGTCATTGCCATGGCATACCACGATAACTAAAAGTAGTTGTTTCTCATTTATGCGCTCCTCAGTTGACTGGACATCTATTTTGCAAACAGCATAATATGCATTTATATGTGCCTGTAAACAAGCCAAGTAAATAATGCCAACACACTTCATTTTTTACAACTAGCACTCTACACTTACTTTATATTTCAGCAACTTTAGAAATTCTAAATTTGATTCAGTATTTGGAGGTTGCTTTCCTCAAACATATGTAGATGCAGTAAGAAAATTTCATTATTTGAGCACCCCTACTTCTTTTCTGAAATGACACTATTAAATTATTTTAATCTCCATTGAGGGAGGGAGATAAAAAAAATAGGAGGGGCTGTTACATCACTTTTTGTGAAGTCAGACAATGCCATTTGGTCATGCAGCCCAAGCAACTTCTCCATCTTTGTAGGTGCTGTCAGAACACCCATGTATGTTTTCTGTTTCTATGCTACTGTGCACCAGCTTTGCGAGTCTGAGTGCATCACCTCTGTGGCCACAAAGCTCAGTATGAGCAACTGTGATGTATTTTAAGGTTACCTTATGAAGAAATGGAAACTACCCAGTTTTTCTGCACTTTGCATGCATAGTACTACGATACTGTGTAACTTGACAACAGATAGCTTCTTTTGTGTGCACAAAGAACTTGGAAGTGTGATAATTCCCACAATAATTTCATTATTTTTAGTATGCAATATTTTACCCAACTTTGTCATTGGCCATTGGTGTTTGCAGGTGTGCTACACATTTTAAATGTGGTACTATTAAAAAATAGGCTGAAACCTATTTATGGATGGTGCTGCATGTTAATTAAAAATTTTACCTGGTAAGAGCGAGTGCAGAACTTAAATCTGTTTATTGAAAAAATGTTTGAGTTCAACACAAGGTTTAGTAGATTTACATGGTAACAACTTGTGAATGGGGTGGGGACGTGGCCATAGCAATTGTTCTGTCTCTAAAGTGCTACCTAGACAAGAATAGATACATGGTAATTGAACAAGGATTCTCGCTGAAGCCATCGTTTTGACAAAGGGACTTGTCTTCATAAGGCCAGCAACTGCTACAGATGAACAGGTCACTTTTGTGAGTATATATATAATGAAAGTTTACAAGAAGTTCCAGGCATGAAATAAGATGGAAATTATTTGCGTTATGTTGGCTTATTTTGAGGAGATAACCTTATTTGGTATTTACAAAATGTCATTGTTAACACAAACTTAGCCTTTGTAGCCATTTTCATGGCTACTATACTGAACTGTACCCCCTTCAGTCATGAATGATGGTATTCTGCCAGGACATTTTTCGAGCTTGCAGGTATGAATGTTTCAGGTGTCCAGAGTTCGAAAAAAAAAATTCCCCTCTCTAGGAATATTATTTTGCAAAGTCAATCGCGTCCTCATATGGAGACATCGTGACTCAATACTTTCTATCGCAAGTTCACTATGCCACTTTAAAGGAAGAAGGGGCATTATCTATTCAGGGTTGTGCGAGTGGTGCATCGACTGGTTGACAGGTTGTGATATTTGAAGAAGTGATCCTGAGCTGCGATGCACAGAAAAACATCGCATTTCCGGCAGTGGCCCCGGTTTCTACCACACACTTCTCATACTTGCTTTGCTAAGGAAACGGCAACTGGACTTGCTGGGGCCAGTGGTCCTTTGCATCCTACCTCACACAATCGCATCATGTTTAGAGCAAGGATGGTGACTCAAAATGAGCTATTCAGGTTGGACATTAAAAGAAAATGCTAAATTGCAGCACAGACAAAATTCTCAAATACAAAAACAGAAAACAGTCTGTACTGCTTCTGCAGGTCAACTTCGCCCAAACAAAATTCTGTTGTTCTGGGACCAAACTAGGAATCTCTCGTATCTGGACAACCATTCGAGGAAGCGACATAATTGCCAGACTGACGTTGTTCGTTTCATGGTCCGGAAATGTGAGCATTTACCACCTTCATGACGAAACAGTGCGTACGACGATTTGTGCATTTAAAAAATGCCACCACTTAAAACTAAAAGGAACACTGAAAAACACAGTTTAATTCTTCGACGGTGAACTAGATTGCCCAAGAAGTCCAAAAAGTGTCGGTGGTTTTAAGTTTTCGCACAGTGGCTATGGTTCGCCGGCGTGGTAAAAAAGATTGAGTGAGTCACAGTGTCTCCGAATGGAGACTCGGATGAAAACAGGATCAAAACTATTCAGTAATAGAACTATGAGTATTGTGCAACTGTTTTTCTTTAAAAGTAGCTCTTTCTTCACATAAAACAGGGTTTTTAACCGTTCTGAATGTTTGAGGCTGCTGCAAAAGAGAAATTTGAGCAGCGACAAACCAGAGCTTCCGTAAAACATGGAGTCGTCCGTCTTCAAACATCTTTTTCTCTAGTAGTGTTTCGTCGCTTCATCAGATGGCGTTCATTGCATTTATGTATGCTTCCCATATTATCCCCACCAGTGTGCAGTGTCACTCCTTCGCTTTTTGATGAAAAACTCAACATAGAAAGTCGTATCTTCATATGGAGACACCGTGACTGAAAGGGGTACTGTACCCATAACAGCCATGTAACCATGATTGGATGTAGTAGCGAACAGGAAATGGACGTTCAATGTGTAACTATTGATCAGGTTTGAAGGGCTTCGCAAGATAAGTCCAAGGAAAATGTGGCAGGAGAAGATGAAATAACAATTGATTTGATAAAACATGGAGGAGATATTGCACTGGAATCTTGCAGTCCTTTATTCACAATGCCTAACAACGCTAAGCATACCAGACTTTAAAGAATGCGACCATAATTACAAGAATGGAGGTGTTTAAGAATTGGAAGAACTACAGACCCATTTCTTTAGTCTCAGTATTGTACAAGATATTCACTATCAAATAGAATAAGGGATACACTTGACCACAATATTCCATGATGGATCTCATCCAACAAGACATTTGAGACCGTAGCCAACCTCTCTGTATGACCTTTGAAAAGTACATATTTGGTTCAAGAGACAATAGTGGTCATGGAGGCATTGCAAAGAAGTAGAAGCATACATGTATGCCTTATTGCAGTAGCGTAAAGTCACGCTTTCTCAGTGCATAGTTTTAGGCAAGCACCCTGAACAAAACTTATGGAAAACTTTTGAAGACATTATTGCCATCCATAAATATTCTGAAAATTGTGTCGGCATGCCTCCACTATCACTACACAGCTGTAAAATCATGCATCTATTCAGCCTGTGATTTCGTTCTCTTAACAATCATATTGTACGTCATCATCTGTTTTTTTCTGCACCCAATTGTACATCCAGTATATATTGATATCAACATGCAATAAATATTGGTTCTAGTCAGCACAGTGTTGGATCTCCTCTCATTGTCCTGTTTTTAGCACTGTTCCCTTCAAGAGCTTTATTAATATTTTACCTTCAGGTACCACATACAAATAATAGGAAACATGGAACAGCAATGCAAAACTTTTTACATCAGTGATTTCTTTGAGCAGTGTTAAGGTTGACAATTTTGCCTCCTTCAGGAACTCCGTTGAATAAACTTCCTCTAAGCATCTGCCATCCTGGTGTCCTTTCACTACAAGATTTCGAAGGTTATGGTCAGATACAGACAAAGGAAACTCTGTTTGGGTCTTGGGTGCAGTAGTAAATTTCTTAGCATGACTGTGAAAAATTTACGAGGTGCCCAGCATAACCAATATAATCCTGACAAAAGTGTATGGGAGGCTATGCTTGTAGTATATGATGTCTAACAATGCTGCAAGGCAGTGCAAATGCCATAGACATGCATGCATCTTTGTGACATGCACTGCTGTGTCTTAACACCTTCAAAACAGTTTCACAAACTTTTTTTTAGCAATACCCGACTCAACGTTGCTAAATTTTCTAAAAGCCATACTTCTACGTACATATACCACTGCTCACAATGCTTTTGTCACCAGTTGCAAAATGATGCATTCAGCTGCAAGTCGTCGTTGCATACCATAACGCCATATGAGACCTTTCATTTGCATTTAAAGCAGATGGTATAGAAATAAAAAACAAGTGCAGAGATCATGTATCTCTTTGCATAGTATGTAAATGTAATGATTCAGGAAAGCTTTGCTTATAGTGTATTGCAACAAAGGCAATGGATTTGCTGCAATTTAGCACCTAATAGACCAATCTCACCATGCCTAGCACGCAGATGCATGCTTTTTTCCTGCCTTGTTACTTGTAGTTCTTAGGAGAATTTGGAACACGGTGGGAAGGCACTGCGTAATAGTTATAGAGTTTGCATATTCACCAACATGAGTTTTGTGGAAGCAGTGGTGGTGGTCAGAGTGCATATTCAGCGACTACACTTCTGGCCAAGTTGAGGGGCTGGAGACGTGAAAGTTCATTATCTCAATGTGAATGGCATGTGTTTCAAAGCTTGCATCTGTTAACATGCACCAGCTATGTGAAGCAGATTCTTTTCTGTTTGCGGCAGAAAATACTCAAGGAAGTATATAAAGGAAGAAAAAAAAAGTTGCTCTCCAATGACGTTTTGCATTAATATCCAAGCTTGACGATCCCAAATTACGACACCTTGCATATAAATGGTGGTGGTCATGTGTTTACATTTCAGCAGTGACTCGACCAAGGATATAATCTGCATGCATGTTTAAATATAAGGACATGCATTGAAATTTACTTAATGATGTTTATTTGCTTGAAGAAAATGCTTTTGCAATGGTTAATATCACATACACTATGAGGAACTTGGAAGCAGTAAGCTTTGAATGGAATAAGGAAAGCAGAAACTTCAAACGAGATGGATAGAGAGACAGACACAGGACTCTCTTTCTGTCCCGTTTGAAGTTTGCACTTTCCGCTATTAGACTGATAATGAACCAACTAGCCCAGCAAAGGATTTTCTTAAATGGTAAGCTTTATGGCTTATTTGACTTGCTGTTTTCAAGCACTCTAATAGTTGTACGAAGCAACAAAGTTGGGTTGCACGATTTTTGTTACAAGGTGCTTGTTGGCACGTTTTCTTGATTCATTAAAGGACCTTAAAGATGAGCAATAATGCTTAAAAGTGACCAGTTGAATGCAAGGTTGTGAAGCGTTGGTTATGCTTTCTATTGCATTTTTCTTTTCCTGCAGAAAGTATAGAAATGCTTGGGTGAACTGTTTTTTTTCTTGAATATATGAGCGTGAGGTTAATTCTTTGTTGAGCCCGAGTGGTTACAATTTGCTTATGTCACAAGACGCATTCACTAATACGCAACTGTAGCCCTGCAGTTAAAGTGCTGTCTATCAACAATGCCAGGAGTTCAAGAAAGCAATGTTATCTAACCATCTAAATGAATGGGTAGATTTTTGATGGTCAGGGATGTGGCTAGGACTATTGTATAGCAGATGAGCGCAGGTATACAGACCGAGCAATGCATGTTTGTTCTTGTTTACAATGGCCAAGCCTGGCCGTGTGAGCAGCACTTCATACTGAATGCTCATTTGTCCGTTATATTTATCTGGTATTGCTGCATGTCTTCAAAGCCTCTCTTACTTCTAAGACTTCACTGCACATGACTGATCCTTTCATTTGTTCACATCTTTGTGCCTTTCACAGCATCGTCGTGTCCATTGTGGTGAAAATGCACGATTGCCACGTTCCATTTGCCTAAGTTTTACAAGCTGCACTAGCAGCCACAGCAGTTTTTCACGAAATCAAACCAACAAAAAAATTTTACTTGCTTTTCTGTCAGGCTAACTTGCTATAGTCCTTAAACATGTGTTCCTGTGGCAAGCTGTTGTCTTTTTGAAAGAAATAAAGACTTAGAGAATTTTGTTCCTTTGCATTTCATTGCAGCATACAGGGACGCAACAGTTTATTCCTTTACTATAATGTCACAATGCTTCAACGAAAAAAACTGTTGCCTATGATCAAAAAGACTCGGTGGATTACACATTTTATATGCTCTCTGTTCGCAACTCAGCTGTAGTGCAATTACCAGCATGCACCACAGCTGTGGTGGTGTAGAAAAAAATGAGACCAGTCTACTTTGCCTTTTATAATTTCAGGAAGGGCATTCCATCTGTCTCACCCCATTTTTTTTTATTTATAAATTATGTCGAGTAGGTTTTGCAAATGAACAATCTTTTTCCAGGGGTACATTATGTGACTGCTTGTATTATAGGATTATTTTTCTTCAAGCTTTAACAGGGACCAAGTTGCAAAGGTAGCATATATTATATATAATATTGCCAGACACAGTGATAGCAGTTCAGTAGCATCCGCACTTAGATGAAAGGTAAAACTAGTAAATTAAATAACTGGTTGGAAAATACAGCACCTGATAAAATATCTGGCTAAATGCGAGGTGTGCACCTGTGCTTTTGTCCACACATCCAAATCACATAAGGTACACTATTGGACATGCTTCACTGTGGAGCTGCTAACCAACAAGACACGAGTGTGATTGACCATGTATGAACAAAGTAGGGTAGTTCTGATCCAATTCTCATATGTAAAGGCAAATCAAGTAACAAGGAAGTTCCTTATATAGTTAAATATCGTGAACATGGTTCAGAACAGTAGATGTGTGGTAGGACTAATGAGGGCTAACCAACAGCAAACCAAACAAAACATAAAGTACAAAACTGGAATGTAGAGTGCAAGTTGCACAGATGTACACTATGAACTGCAACAACTGCTGCAAGGTATAGGTTGTGCAAAAGAAAAGGAGATACCTGAGGCTTGTGCTCAAGTTGAAGGGGTCAGGAATGCCGATCCACCAGCTACACGATCATCCAGCTTGGCAACAACCAGCAGAGCCAGCAAGTGAAAGGGCAAAAGTATGCAGAAGCATGCTTTTCTCTAAATCAGATTACTGTTTAATTGATGTCAAAAGCATGACTTTAATTGTGCACAGCAGTAGTGATCAGGCTAGGCTAGCGTGCAGTTGGCACGCATGTTTCAAACATGCCAGAGTGCATCGCAAACCAAATTTCGCCATGCAGTCTGGCATGTTGCCATGCATGAGCAACACACCTGAGAACTTTCTTCGACATTTCACTTGTTTAGCTTCTTCCTCAATTTCTTAAAACATTGACGACTACTGTGGCACATATTTCAACACAGTGGCATAGCCAAAATTTTTTTTATAGGGAGAGCAGGTGGACGGGCTGCACCAACATGACTGCGGACGGAAAGGGGGCTGGGCAGATCCCATATAGATAGAAATTTTGTATGTGTGTGTGTGTGCACGGGGGGGGGGGGAGTGAGGGCTTGTGCCCAGTTTGTTACCCACTGACTTCGCCACTGCTTCCAGATAGTCCATGAAGACTTTGTCCCAAAATGTGGACATATCAGATAAATTGCACAAACCTGGATTCTGTATTTCTTTAGCCAAGGGGAACAAATGCCTTTTCTTATGGGATTGTACAAAAATACTGAAGCGGCCTGTATGAACTTGAGGCAGCCTTCTTTTTACTATATGAAAAAACAGACTACAAAGCCAGAGAAAGCACAGGGGAAATTGTGTTTCATTGAAATGTAGAAATAAAGGAAATGAAAGTGGATGAAAAGGTGGGAGCTGAACCACATTATACGTACTGTGCTATACCAGTTAAGCTGTCATGAGGGCCCTCCCTTGTTCACTTTCTTAGGTATTTGTGTACACATACAAAAAGAGCACTAGTAGTGCTAGCCAGGACCACTCGTAGCCAACAACAGCACATGTGGAACATCCCTTTTTAAGAACAGGAGTCACATAGTAAATCAGCTTTGCAGCAAGCAACTGGTCAAAGGTATTTTCTTTGGCTGCCTTGATGCCATGAGGGAGCATTTAAGGGCTTGTTGTCCAGTTGTCTAATCCTGAAGTCATACAATTTGACATCATCAGTTAGAGATGTTCCACATCCCCTGACATGGCCGAGAGAAGCAGTGCTGGCCAACCCTCCCAGGACTACCCCTTACACACACACAGATAGCCAAGTAAATGGGAGGACGACCACATCAGTAGCTTAATTGGCAATGCACGGCATGCTTAATGCACAGTATGGGGGTTCGGTTCCCACCTTCAGCAAGTTGTCTTTCTATCAACTTTCACTTCCTCTTTACTTATTATTTCTACATTATGATTTCCCCTACATATTGTCCAGCTTCACTGTCTGCTTCCTTCACAACATAGTAAATAACAGAAAATTGGGTCCATCAATTTCCTTTATTCTTTGTGCCTCGTTCTCTACTGCTGCTGATAGTTTACAAAATCTCCTTCACAATCTGTCCTTGTGTGAAGAGAAATTCAATCACCGGACAACACCCTGTTTGAGAAAAGTCCAAAGTGATCGACAACTTCTTCGGTTTGGTGCTGAAAAAGATTTGAGAAAAAATACTCAGTAGTCATCCAAAACATATTTTTACACAATGCCTTAAAAAGTTTTTATTAGACAAGAGGATCATGCTAAGGGATAAAACTTATCAGAATTTTGTTATACAGATCAAGAGATTACTTTAACTGTGAGGTTTTGACATGTAACTTCACTGTGGTTTACATCGTAGGTTCTAGTTTATTTTGACCACCGGAGATTCCTTAAAGTGCGCCCAAAGCTCAAATGCAAGTGTTTTTACGTTTCACCCCCATCAAACTGTGGCTGTTAGAGCCGGGAATCAAACCACTGAGCTTGTGCTCAGCAGGGCACTATAGACACTGAGCTGCTGCAACGGATACCAAGGGATGACTGAAACAAGGCTTGCGAAATTCCACAAGGTGAAGAAAGACTCACGGGATGAAAAATTGGCATTTTCTTGATTGGCATGAGCCTAGAAACTTACACATTTGCGTACACCCACCTACCAGTATAGTGTCTTTACATTTCACATCTACTTAGTGCAGGTTCTACAATGACAAATTCCTGATTCGAGCTCAAGAATAGCGCGAAAATAAAATCCAAGAGAAGGACAGGACACAAAGCTTGATTCCTACAATGAATCTACGTCGTATTTCCATACAAGTTGCGAAGAATGTTCGTGCAAGCATGGTGCCTCAGATAACAGCGTAAGAAACAACAATGCTAGTATACATATCAGTTTAGGAAACAAGCTGCACCGCATTCTGGCTTCAAGACAAACTTAATTTGAGAGCAAGATTGAGCCTGAGTAGAACACGTTCCTATATACTGGTTTTCATAGTTTAGATTAGGGTTTCTCAACATGTGCATTTTGAAGTGTTGTGAGCAGGCGCAGAATGTAGATGCTGTAGCCTTCTTTGGGCTTTCTAGCAGGTTCTCAAGCAAGTCGTGATTCACAATCGAGCCGAGAAATCCGTGATTAGGGAAACCGTACAGTAGACGAAGAGTAGAGGTAAACGCTGCATTGAGTGCCATAAAAATTTGCGACAGCTCACTTACTCGCACATTATGCAAAGCCCCACGAAAGATGGAAAAAAAAAAGGAAAAGTCTTCACGATCAACGTACTCAAGTAAGCGACAGCAACAAACGTTTAGAAATATTTTAAACCTTTCTGTCATAAGAGAAGAAAGTGCCGCCAAGCTGAAGACACTCACGAGCTCCATTTACAACAAATTCAGCAAACAAGAGCAACAGCACTGAAAAACTGAACAGTAAGCTGCACAAAACCACGTTATGAACCATAACAGGCACTGCAAGGTATAAGGAAATGAGTTGCTTTAGGCGTGGGCCCAAGTGTCGCTCATGATCGCAAGCTCAGGCACATTTCGGTTGTCCCAGCACAACTAACTAGCATATTTTGCTACACAATACAGTAAGGAACCATAAATTTATGTTTTAACTAAAATCAAAAGTGGAAGCAGCGCGCGCAAACTGTAGCAAAATTGTTAACTGGAACACGCCATACTTGTTTAAACGTCACAATCACGTGGTCAAAAATGTGACATCACTTCCGTGCATGGCAGTAGCGTTTTGGTATGGCATTTCGCCTCTACTACGCGTGTCACCAGTCACCGCCTTTTTTTAAAAACCCATATGGGTCTCAAGAATTTTCCTTTTCGTGTACCCTCCTTGATCTTGCGGGTTTCTACAGAACTGATTTGCCAATAACTGGGGTTAGGAGCAGGCAAATGTTCGGAATTGTCATTCTTCTGCCTGTCCGTGTAGAGGTTAAGATGTCCTCTTTGCCACATTAGGGCGAGAAAATTGTTTAATAAATCAAGATTAACATAAAATACATGTTTTCTTTAGATCGTTGCTCTGGGTGATCTAGTGCCTCACTTGAAACAATTTTTGTGTTTCCATCGCTATGAATGTTCGCACTCATGCAAAAAAAAAAAAAGACCCATTCTGTCACGCCAAAAATGTGTGCAACAGTGTACAACATTTATCGACGTGAAAGCAAATAATTTTGCTAGTGGCTCTCATACCACGAGACAAGGGTGTATGAAAAATCATGCCAACCATTTTGCATTGTGCTGTGGGTTGGTCTATGAGATACCTCTCGGCTGTGGCAAGTTCTATGTAGACCAAACGGCCCAATGCCTAAATGACTATTTGAGGGAGCATTCAAACAATTTAAATAAACCGGATGGTGCAGCGCACATTGCAAGGCCTGCTCATGTGAGCCGTGCTTTCCAACATTGTGATCCTGGGCAGAAGTAGCAACAAAACAGCACATGAACTCGCGAAGGAATATTTTATCAGAGAGATGGTGCACATGTCAGTAGCACTTCAACTGCCTTAATTCCCCAGAAGTGCACTTGTTTAATGCCGATTTGTAGCATTACTAGACAAACTAGCACTGTCACAACATTCGCCTCTTGCATGTGCACAAAATTTGTACCCTATCTTCCATCCTTTGAATCATTAAGTCAGTTGGTAGTTCGCACTTTCATGCGTCCTTCTTCTATAAATATCTTTTTGCGCACAAAAAAAAAAAAAAAAAAAATGCGTCGCAGATTTCACCAACTTGCCCAAGACGAAGTCCTAGTCAGTTTCAAAAATTTCCTTCAGAGATTTTCTTGTTGTGATGAGAATTTCTGTCAATGCATGGCACTCTGTTCGAACAAAGGGACAGGTGGTTGACAACTTCACTGAAGATGGGAGAAAAGAAAGGTTATAGAGGCAAAGATTGTCACATTATCACCCAGATATGTTCCCTAACGCAATGCCTAAAGAGTTTTTTTTTTTGTTGGACAAAAGGATCAGGGTAAAGCTCAAGACCTATGAGCATTCTATTGCACAGACAAAAGGATTAACCAAACAAGCCCTGTGAAGTGCAGCAAGGTCAAGGAAGATTCGTACAATGGAAACGGCATTTGCTTGAGAGCGGCATGCATGGACCTGCAAGCCCACACTGGTCATATTAGCATGCATTTCACATGTATAACAAAATGCAGGTTCCTGCAATGAAGCTACGTCATGTCTACAAACAAGTTGCGAGGAACATTTGCGCAAACCTGGTACCTCGCACAGCGCCATCATAAGAAGCAATACTAAATAGCAGCTTAGCAAACTAGCTGGAAGAAATTTAAGAAAATTTCTCGGTCTTCAAGACAGCCAAACTTTACAACAATATTGAACCAAAGTAGAGCTATGAGTGGCTGGGCCACCTTTTGCAATATTTGTCTTCATAGTTTACATTCAGGTTGCTCAACATGTGCCTTTTGAACTGTAACGAGCAGGTGCACAAGCAAGTCGCGATTCGCTAGCCACCAAAATCCGAGGTAAACAGGGAAACAGCATGAAGATGCAAGACAAGAAACAGTAGAGGTAAATGCGACATTGCCGTAAAAAAATTGCAACAGCACTTACTCGGGCAATATATGCAACAGCAATCCTACGAAGGATGAAGAAGAAACTTTAATAGAGAATGGTCCGGCAGTTTTTGTCAGGTGGCGGCTCGAAGTCGTTGAACTCGAGCGGCAATTTCGGCTTGCCGGATGGCCCAGAGCTGCGGTCTGCCAACTCTGAACTTTTGAGAGTCGTCTCCCAGCGGCGGCAACGCCGATGGAGAAGGTCCCCGGCGGCCCTCGAAGCCGGGGCGGCGCCGGGAAGAAGCGAGCTCGAGGCTTCCCGCACTCTGGCTGCAGCGACAAGAGTTTAGAACGCGTTTAAACGTTTTTACCATAAGAGAAAAAAGTTCTGCCATACTGAAAGCCAACATGTGCCCCATTCACAACAGCAAATTCAACAAACAAGAGCACTGAAAAACGTAACAGGAGCTACATAAGACCACACTACCAACCATAAACGCGCTGCAAGGCATAAGGAAACGAGCTGCTCCAGCGTTGCGTCCAAGTGTCGCTCGTGATCGCAAGTTCGAACACCATCCGATTCTTCCAGCGCAACTAGAACAACATTCTAGCACACAATACAGTAAGAAACCGTAAAATTGTGTCTTAGCTAAGCTGAAAAGCTGAAGCAGCTCCAGCAGCGCGCGCAAAACTATAAACCGGAACACGTCATACTTGTTTAAACAACGTCATCATAACTCTGACGTCACTTCCGTGCGTGGCAGCAGCGTTTTAGTATGGCATTTCGCTACTACCACGTGCGTGTCAGCAGCTTACGCCTAATGCGAAGCGTACTAAATTACAAATTAGTCTAATGCACATTCAGTGTACATGTTGTAAGCTTTAAAATGCTTCTAAACCACGTTAAACTAATTAATAATATTGTACTAAATGCGTTTGTATTATAACTCGCTTGTGCATGTAATGCACTCGGTGGAACGACAAACAAGTGAAAGAAGGCACGACCATGCACCGACGGTATGATCACGTGAGCCCCAGTTAGTCGACCGCCCAGAAGGCAACGCCCAAGGAATGATAGCCAGCCAGAGTGAATCTAGATAAACCAATGAAACTGGAGGCTTGTCGAAAGATAAACTGTGTCTCGGTACCATTCGTGCTTTCATCTTGGGGTGTCGCCAGAGCTCGTGAAGATCCCGAGTTTCGCCAAACTCGGCGCATCCTGCATAGCACCCCAGGCCTAGCACGCGATCATGTCGCGGTAGGCTTCGGTTTCTTCCACCGCCAAGCTCTGTGTGCGTTTTTCCGTTAAGAACCATGGCTGTAACAGCAAAGTTCGGATGCCGCACTTGTATTTTCCAACCACGGAGAAAGAAAATGCCTAATTTGCATAAGCATATTCTGAGAACAATAGCAGCGGGCGGTTGGCAGCGCCCGAACAAGTGCCGCATCAGTTAAAGCCTACCGGAAACTAAGCATAGTTGGCCAAGTTAGCAGAGCGCTGCAAAGACTTAAATATGCCCTGATTGGGTCCCCTTCTGGAGCCAGGAGAAAGACATTTGGTAGAAATGATTTTGTTCGTGAATTGGAGTGTTACTTTCAAGAGTGCTGATTACAACGTGTATTGCTCCGTTTTCTTTTCTTTCTTTCTTTCTTTCTTTCTTTCTTTCTTTCTTTCTTTCTTTCTTTCTTTCTATCTATCTATCTATCTATCTATATCTAACTTTTCTCATTTTCTGGTCGTCTTGTTACTGCGTATTTCGTATGGACTCTCCAGCTTGGACCACACCGTGGCCTGCAGTATTCTAAGGTAAAAGAAAAATAAGTAAGAGACGCAAAGCGGACGGCTTCACAGATAGTCGTCTAGCGAAATCTGACTGGATAACGTCGTGCCTTCCTCCTATATACATTCTAAAAACAAATTTCCAGAATATTTCAGTAAAGTATTGGACAAGAATCCCCGGATTGCATGTTCTATCGTTGAACAGATTTGCCTGCTACGTTTTTTCAGAATTACCCATGCGTTTTGTTTTACGGGAGCTCTGTAATCTGCCTCAGCATAATAAAATTTCCGTCCATTTCTGCAACAGTTGCAGAACATTTGCACTGCAAACTAGCGGAAAATGTTCAATGTAGTGATTTGCAAGTTGTAAAGAGGGAACAACTAGATGAAGGCAATCACCTGGTGCACAGACACGGGGAACGCGCAGCTACAGCTGTCATTAAACACCACGTATTTTACAGGCACTTCCTATAACCGTGATCGCACATGCGTCTGTTCTGTTACACACAATATATATACAACGTACGTCATTTGTATGTCACTTTCATATCATAGTCATCTTACAGTAACATCTGTGAAACGCTTCGCGATGCGGGACTTCTTTGTTGTTGTTGTTGTTGTTGTTGTTGTTGTTGTTGTTGTTGTTGTTGTTGTTGTTGTTGTTGTTGTTGTTGTTGTTGTTGTTGTTGTATACAACAAAAGAAGATGTCAACTAACTCTCTTTTTTCACTGGTCATATTTAACATTTCTTAGAGTGTAGTTGCTTTCCTTCTATAATTCTGGAGACTATTGATCACGCGCTTTTTGAGTGTTCGCTGTGCTCGCGAAAGCATAATGTCCACTCATTGCGTAGCAGCTCAATGAACGGAGACGGATGGACGAACAATGAATGTATTCGAACTAGCCCAGTTTACTATTATTTGTGCAGAAAACTTAATCACATTATATCTCAGGGACGAATCGACAACCGGTCACTTTTCTGAAAGTCTTTCTAGACCACGGCCGAATTACTCTGCGTGAAAGGTCGTGAAGGCCACTGTGGCTTGTTTGAGACACAGTTAAACCGGGTGTGTGATTGTAATACATGCTCCAAGTTTTCTTCTATTTTTTGTGCATCCACATCTATTTTTCATGAATCATTATTGTTCTCGATTCTTTTTTTTTTTTTTGCTTTCTGCTTTTCTTTCCATTACCCCAGTGATGAGAAGCTGGCTTGAACACAGCAGGTCAGGCTGGCCTGCCACATAGAATAAATCTCTCTCTCTCTCTCTCTCTCTCTCTCTCTCTCTCTCTCTCTCTCTCTCTCTCTCTCTCTGATGATGCTCAGTGACTTTTCTTTCGTACTTTCTTTCTGTATTTCTTTCTTTATCGTTTGCACTTGGGTGTCACCGCCGCAGCACAGTAAGTTATCATACGCTAACCTTTCAAAATTAAAATACGTGCTAAGCGTCCTATTAGTTGTGCTCGTAAATGTTTGTCTTCGCAACATTCTCATTGCCTTGCATTGTCACTGTGTCTTGCGGAAGTTCCGCTTTCCCTCATCTTCAAAGCGATAATGTAATTAATTATGTTTTATCTTTCAGTGCGTTCGTCGAATCAAGCGGACCGAGGACAAGCATGAGCAGATGCAGCGGCCCTGTAAGCAGCAAGCATTTATTCCCGAGAAAGACCATCTTGAGTTTATAATATCCGATATCGCTCGAAATTGGTAAAAGAGAATTGATAACCTGCATGGCAGTAGCGGTATATGTTAAATGCTTGCTCGCGGGGTATCTCGCTCGGAAGTGGTCCGCATTTAAACCTAATCGGCGTGCTGCAGCTGCTATCTTACCCAATAGGTCACACGCAGGATGTGCAACAAATTAGTCTATACGCCAAGCCCACAGAAGCGCGAGTTACCTGCTCTGTTCATACGGAATTACGCAGTGAAATAACAAAGTAACGAATAGCCTCAGTGCGACATACACAGGTCGCTCCACGTAACCTGACCCAAAGATTAAAAATATGCAAATGCCACGAAGCTGCACAGAACTAAGGTAATATAATTGTTCTTACTTCTTTAAGCATGCACCCCACTTCCCTCTGTGATTACTCCGTTCTTGAGGGTATGTGAAATAAATAAATAAATTAATTAATTAATGGTTGCCGTTGTTTGGTGATACTCGGAATATATTTTTCATTCAGCCTAATTAGGCTGAATGATATTACTGAATCGTTACTCTTAATTAATTAATCAACTTCTCAAGTATTATGGTTAGATGAAAAGTGTCAATGAGAAAATTGTAGAGCAGCATGAAAAACTCTTGATACAGCTTTCTGTTGCTCAATACGTGCTACATAAAAGTGTTTTTCCGTGCATGAAAGGAACCCGCAAACACGCGCAAAATTACAGCTCAATTGGCCGCTCGAAGCACTTCCTATATCAAAGCGAATCTTTCTGTGCTTTCGACCCAGGGGCATTGGCACGCCTGTTCGGTTGGTTTCTCGCAATATACCGTGGACCGGACCTTGAAATAGTGAAATAAGCAAACTGGGCCAATGCCGGAGATATTATTATCTGCGTTCGTGTAGGTCACGTGACTCGAGTGATTAGGGGGGGGGGGGGGAGTCTCCCCCAGTTTGCCATCTTGCAGGAGAGGCACGCCATCGCCATGCTGCAAAACGTGGTTGAGAAGATGAAACCTTTTAATGCATTTAATTAACTTTGTCACCAAAGCATTCCTTCGCGAAGAATCCAAAATGCGTTGGATCTACATAATCTTTTAAACTACGTTGCTCAAATTTTTTTAGCTATTGAGCGTTCTTCATAACGCTTTTAAACAAGTAGGAAACAAAGAGAGAGTCAGACAAAAGGGGAGGAAAGACAAGGCGGTTAGCCAGTGTATGTACCGGCTGGCTACCCTATGCTGAGGAAAGGGGTAAAGAAAATAGGAGGAGAAAGAAGAAAAAAATTCTGAAAAATTGACACAGCAACGCTATGGTATGCGCTACAACAATCAAAGTCGGTTGGACAATTCACAAGCCCTTAAAAACTTCAGCAGAGCCCTTAAGGCCTTGAATGCCGAAGCCCGTCTGGACCAGTGTCCTAGAACTTTTTCTTCTGTGAAGAGGCGATTGTCCAGTATAAAACAAAGGTGTAGCACTTTCTAATAAGCCCCTAATTAACCGATACGCTACAAGATTTCCCGTACATCACGCCTAGCATGCCTCACGTTTGCTCTCGATATAGACACGGGGAATGACCCATTATTTATCAGGGCGCCGCAAAAAACATGCACGTAAAGTTTTCGAAACCTTCTACTCCCAGAAACAGCTTCAAAGTAAATTTTTTTTCTGCGTGTACGGCCGTTATCTTCTACGTTTTCTAAGTTTTCCGAAAGCTCTATATCACGGCAGTTTAATTTTGGTAAAGAGAGAGAAATAGAAATAAAGGGGGGGGGGGGCTTGTTTAATGTAATGCGTGGCGAAATTTTATCGTTGTTTGCTTAATTACAACCTGTGAAAATTTAGTATAGATTGTCCGATGCCCTAGGTAAACTAGAGGAGTCAGTTCGTTTTATATGGTCAAAATAAGGGGCATGTTTATGCGTGCTGTGTAAGCATAGTTAAAAATAAGCGAATTATGACTATCACACTAAATTATCTGCGCAAGCACTTTAGAGAGTTATAAGTATACGTTTGATAACAGCGTAAAACTTACCCAGCTGAACTCGAATAACTATAAACGACACCGAGATTAAATTTCATATTAAAAAACAAGGAGGTGGGGCATTATGGTTGGTATAAATAGAAGTTTAGATGTTTGCGGTTGAAGTACGACGTTTGCTAAATATTCTTAAACCAATGCTCTAAAGCATTATATGCGGGGAACGTTTGACACGGATGAGTCATATACGCGGTCAACGTTTTATCAAAGCTTTATTAAAGTGTGTGGCTTAATTACTGGCGCCTGAAGTTATTGACCATTGCTCGAAAGCAACAGCTTCACTGTAATTTGTGTTCAGATTCTGCAAGGTGGCACAAGACTGCTGTCATTTTTCCGCGTTCCTGTCGTTTGCGCTGACCGCAATGATAACATCGCAGATGGGCGTATACTGAGCGCCTTGGGCATTGAATAAGGAGCTCAGCAGTTTTCACCGTTTTGTTGTGGCCGCAACCTTGCGTGGCAGCTTGGTTGTAAAGTTCGCATATTTCTCGACGCTAGCTTCTAGGAAGCGAGGAATCGAGGCCCACGCGAGACACCTTGGTCTGACCTAGGCGCGGCCCTACACGCAACGTAACTAACACCAGTAAGTAACTAGTACCAGTAAACGCGATGCTGCCGGTGCACCATCGACTCCATCACGGAGGGAAAAGTAATGTCATAGAAGGTTGCTATTCTTATAGCCAGAATAATCACAGTGTCACTGGGAGGCAGAGAGGTCGAAGAATGCCTGCGGCGGGGGCCTACTGCCGAGGCCTTCGAGGCGGCGGCATTCCCGAAGGTGTAAAAAAAAAGTTTTTTTTTTTGCATGCTTGAATGCATGCAAGCAACACACTATAGCAGCAAAGATTTGTTAATAGTGCTGTTTTTTTTTCTTGCTCAATAGTGGCGGCTTATACAAACGCTGTTCATGACTAATAAATGCTATGACATTCAAGAGCTGTGCTTGTCATTTTGTCCCTGACAAGCCCCAGGGGGAAAAATGTTTGCTTGACTGTTAAGTGAGGGCTTTACTGCAAATTAATACAATTCATCTGTATTTTTTTTCTTATTGCAGTGTCAAACCGGCAGTACAACGGACGTATGCCAGAGTGGCTGCACTTGCACTCCAACCAACGGTCGGTTTGGAGAGTGCAGATGACGAGACTTAAACAGCGAAAATAAGAGCAACGATGACGTCGGCTTCATGCTGGTGTCTACAGCTTCATAAAGTCATCCCGAGATTATTGCCGGGTTCAGAAGCTTTCTTATTAAAACACCGAGATTACAATGCAGTCTCAGCAATGAGATTCAGGCTCCTAATTATTTAGTGCATGTCGAAGATGATCGTTTGTTTGCTTGTTTTTTTTGTTTGTTTTTTTTTTCAACTCTAGTAAGCAGCTGTTCAAAGCTCCGTAACAGATGCAACAAGTCTGGGCAAGCATCCTTAATCTAGCAGAAAATAATCTAGATCTAGCGGATTTTAAGGAGTAAACAATTTCAATATTGCGTAATAGATTGTACAGGGTTATCTACTTTAACGAAAAACGCCTCAATAGTATTGAAGCTGGCATAACTTCTACTTAGTGGGTGCAGCGGCGGCGTAGAGGTAGAACACCCGCCTCGCGTGCGAGAGGCCCGTGGTTCGAATCCCGGTGCCAGTAAGCTATCGTAAGCTTACTGGCACCGGGATACCAGTAAGCTATCGCAGGAGACGAAAGATCTGATCAAGAAACGCCAATCTATGAAAGCCTCTAACCCTACAGCTAGAATAGAACTGGCAGAACTGTCTAAGTTAACAAGCGTAAGACAGCTGACATAAGGAACTATAATATGTATAGAATTGAACATGCTCTCAGGAACGGAGGAAGCCTACAAGCAGTGAAGAAGACACTAGGAATAGGCAAGAATCAGTTGTATGCGTTAAGAGACAAAGCCGGCAATATCATTACTAAGATGTATGAGATAGTTCAAGTGGCTGAGGAGTTCTATAGAGATTTGTACAGTACCAGTGGCACCCACGACGATAATTGACGAGAGAATAGTCTAGAGGAATTCGAAATCCCACAGGTAACGCCGGAAGAGGTAAAGAAAGCCTTGGGAGCTATGCAAAGGGGGAAGGCAGCTGGGGAGGATCAGATAACAGCAGATTTGTTGAAGGATGGTGGGCAGATTGTTCTAGAGAAACTGGCCACCCTGTATACGCAATGCCTCATGACTTCGAGCGTACCGGAATCTTGGAAAAACGCTGACATAATCCTAATCCATAAGAAAGGAGACGCCAAAGACTTGAAAAATTATAGACCGATCAGCTTACTGTCCGTTGTCTACAAAGTATTTACTAAGGTAATTGCAAATAGAATCAAGAACACCTTAGAGTTCCGTCAACCAAAGGACCAGGCAGGATTCTGTAAAGGCTACTCAACAATAAACCATATTCACACTATCAATCAGGTGATAGAAAAATGTGCGGGATATAAGCAACCTTTATATATAGCTTTCATTGATTGCGAGAAAGCGCTTGATTCAGTCGAAACCTCAGCAGTTATGGAGGCATAGCGGAATCAGGGTGTAGACGAGCCGTATGTAAAAATACTGAAAGATATCTATAGCGGCTCCACAGCCACCGTAGTCCTCCATAAAGAAAGCAACAAAATCCGAATAAAGAAAGGCGTCAGGCAGGGAGATACGATCTCTCCAATGCTATTCACAGCGTGTTTACAGGAGGTATTCAGAGACCTGGATTGGGACGAATTGGGGATAAGAGTTAATGGAGAATACCTGAGTAACTTGCGATTCGCTGATGATATTGCCTTCCTTAGTAACTCAGGGGACCAACTGCAATGCATGCTCACTGACCTGGAGAGGCAAAGCCGAAGGGTGGGTCTAAAAATTAATCTGCAGAAAACTAAAGTAATGTTTAACAGTCTCGGAAGAGAACAGCAGTTTACGATAGGTAGTGAAGCACTGGAAGTGGTAAGGGAATACATCTACTTAGGACAGGTAGTGACTGCGGATCCGGATCATGAGACTGAAATAATCAGAAGAATAAAAATGGGCTGGGGTGCGTTTGGCAGGCATTCTCAGATCATGAACAGCAGGTTGCCATTATCCCTCAAGAGAAAAGTGTATAACAGCTGTGTCTTACCAGTACTCCCGTACGGGGCAGAAACCTGGCGGCTTACTAAGAGGGTACTACTTAAATTGAGGACGACGCAACGAGCTATGGAAAGAAGAGTGATAGCTGTAACGTTAAGGGATATGAAAAGAGCAGATTGGGTGAAGGAACAAACGCGAGTTAATGACATCTTGGTTGAAATCAAGAAAAAGAAATCGGCATGGGCAGGACATGTAATGAGGAGGGAATATAACCGATGGTCATTAAGGGTTACGTACTGGATTCCAAGGGAAGGGAAGCGAAGCAGGGGGTGGCAGAAAGTAAGGTGGGCGGATGAGATTAAGAAGTTTGCAGGGACAACATGACCACAATTAGTACATGACCGGGGTAGCTGGAGAAGTATGGGAGAGGCCTTTACCCTGCAGTGGGCGTAACCAGGCTGATGATGATGATGACACACTGTTTGTGCAAACACCAGTGGCACGGCATGATGAGCATATAATGTGTGAGAAAAAGATACTTCCTTTTGATTCTTGACAAATTAGCATTTTTTGATGAAAAGCCTTACGCATGTAACAAAGTATGAAGACGACTAAACAAAAGGAACACGGACACAGAATGGACTAAACGAGGACGAAGTTGCACTTCCAACTGATTTCTTTATTGAAATTCTCACTCTTATTTATTTCATCACCATATCTCTTCTCTTATATATCAGATGCTGTCTCAAAGAGGTGACTTCCTTTCTTGTCAAGGCCACTGACGGTGTGCTTACACATTACGCTCCTGTTTTACTTATCTCAACTGCCTAAAGAATGTCCCGAATTAGCCTATTGTTGTTCCTTTCCAGGACTTGCACTACATGAAATTTGGGGGTGCACGTGCTTGCTTAGCTATCTTGTCCCTTCTTGTTCATTTCCCAACGTTTGCAGTGCAAGGCCAGATTGCTGCCAGGATTCCCTGAAAGTGATAATGCGTGCTCTCCTGTTCGATCATTAAGGCATCTTACTGTTTACCCTATCTATTGTTTTCCACAGGCGAGGAGGATGGTGCACTCTAATCCTTTGACGCAATCGCAGTATCTGCTTTGGTGCGTGATCTGGCATTGCGGTTCCTTTTTTTCCTGGTTCACTCGTGCGCACATACTTTTTCCCTTGTTTGTTGCTGAGAAAACTACTCTGACGCCGTGTCTTTTACCAAGGGACTATAACGACGCCCTCTGCAAAATTTGTAAGCAAAAAGGTACGCTAGACCATATAATATGGGAGCGTGCTGGCTCCCCAGGGGCCAAGGAAAACATTGACAGTAGAGAAGCCTGGGAGGCCTTGCTCCAGAGCGAGGCTGAAGACGACCAGTGTCGATCAACCCGCCTGGCCGTTGAGGCCGTGAAGACTCACCGTCCTCAACGCGCGGGGACTGCTTCGTCCTTCCCCCCTACCTACGTGTAGGTTAAGAGGCGGGCACCCCAGCTCGGTGGAACAATCAAGTTTTCAATCAAACCATTACCAAAGTTGATGAGATTGTGGGTCAGTCCATGCACATAAGAAATATTTGCAGAATTATTTTTGGCATCCGCAACTTGATGTCCGCTTTTGCTTTCTTGTTTTCTTTTACTCTTCTTTACGAGGCCTTCAGCTATGATGCTGCATAGCATTGCCACGGGGTACCCTGCATTTTTCAGCCTACTTAACTGCCGCTGAAAACTTTGTTCAGTTTGATGCTGGCATGCTGGCATGATTTGATGCTGGCATGATAGCACTCGCTATTGCCCTTTTTACAGTCGTGGAATGGCTTGACGTGAAGGGAAGAAATTGTTTCTGTGCTCTGGGCTTCGTACCCCCAGAATAGGTGTCCCGGTTGGAATTCCAGTAAAATGTCGAGGAACTGCAGGGAACTGTGGTTGGAACGCTCATAAGTGAATTTCAGCTCTGGGCACGTTGATTGAAAGGACTCCAGTACGGTGTTCTTAAGATGTTGGTAATCGGTTGCATTATCTGTTTGGCTCAGTATGAAGAAGTCGCCCACATATCGATAGATCCCTGTGACGCGCGTTAGTAAATAATGAATAAAGAAGTAAATAGGCGTCTTCTTTCAGTAGTTGAACATGTTTTTCCATTTCTAGCGTATGAATTGTCCATCTCTTTGAATAATTCATCTGAAGACCTAGAATTATGCTATCTGCGACAAGCAATTTTTTTTAATTCTGCAATAACTTTAAAATGATCTCCCCGTATATACGCGCAGCGGTGCTCAGCTACGGTGCCTCAGTGAACCAGTTTCGATTGTGTGACATGCCCTACATACAGCTGATGTCCCTGAATTGCACGCTACTACGTCAAACATACGTGCACTTAAGTTTTTGGTGACATGCGGTTGTCACGCCGTCTTTTTCTTTTTTTATTTTGGCACGATGTCATCTTCTTCATGCTTGCATTTCCTGAAGGCGCGTTGTTTTTTTTTTGGCAAATGTTGTATTTGTCGCGAGTGCCGTGACAACCTCTAACACCGCTATCACACGACTGCTTTCATATACCATCGGAATCTAAGATTATTGAAATCACCGAGCCTTATTTGCTTCGCTCTGCGAGCTCGCACAAGGGAGCCAATCATGCACGTGGATTTCAATGGTGTTTCGCTTCAATTGTCGTTGACAGCAACTAGCGTGACTGCAGCATAATAGCCCCTAGTGGATTTCACAACGAACGCGTAGTCAATTCCTGAATTTCAGCCAGTTTCAATACGATGTCATTCAATAATAAAGGGTCATTTGTTTAGCCGGTCATTCATTCTGATGATGGTCGTCTAAGTGAGGTCGCTCTCGCTACGGATTGTTAGTCTTCTTGTTTCTGCACAAGTGCGCGCAATCAGGAGTGTCCATCTCTAAGTCACCTGTCTGCTTGTTTAAAAGTATGCAAGCAAGGTGTTATTCCTGATCCGGTTTCAACGGTACATCCATGCGAATGTAAAAATATATAGCGGAATTTCTCCTTCGGTTTAGGATCTTTCACTGGGCGAATTACACTTAGCAAGGCGTGCAACAAATAGTAGCGTGATCGAGAAAAGGAGAGAGATGGAGATATATAGGACTGCGCCATATAGCTTCATTCTAACAATCCTGAGAGCAGGCAGCGTCAACTTTCACACTACATGCAGGCAACGTCCTACATTCAATGTATCTAGAATGTCAGAGTCAAACTATATATTCCGTAAAGAAAGCATTCAACGCTTTTTTAGGGAATATATAGTTTGACTGTGGCCTTCCATATACATTGAAAGTAGGACCTTGCCTGCATGCAGTGTGAATGTTAACGCTGCCTGCATTCAGGACTGAAGCGTGCTTGACGCATTCTTTCTTGGTTCTGCTATTACCAAAGCAGAAAAACCAACCGCAGACAAGAGATAAGCTCACATGGTCCACAGTGAGTGCATGATAACCATTAGGCGTGCCTAACGTTATGTATAGTCCTTGTGCGTCTTTTAATGACGATGCCGCATTAAACGCGTCCCGACTGCGTTCATGGACGAGTCATATTTCTCGTCGCGAACAATTTTCACCGACTAGAGTTTCAAGCATGCCACCATGGTTGTTCTAAAGGTCATTGGTGCGTCTTTCAATCCCTTTAAAAGGAAATCAGAATATAGTCGTGCGGCCCTGAAGCAACTCGCGTCATCACACTTCTCTGTAGCATGTGCGTATACAGTGAATGTCTACGTTGATGGATTGACGTACAAGACCAACGACCTCCAAAGCTGCTTTCGTCACTGGAACTTTCGTTGTTCGTAGAAGCAAGAAGCTCGGATACAAGACAAGGTCGACGGCTGCGGATATTGCTGCAATCCGCGAAGCAGTTGGTTTCGTCTGCCAAAAGCCGCCTCAGACGCGGACTGTATCTGGCGAAGCTAAACCAGCACTACGGATTATTGATTCTGTGCCAATCCGACGACATTATGGTTTGCTTTTTCACGGAGTAGCTGAATTTTAACGAGTCCGCATCGTGAAAAGGGCGCCATATAATATGTCAATGGGTTCCCGGACATTTTGATATTGGTGAGAATGAGCTCGACGACGCAGATGCTAAATTAGCCTTCCCCAATGCTGCTTCCATTTCAATTCTACTTTTGAGGGCAGACGCTAACGCTACGTTATCTATCCATCAAACCGCGTCCTTAAGGCAACTTACAGGATTCGGCAAGATCACAATCATCGCCGAATATATGCATGCGTCATACAGAGCATCGACTGAGGTTACCACGCAGCACACGGGAAAGATACGCAAGCCTTTACATAAACGCACACTTGGCGTGACCTTTACAAAACACCAGACATTTTTAGTTCCACGTACGCAGATGCTTTTGCGCACGCAAACGTGAGAGTTCTACGGGCGCTCCGCGCCGCATGTTCGGGACCCTTATAGTTTAGCGTATGCAACAGTCTGTGGATGGAGGACTTGCAAATGTATAGATCGTTACTGCCGCATGGGTGTTGGCACCGTCTTCGGCCGACCAGAACGGTCTATACCAGCTATTCCAGCCAAGTTTATTCAGGACGAGCAGGAATCGGCGCCAACGCGTGATTCTCGCACCTCAAGAACTGCATGTCCGTGGTAGCTTGGGCTGTGTTCTCTGCCTGGTAACTTGCACAGCCCGTCACGTATACGTGGGGCACGCAACGCAAGGGCGCAGATTTCACGCGCCTGCGCGACACGTAACGGCACTCAATACGTCCACGCATGCGCATTTCAAATCAGCAAGATCTTCACGTACTTAACGCTTCTACGTACGTGAAAATAAAACTGTCTACCATCACCATCCTACGGGCCGTGCGGACAGCCCGCACTGTGATATCTTCAACGAAGTAAAGAAATTATCAGGGAGCTCCACTTGACAAGATCAAAGCGCCGCCCCTTCCCCCCAACCTCACCAAGAAAAAGAAAGTCGACCTAGCACGCGATTACGCCGCGTTATACGCTTCGGTCTCTTCCAAATCTAAGTGCACAAGCGTTTTTTTTTTTGCATTTTACTCTCTAGTAATGTGGCTGCCGCTGCCGGTATCAAACAACGACCTCGAGCAATGACATAGCCACGAAGTTACCGCGGCGGGCACAGAAGTGTTGATTTGACGTGCGACCGCATCCGCAGTCTCGCCTAGAACCTACGGTGCTTTAATGCGGCTTGAGCCACTATACGTCCTGCGTCAGTTGTCCGCTTGACAAATTTTGATGGTGTTTAGTTTTTAGAAATAGCAGAAACGCACCGTATACCGTACCTTCAGCTTGCCCGCAACCGCTGCCATGTCAGTAGAGTCCCAATCTGGTGGGCATTGGGTGAACCATGGATAGTGTGGATTGCGCCGCGCGCCGTCAGCTATGCCCTACGCGTTTACGTGTGCGCGTACATCGGGCATATCATCACAGTCTATTCCTTTCGTGGTTGTATAGCACGGCCGTAAACGCTGGTCTACATTTGTCGACGATGTACACAAGCAATTACCCTTCCGCTGTAGTTCTTGCGCTGTAGTGAGGTCAGTGATTGCCCAAGTCGAACGAGCGATGTGTCATCAGGAGGTCACGACTTCTAATGATTTAGTGCGTGCCGAATATGACCGTTTCTTTTCTTATTTTTGTCTTTCTTTAACTCTAGGAAGCAGCTGTTCAAAGCTCAGTACTAAATGCAAGAAGTATGTATAAGCTATTCCAGCATAATATAATGATGATCGAACGGATTTTAAGGTGTAAACAATTGTCATAATGCGCGCTGGCATGTACAGGGCTAAGCATTTTTTAGTCGGCATAACTTCTACTTTTATTTAGTTCACGTGGGAAACGCGATACCTAATGATGATTTCAATAAATTAAATAATAGTACCTTTTAGATTTTAGGCTATACTTCAGCTGCTATAAGTTGCTGAATAATACTAATGAGTTTTCCCAAATTGGGGAAATCTGTACGCTCGGAGAAGATTGAACGACAACACGCCTATCCCGCGAACTCACACCACAGCTGCAATTCTGCTTCAAGCCTTGAATACCAGCGCCTGCATTGATCACTGGAGACACGCTGACCAGAATATCCTCAAGCCTTTTCTTTCTACTGCAATCACCTGAAAAAGATGAAACCGCAAAGGTCGCCGCTGAAAAGTGAACAGCGGTATCTTTTACTAGAATTGCACCAAGTGAAGCTGTTTAGCTGGATACATTGAGGAATGCCAACAGAGGTTGTGGAACGGAAGCTCTGCCTGGAGGTAGCTTTTACCGTGGACGCTTGGTCAAAAAACCTTCACACAACATTCGACCAAACCTGTTTTGTACCTCCGCATCTCTTGTCCCAAGTGAACGTCTGTTGTTCCCTCACCTCGCAAATGACCTCCTATACGCCATCTGAACGTTGTAAGGATTGGGAGATCAATCCTACCGTTCGTAACTGTTGTCAAGATTGGAGTCGGGCATGAATTAGATGGTAGCTGGCCCGTGCCGTGATCCAATTTATCTACGCTGAGGACGTTGTTGAAGGGAAGGACTGCTTCTCATCGAGAACGAGGAATATGGGTTTATTTACAGTATCTACATAAGGACGTTGCAGTTCTTCAGTCTAGCATGACTGCGAGAGAAAGTACACTGAGCAGCCGCACAACAGCGGTTTATAAACACTCGGTCCTCCCTCGATTCCAAGGTGAGGGAAACGTTCGATCAGTAGACGAGCCACCTTTGAGCGAGAGGGCTTCCGCACCGGTTTCACGGTCCGGAACAAGCTTCCGCACCGGTTTCACGCACCCAATCGAGGGCAGACGGACTTCGCAGAACTCGGGGCTTACGCCAGGAACGGTGCGTGGGAAGGGGCCTCCAAAGACGTTCCCTCGGGACCTCCCTTGCTCACGGCAGACCGGGTCGGCGATGGCGCGTTCAGTCACAAAGCCTGGTTCGTCGAACTCATCTCGGCAATCTCGCGACGAAGGGTCGAGGACGCGGCGTATTGTTCTCCGCACAGAGTAGGCTTAGTGACGCCGTGTGGCTAGAGGGTGGCGGTGGCTTTCCAGGAAAAGTCGACGCCGCTCTCCCACCTGGCTGGCAAAACTTGCACCTCAGCAGGCCGTTCTTAACAACGTATACTGGGCCTTCAATCATGAGGATGCTGAGCTCCTCATTACATCGTCCCGTTCATTGGGGCCTACTGATTTATATTGCGAAAATAGGCATTCACGTATATTATCACGTGTTTATTGACGTGACGTACTTTTTACCCGCCACCATTTTAATGCGAATAGCATTACTTACGTATTAATTACATATTTCAGACGTTTTGAGCCTATCTATCAAGTATCTAGCACCTTACGCCGACCCAAGAGCCCGATTTGTCTACCACCTTGGGGCACTACGTTTGTCTTCGTGGTCATGATGCCATTGTGGTCGTTGCGCCACTATATCTGCTTCGTGATCTTACTCTCGTCATGCCGCCGTCGTCAGGCCGTCGTTGTGACACAGTTGTTACGCATTCGTTGTCGCATGCCGTCATGATGCCGTCTTCGTCGTCGATGCATCAGTTCTTCTTCGCTTGGTGTAATCTATGATTTCTCTTACAAAGACAGAATTAGCCGGCCCTTAAACACATATCTATCCATCTGTTTGATATTCATATACACCAAACTTTTTTCTAAATTAACGCAAGAATAGCTTTTCTGGTGCTGAATAATATGCAGCCTTATTGACACTGCTTTACAAATTTGGACACTTTTTCAAAGAACGTAAACGTTTTCTGGCGTCCGTTACAAGTAGTCCTTTAAGTCTAAATCGCTAATGCGTTGACGACGCCGAGGGGAGGACGACGAGAGGAGGTCCTCCAGATGTTGGTCGATAATTGGAAACGGCGCTTCGTTGGCTGAATAACCATGGCCACTACGGACGTCGATGACAGGATGTAATCTTATGCGATTTTTCAGCGCTTCATTGCCGGCACTACCGGAAGCGCCTTTCCCTGCCACAATGAAGCGCTGCGCTTCACCGAAAACCCAGTCCCGAGCATCGCGGTATTGAGTAACCACAATCTAGTGCGCAAGGTGCTTGCACAGGGTCGTCCTCTCTTAGTACAAACAGGCACAAACACAGCGCAGCTTGGCCGAGCTGCACGGAGCGGCGGCGCATATGGTGCCGCCGCGCATCGAAGCTAAGCAGCGCATGCGCACCGAGGCTAGGAGGCGTGGTTTCGTGTCGTATGTCGCCTACTAAAGCAGGGCACGCTCGAAGCGTCTGCTAAAGCGTGGGAGCGCGCCCTGCTCTAATAGGCGACGCACGACACGAAGCTCCGCCTCCCCAGACCCCGGTGCTCATGCGCCGCTTAGCTTCGACGCGCGACCACGCTGCGTCCGCTGACGCTTCGCCAAGAACGGCCACACTGCGCCATGTTCGCCCTGAGAGTGCGCAACCCTCTACGTTGCGACACAGCCCTTCTCTTAAGCGTGCACACCAAGCCGCTGCAGGGAAGCTGCAGATGTCTTGACAAGAAAGCGGAGGGAATACAACGGAATAAAATTTCAAAAACAATTCTTCGTAAGCTAAGCCATGTTTGAAGGGCTGCAGAGGGCCTATTTACTATATTTGTGCAATTTTAATAAAAGTAGCGAAGGAACTGAAGCTAAAGTACTGTAGTGTTTAGTTAGTAATTGCACAGATACAAAAGGAAGTTCCAAACTGGTCCCTCGTGGTTGCTGATGTTAGCCACATGGCACCCGTCACAAAATGCTTCAATTTCATGGACTTACAAGCGCATCACCCCCACTGTATATGTCTTCGAAATTGCCATGGCCTGTTGACAATGAATAAACACCAATATCTTTCACAATTTTAGACGATAACATATGGGCGTACTGTACCACCAAGTGGCGCTTAGCGAGCATGTGCTGAACATATCTTGTGTGTCTGGAATACAAGGCCAATAACATAAACATGAATAAGACCCAGGCACGTACTCAAAGGGGGGCCCTGGGGGGCCCCACCAAATCATTCTTGAGATTTGACAGCTATGCGGTGGTCAACATTTTGCTGCCATTTTCACTCCTTTTGGATGGCGGTAGTTATCAGCATCTCCTGGGCTGTGAAGGCAAGTTTTCACATCGATTTGGTGCCCACACGATTAACTCGAGCTGTGTTCAGTTGTCATCATCTGTTGCAACGGTAACGCGAATCTGTTTCTTCGTTAGATCAACCTTCTTTGTTTAGACTGATCCAGGGACCAGAGAATACAATTAGTAGTAAGCTTGTCTGTATGCTCGTGAAACGAGTTTCGGCCAGAGAAAACGTCACTTGCGTTTAACTTCTCATTTTGTTTCATTATTTCCTCAAGTGACGGCTGGCCGCCGTGCTGGCAGATCCTCTGAACCATATACCCGCGATATGAGTTAGATAAGGTGGAAAATAAATTATTGTGACGCAGCGTCTATCATCAAACCCTGCAATAACCGTTAAACCCATCACCAATATGAATGTCACTAGTTAACTCGTCTGGGTTTTCCTTAATTGTACAGCACTTTTCGTGCCATGTTGGCAACTAGCAACAAGAGTCGCAAGGAACTGACAAAAGCGATCTACTATGGGAGAGAGCCGTGGCAACAGCCAAAGGAAGGAAAAGCGAAAATAACAAATTTAACCGTCGTTTGTGAAAGTATTTATGGATCAACATCCTTTCATTTAAAAAGGAAGTAGAGAAAACGCCGCCGGAAGAGGAGACTGATTCTTTGTGTTTTGAATGACGCTTACAACAGTTATCAGTCGAGCCGCCTGAGTAGCCACTTCTCTGCTGCGATTATGTGGTTGTTTTTCGAATCTTCCGCGGTGGGCGCAGTACGTCTAGAACTGCTCTCTAAAAACAGTTGCACCCTTTGGGGTGTATGTTTGCCACAATCTAAAAACAGTTTGCACCCTTTGGGGTGTATATTTGTCCCACAACAATAATCGTCATCTGCCTTGCTTGCCTTTCCTTTCTTGAAAACTCGGCGCTCGCTACATTCCTGTCGAGAATGCTGCGTCACACTGCTAACGCGCATGCCGTTCGTGACTGGGAAGTACCGGGCTCGCAGCGTTAAAGAAAGGAAACGCGGAAAAGACAGATGACGATTATTGTTGTGGGACAAATATACACCCCAAAGGGTGCAACTGTTTTTAGAGTGCACAGAACGATAATCGTCATCTGTCTTGCCCGCATTTCCTTTCTTTAACGCTGCGAGCCCGGTACTTCCAAGTTAGGAACGGCATGCGCGTTATTAGCATGACAGAGCATTCTCGACAGAAAAGTAACGAGCGCAGCGTTTCCAAGAGAGGAAATGCAAGCAAGACAGATGGACAGATGACGATTTTCGTTAAACTTATGTAAACTTTTCTTATAAGAAAAGTTCACACCCTTTGAGTCGTATCTTACCACACAACAATAAACATCATCTGTGTTGTCCGCATTTCCTTTCTATTGCGCTGTGAGCCCGTTACTTTCCAGTAACGAACGGCTTGCGCGTTATCAGCATGACCTAGCATTCCCGACAGGAAAGTAGCGGGCACGGCGTTTTCAAGAAAGGAAACGCAAGCAAGGCAGATGACGATTATCGTTGCCTGGCAGATACACACCCCAAAGGGTGCAAACTTTTTTTTTTTTTAAAGAGAGTGTGCAGCTTCCTGCATGCACTCTATACGCGGTTGTGCAGGACTGGCGGCCACGCATCGTTACGCAATTTCCCAAATAACAATACAAGTCGGTTTTGGCACTTGGTAGAGCAGTATATAAACGAGGGGTCCAAAAGAACTGTGATTTTTCCGCAAATATGTAGGTCTCTATAATTCTTCCAGTGGTAATTCAGAAAACGCTACTAGAAATCTTTTTCTTTTACACTTTCACTTGTTTACTTGTTCTTGTCAGGGCTTTTCCTGCGCGAGCGCATTTTATGTAGTTCCTTATTGGTCCAGTAAAGGAGAGGTGTACCTCACAGGCGTACCTATGAGATGCACCTTATTTCATTTCACTTTTGCGGGTTTACGCGTCTTTATGGCGAACGGTGGGCATTATTCACATTTGTACTATTAAAGGTACCCTCTCCCTTCTTTCGCCTAGCTGGGTCCCCCCCCCCCTCCCCCGCAAAATATCTTGGGTGCGCGTGCCTGATAAGACTGTTCACTGCCTTTCAAAACAATGCATTTTCAATCATTTGGTTGACTCACAGCACTCCTTGCGATACGTCTGGTGCTCAATCAGTTGGAAAAGAGTGCAAATTGGAACCGATATAAGCACCGGCTTCCTATGCGCTAAACAGAAACACTCTGCAGAGCTTCGTGCACTGCTGTAGTGCGTCGACCCTCTGCAAATAATCAATATGAGAGCACTGATATTTATGTTTGCTGCAGCAACTTTTCTACTTTGCGCAGAGTGAGTACGGAGAGTGGAATCAGTATTGCACTGACATTTTGTCGCTGCTCGATGCAAGCACGCTTCCAGGAACGCTATCGTGGCGAGGGCGATGTACTCGCATGCGCCTCCTTCAAAGCCTCATCGCGTTTGTTTCGTAGCTTAGCGTACACGTTAATCTATACATTTATACAATAAGCTCAAAGCTATAGCTCAAGCACTGGTGCTTAAAACAGGGTGACCATTTTTAAGTCTAGCGGAATTTTCAGATCATCTGTGGCAGATAGCATAATGCCATAGTCTTGAGGTGGATTATTCAAAGGTGGACCATGCCCGAACGAGAAATAGAAACACACCATCAACTAATAAAAAAAATTCACTAATTCACTTCATAACTATTTATTTACGGTACGTATCCCAATTTATGAATTGTAGCCGTTGAGCTTGCAGGGCATAACCAATCGGCTCGAATTTTGAGGATGGCAAGGGGTTCAAGATATGCGCCATTGAAGTAGCGCTAGAAATTCACTTTTGTTTCACGTGCTTTTTTAGCAAAGCGCTCTTTTGCGCATTGATCCCAAAAATAACTAGAATGCCCATGTTTTTGTCCCCCATGTTGCTAATGAATATCTGGAAACTCACCTTCGCTCGTTGCCACACCCAGCCGCCTTACGCAATCTCCCCTTTAGAAAAACCCCACCTATCGACCGGTTTAACATGGGCGCCACCATTGGACTGGATTGGATTGGATTTATTGGCTTTGCCCTTTGTAACGGGTGGACATTGCCGTGAAAAAGTAGTGATGCCCTGGCCTTGTTGGGTAACACATATCAGGTACATGCACACATAAGCACAGTCACACCTGCATTCACACACACTATAAATGTCAATATCAGGCACACGCCAAGTTTGGCCGTTAATGGGCGCGCACTATGGCCCACCACTCATTAATTCGACTATTAGTTGAGGCTACCATTGAATTTTCCCCTATATTACATAGAGGGAAATCTGACGCTGCTGCGTTGTGGTATGCATGGTAATGCTGGTATATTTTGACTTCGGATTGGCATCGTTCTCGGAGAGACAGGCAAGCACCGTTCCGTCTGTCACAATGATTAATCTTCGTCTAAAACTGCCCGCAAAAAGCTGTGTTAGCTTTATTATTATACAAAAACATGTTTTGTTTAACCATGAAAACTTGTTATCGCATCTACAATTATATTAAAGGTAAAAAGTATCAGCGGGACGCTAAAGTTGGAGGACAGACGACAAGATTCGTGCGCGCTTTGGAGCAGTTTGTCATCTTTTCTTGCTTTCCTTCGCTTGGTTATGCGTTGTATGTGAGTAAACTTTACTAGAAAATGTAATATGCGTGAATGGAAACATTTTATGGATATTTTACTTTAAGAACGCGTTATTTGTGTAGCCATATCCACATTTTAGACGAAGCCTCTTACAACACCAGCCAACACAAGCCTCACAGTCACATGTACCGTCATTCCCATGACGGCCCAATGCCCCTTAGGAAACAACCATAGACGGTGGCGCCATATTTCCCTCTAGGTGTTATAGTGAGGAAATCTATGGTGGCCACTTGGTCACCGCCGCCACCGCTAGATGGAACGGAGGCGGGGGGGGGGGGGGTGAGAAGCCGAGGGCTAGCGGTCGCGTGGTGCCATCTATAGGGGCTGGTGTGAGGCTCGCGCAGTGCAGGACCAAATGATCACATCACATAATCTGCACATAGCGCTTCTCACGTTGTCGTCGAAGCGCCGGCTCGTGCCTCGAAGGGGAGGCTGCTGGCTACACTGTTGTCGTAGAAGGGTTCCACACGGATCTCTTGTTTGTATTCCGTATAGATTTTCAGTGTGGACTTCCCCTCCATTTCTCGCCGCCAAGTGTCCGCCTCCGTCTGTCGCACCAGGGTCTCGACTGCTTTTGCTCACTTTCGCTCGGCCTCCTCCTGTACAGGACTCGAGAAGAAGCCGTATTTCTTGGACAGCTACTGCAGCCTTTTCGTCCACCTAGTGCGGATGCCATTGCGGTGTTTGTAATCAAACATACGCCGTGCCCTGCGGTGTGGCTGCATCAGGCGCAACCTGCCCTCGTTCCCGAGCTTGCTGCGTGCGTCGCCCGTTTCAAAACGGGACCAGCCGAGGTCACTCTGGATTGCTTCGTTTGCCACGTTGCCGTGACAGCCCGGAGCCAGTCTCCCTACAGCGCGCTGGCTGCGTTCCAGCCATTCTCGGATTTGCGCTGTGGGGCATACGACTGCCTTGGCAAACGTCAGTGCAGGCACGTGGATCGTTTTCCACAGCTCTCGCATTATAGTGAAGCGACTGAATCCCCTCAGACACTCCCTGCGGAGTATTTGGCTGGCCAAATGGGATGTTCCTTTCAGGTGCTTTTCATGGTTTGCCGTATAATCTTGTTGCGCGCTTAAGTTCACACCGAGGTATCGGTACTCAGTTGCCTGGGGCAGTAGTCATCCGCATGGTAGTGTCAGCGAGCCGGGTGCCAAAGGGGCAGAAAAGGCGATCACTGCCGATTTCTTTCTGTTAAACTGCAGTCCCAGTGGCGCCATGGCTTCGGCACAGCTGGTGATGAGGATCTGCAGATCGCCAGTGTTCCCCGCCAGCGGCACTATGTCATCTGCAAATACCCGGCCCGGCAGCACTTGCTGCTCGCTGAGCCCATCACTTCTTCTCTCCGTCACAATACCTACCCTGGAGGCCAATAGCGTGCGCTCTGCACATGCGGTATACATCATATAGAGTAAGGGCGAGAGTGGGCAACCCTGTTTTAAACCCTTGCCCACCACCACCTCGCTCGAGTAGGCGCCGTTCAGGGTAGCTACAACCGTGCTGTCTGCATAGAGGCGTCCGATAAGCCCAGTCCATGTGGGCGTCATACCAAACCCCTCAAGATGCCGTAGCAATAGCTCGTGCGCGACACTGTCGTAGGCCTTCGTCACATCAAGAAAGCAGCTAATCAGCTCACGTTCCTCCTTTCATGCGACCTCTATACATTGGCTCAGGATATACAAGTTGTCTTCGAGACGTCGGTCGCGCCGAGAACCATTCTGCAATTCAGTGAGCTGCCCGCCTACTTCGGCCCACGCAGTCATCCAAGCCTTTATCACTTAGGCGAACACACGATACACTACGCTAGTGATTGTAAGTGGCCGGTAATCACGTAGCAGGCCGGAGTCGCCACCCCTGTTGGGGAGCAGGATCATCTTGCCGCGTAGCCAGTCTATAGGTATTGGTCCACCGTCCAGAATTTCGCTGAAGAAATCAGACAGCTGTGACCATGATTCAGCACCAAGACATTTCACAAGATGGCTCTAACAACGGCACTCCGAGACACTGTCCAAGTCTGATGGTCGGTACCCGCCAAGCCTGAGCGATCTCTGGGGCGTGGATGGATCTCTGGGGCGTGGATGGATATCGCTGGGGCGTGGATGGATCTCTGGAGCGTGGATGGATATCTCTGGGGCGTGGATGGATATCTCTGGGGCGTGGATGGATATCTCTGGGGCGTGGATGGATCTCTGGGGCGTGGATGAATCTCTGGGGCGTGGATGAATCTCTGGGGCGTGGATAGATCTCTGGGGCGTGGATAGATGGATGGATGGACGAACGGACGGACAGACGGACGGACGGACGGATAAAACTTTATTGAATCTATTTAAACGTGGTTGGACTCCAAGACGTCCATAATCCCCCTAGCCGACATCTCTAGGCAAGAACGGTCCACCAGCCAGAGCTGGTCATCCGAGCAAGTGGCCCGAAGAGCGGCCTCCCACGAGGAAAGGGAAGGGTTGGGAACAGGCTCTACCGCCATGGGCTTGGGGCAGCTCCACGAACAGCGGAAAAGATCTGCCCGGGGTGCTCCGCTGGTGGTACATTGTGGATTATGGAGACCAGGGTAAAATAAATGTGCCAGATAAGGAGAAATAAATGCTTTGGTCTGGATCTGCCGCCAGATTGAACTCTGATGGGTGGTAAGGGAATGGTGAGGGGGAGGTAAATCTCGTCTACCAACCCTGTAATATCCCCTCTCCTGGTTTTTCCATGGGATTGGGTGAGTGGTCGTCCAGGGTCCGGAGGGAAAGACCTCTGACATGCGAATTAACGCGCTCGTTCCAGGGGACGCACTCATGCGCAGGTACCCACGCGATAGTCACCTGGTGGGGAAGCGAAGGAATGCTTTGTAAAATGTGTGTGAACGTTTTAGGTGCTACGCCTTGAAGATAGGGAATCGGTGCAGATTTCTGCAATGGGAGAATCCGCAGCCGCATGCGCCACTGCTAGGGCTAATGCGCCCCCCTCAGCCACATCGGTGTACGCTGTTTTAATCGAGGCACAAATGTTAATGCGTCCGTCTTCCGTCATGGCAGCCGCCGTGACCGTTCCTTTGAGCGGACCGACCGCGGCGTCGACATAGAGGACGTCTTCGCGATTTTGGTAACGTCGGGCGTAGTAGTCAGCCTGCGCCTTACGTCGACCCGGATAGCAGTGCGAATTCATGTTTCGCGGCAGCAGTCTGAGTTGCATGTTAGCTGCGAGTCTTACAGGAATGGGGAACCACGGCTCTTCTATCGGGATCGTGCCGCTTGGCTCACACCCCAGAGTTCGGAGTAGGTTTCGTCCAGTGGGTGTTCGGGTGAGGCGCAGAAGTTGATTACTCCTCTGTGCCTCTATGATTTCCTGGACGGTATTATAGAGACCAGTCTGTAGGAGCCGGGTAGTGCTAGCGCGCATAGGCAGCCTCAGTGTGGTCTTAACCGCCCAGCTAATTAGTCGATTAGCCTGATCGATTTCTTATTGAGTGAGGTGGTGATACGGGAGGTGGTAGGCGAGGCGACTGACCACCAAAGATTCAATCATTTGTATGGTGCCCTTTTCAGACAGGCCGTGATTGCGTGACGCAATCCGTGAACCAATCCTGATATTTGTTTTATTTACTTATCGAGCATGTTCAGTGTAAAAACCGTTTTAGGTTAGATTGGATGTGTAGACCCCGGATCCTGATTTCATGTACCTTAGGCACTTCTTGACCGCGTATGAACAGGTGTATGCCTGGGTCGCCCTTGTGGGGTTTAATAGTGAGCACTTAGGACTTTTCTGGCGAGCAGAAGAGCCCCATTATGCTAACATGCCGTTCGATCGACACCCATAGGGTCATATCATCAGCATAAAAACGTAGTGCAATTAAGTGATATCTGCGAGCTCTAAGGCGAGTGGAGTCATGGCTACGTTAAATAATGTTGGTGATAGGACTGCTCTCTGGGGTGTGCCCCTGTTTGTGTGGGCATAAGTGGCCGATGTGAGTGGACCTAATCTAATCTCGGTGGTGGGATTTTCCAAAGAAGGTTTGACATAATGCCAGACCCTACGGCCACAACCTGTGGTGGCAAGGGTCCTGAGGATATGGTCGTGTCCTACATTGTCAAAGGCCTTTTGTATGTCTAATGCTAGGATGGCTCTGATGCGGGCCATCCATCGTTTGGGATTTAATAAGGTTTCTTTAATATGCAAGAGGACATCCTGCGCCGATAGTTTGGCGCGGAAGCCAAACTGAGTGTTGGGGAAGAAATGCTTAGCTTCTAAATGCGGTTGTAGTCGGTTGTAGTTGTGTTCTTAGTGCGGTTGTAGTGGCAGGGAAGGGCACAGCGGATGAACCCTGTGGTGGCGGCGCATATAGTTGACGGATACGGTCAGTTAAGGCTTGGTGGAGATCATTGTCTTTGGCCCGCGTTGTCTCTGTGAGAACTTCAAGCTGTGCAGCTTTGCCATCGAGGCGAGGTACATACGTCCAGAATTTGCTGCTCCTGTGCTGGCAGATTTGATTGCCTGGAGCGTCTTTTCGTTGGCCTTTGCTATGTTCCACTGCGTGATAGCCTGCATCTCCCGTTTTCGGTGCAGATATTCCTGCAATGTCCCCGCGACATCCTGGCTGTGAGGACTCTTAACCGCGTGGCGGTGGTACCGGTTGGCAGCTTGGCGAGCCTTCAGTGCTGCCTGGACCTCCCCGTTCCATCAGCTCTTCCTTCTAACCCCTTGATGCGCGTTGACAATCTTCTCGTGTTTCTAGATGATCCGGCGGATCTGGTCAATGTACTGCTCGTAGGTCTCCGCTTCTTCGCGGCTGGGACTTAGTTCAAATTCGTTGGCCACTTCTTCATTTCATTGTTCACTTCGTTGGCTGCTTCGGGAGAAGAAATCACATTGCGGATTCGCGTTTCATCGACTGTCGGCGGAAAGGAGATGCCTTAAACCGCAGCCTGAGGCGGTTGTGGTCGCTCCCCAGACTGTACCGGCCTTCATCATCAATGTGGACATCCTGGAGGGTTCTGCCGAGGCTTAGCGACACAAGGACATAATCGATGCACGAGTTCTGGCCCCGCGCACACCATGTAAACGTGCCCTCGCAGTCAGCCCGGAGGTTTGCAAGAGCCTCCCACTGTGGTCGCAGTAACCATCGAGCGCTTATATGTCGCCGTTAAAGTCGCCCAGGATCAACACTTCCCGACTTTGGCCTCAGCGTTCGATGTCATGCTTGATGCAGCGTACGACGTTGGAGTTCTCAGAGTGTTGATTTGAAGAAACACTGAGGTAAACTACACAAGCTAAGACTGGCGTTTCGTGTATGTAGCCAGACAGCCAGGTGTCACAGAAATCCACGCTTCTCGCCACAGAAACCCCACGCCTCCGCCCTTACGGGATGTACTTTCTCGGTTACAGCCAGCCCAGTTCCAAAGTGGATTGACTGGCGGTCTCTCCAGGTCCCGTAGAAGTGTCTCCGCCACTCCGTACAACGTGATGCCCTCTTCCTCCATTCCTCTGTAGAGCTCTTCCCATTTTGCTAAGCGTTGGCCACCATATAGGTTAAGGAAGGCCACTGATACTGTTCCTGGTTTCTGGTGTCGAGTTTTGCGCCTCCGCCTTTGGACATTTGGATGTTGTGGGCTAAGTCGCACACCTCTGTTGGCACTGTGGACGTTTTTCACAGAGTGGGCCATTTTTCGGCCAGCACATTCTCGAGGGCCTTCTCGATGAGCTGGGCTAGACCTCTCTGACCCCAACCTGTACTGCCCCCATGCCAATGCTCTCCTCGGCTTTTCAGGCGCGGTTCCGTCTGTGCCCTGCTCCAGTGCGGGGGTCCAGATTGTTGGTTGGGCTGGCATTTGTCGCGGTGTGTCCTCCAGTCCTGTGTCTTCTTTTCTCGTCGATGCGATAGTCCAAGGCCGAAAAAAGGCGCTGCCACTGTCCTGATGACTCGGCCGACCTGCCGACCTGTCACCTCGGTATAGTGTAGGCCGTCCTTGTGGAAGCCAGTCGACAGCTACACCTTCCCTATGTCCAGAAGACGGTTTCCCGTCCTCCGGCACCACTTCTTGATCTTGGCATTGGCGAGCACAACAGCAGCCCGTGTTTGACTATACCTGCTGTATATCTCTGGAATGGAGCAGGCGATGAGGCTCCCAGGCCGCCCTGTCCACTGTAGGTCGAGGACCTGTGCCACCTCCTCCGGGGTACCTTTCAATACGTCACAGAGCCCGGCATGTAGGATGTACTTTCGCGGGACTGGTTTGACGCCCTGCTCGTACTTGTCTGCATAGGCGATGGCGTCGGCAGCCGTCACATCTTGACCAGATACGAACTCGAGAGCAGCCCGAGATCCAAGATCGACCATAACAGTCTCAGCTACAAGATCAACGTTCTTGTCGCCGACTAGCACTACCTCCCTTAATATTCCCACCAGTGGGCAGATTTGCGAGTTCCGATGAAAACGGGGGCTTCCGTTCTCGTGCCGTTTGTCGAGTTTTCCTGTGCCACTGGTTTTTCGTGGCTGGGAGCTGTCACCAAATTAAATTAAATTATGGGGTTTAACGTGCCAAAACCACATTCTGATTATGAGGCACGCCGTAGTGGAGGACTCCGGAAATTTCGACCACCTGGGGTTCTTCGCTGTCATCGCTGTGTTGAGCAGCGTCATCGGCCTCATGTAGGAAGGCTAGCGTAGACATATAGTGATTTCAGGCCTGCACACTTAAGCAAAATTACACCCTTTTGCCACACAACGATAATCGTCATCTGCCTTCTTTTAACGCGGTGAGTCCGGTACTTCACAGTAACTAACGGCATGCGCGTTATCAGCGTGACGTAGCATTCCCGACAGGAAAGTAGCGGGCGCGGTGTTTTCAAGAAAGAAACGCAAGCAAGGCAGGTGACGATTATTGTTGTGCGGCAGATATACACCCCAAAGGGTGCACTTTTGCCTAAGAGTGTAGTAGACTTGAAATGCGTGAGAACGATGTCGGTGTACAACAAATATTTGATAGCGCCTGCGCTTAAATGTTTCGTAGTTACCTTAGGTTAGCCGTACACGAGCATGCGCTCTTATGTTTCATGTTTTTAGTCCCTACGCTAAGCGATCAGATAGTGAGCAGATTTATCATTTTGTACTGGTACTAAAGAGACACCGGTTCTCTTCGTTGAATTAAACTGGTATACGCAAAAAGGTGCGCAACACATACACACACCTCGGCTGATAAAGCTGATAATGCACGTCACATGTTTGCGCCCCCAATAGATATCTCCGCGTACTATCATCGGTAAGATGCATAGAAAGGCTTCCCTGACGATCTTATATGAACGTACATTTACGCAGAGTACGATGTAAAACGTCTAGAAATCGTTCCGCAGCACGTGACAGCGATACTTTCAAGCAGGCCGCGCCGGATCGCCCAAGCGTGAGAGGAGGAAAGGCTCGCCTCGCGCCCTTTCCTCCTCGCCCGATGAAAAGGTCGAGGAAAGCATATGTCGCCTTGACGAAGACAAGTCCACTTGTCGAAACGTTGGCTCCTGCTTTAAACCTTGCTCTCGTTTTGCACATCGTCTTGAATTTCCATCTCCCGCCTTCACCGTGTTTTCCCTGGATGCTACTTCTGCGTCACACGTGCATGCATTTACGTTTGCTGCCACCTACGGTTGTTGCGCCGTTTTTTCCGTCTTTGATTTTGGCACGTTGTCATCTTCGTCATGCTTGCATTTCCTGAAGGCGCGTTGTTTTTCTGGTAAACGTTGTATTTGTCGCGAGTGTCGTAGCAGCTTCTAATACCGCTGTCACACGAAGGCTTTCAACTACCATCGAAATCTAAGAATACTAAAATCAGCCAGCCCTATTTTTTTTGTTCTGCGAGCGCGAACAAGGGAGTCAATCAGGCACGTGGATTTATGAAGTCTTTCGCTTCAATTGCCATTGAAAGAAGGCAGCGTGCCTACGGTATAATAGCCCCTAGGGAATTTCACGAGGAACGCGTAGTCAATTTCAGAATTGCAGATAGCTTAAATACCAGTTACCGTTACACTCTGTAATAAAGGGTCAATACACGACTGTGTCATATAGCTTCAGTCTAACAGTCCTGAGTGCAGGCAGCGTTAACTTTCACACTGCATGCAGGCAATGTCCTACCTTCAATGTATCTCGGAGGCCACAGTCAAACTATATACTCCATTAAGAAAGCGTTGAGCGCTTTCTTTAGGGAATAAACGTATAGGTTGACTGTGGCCTTATTGAAAGTAGGTTCGATCTGTGGCTTTCTAGATACATGCAGTATGAAAGTTATGAAAGTATCAAAGCTGCCTGCACTAGGATTGAAGCATGCTTGATGCACACTTCCTTGCTTCTACTATTACCAAAGCGGAAAGACCAACCGCAGACGAGAGATGAGCTCACATGGTCCACAGTGAGTGCATGATAACCATTCGGCGTGCCTAACGTTATGTATAGTCCTTGTGTATCCTTTAATGACGATGCCGCATTAAATGCGTCCCGACTGCGTTTATGGACGAGTCATATTTCTCGTCGCGAACATTTTTCACCGACTAGAGTTTCAAGCATGCCACCATGGTTGTTTTAAAGGTCATTGGCACGTCTTTTAACCCCTTTAAGAGGAAATCAGAATATAGTCGTGCGGCCCTGAAGCAACTCGCGCCATCGCACTTCTCAGTAGCATGTGCGCATACAGTGAATGTCTACGTTGATGGATTGACGTGCAAGACCAACGACCTCCAAAGCTGCTTTCGTCACTGGAACTTTCGTTGTTCGTAGAAGCAAGAATCTCGGATACAAGACAAGGTCGACGGCTGCGGATATTGCTGCAATCCGCGAAGCAGTTGGTTTCGTCTGCCAAAAGCCGCCTCAGACGCGGACTGTATCTGGCGAAGCTAAACCAGCACTACGGATTATTGATTCTGTGCCAATCCGATGACATTCTGGCTTGCTTTTTCACGGAGTAGCTGAATTTTAACGAGTCCGCCTCGTGAAAAGGGCGCCATATAATATGTCAATGGGTTCCCGGACATATCGGTATTGGTGAGAATGAGCTCGACGACGCAGAGGCTAAATCGGCCTTCCACAATGCTGCTTCCATTTCAATGCTATATTTTCGAGGGCCGACGCTAGCGCTATGTTATCTACCAATCAAACCGCGTCTTTAAAGCAACTTACAGGACTCGCCGAGATCACAATCACCGCTGAATATATGCATGCGTCATACAGGTTACCATCATCGACTGAGGTTACCACGTAGCACACAGAAAAGATGCGCAAGCCTTATACGTAGACGCACACTTGGCGCGATTTTTACTAAACACCACGCACTTTTATTTCCATGTACGCAGAAGCTTTGCGCACGCAAACGTGAGAGTTATACGGGCGCTTCGCGCTGCATGCGTCGGATGCCTGTAGTTTAGCGCATGCAGCAGTGTGTGGGTGGAGGACTGACAAACGTATACGGGTCGTTGTTTCCGCATGCACGTCTGTTGGCACCCTCTGCGGCAGACAAGAACGCTATTCCAGCCAAGTTTATTCAGGGGCGGAATCTTATAACGGTTCGGAAAACGAACCGTTCACTTCGCCGCTTACATCACTAAAAGGGTCGCTCTCAAGTCGGAGGTGGAAGGAGGGGAGGACGCTACCAATAGAGCAGAGGGTGCTGCCTCTGAAGTGTATACGTCATCATATGACGAGCTAATCGAGAATCTCCAGAATGTTTTTGCTTGCTAATTAAATATAAAATATCAATTAAATATTATACGGAATGCTCTAAAGTATAAACGTGCAGTGCCGGGCGTTTACGCAATACTTCAAGTAATTAATTATTGTCATTCATTTTCATTCTCAGCCGACAGGCGGTATCGAAAGCGTAAATGAGTTGGCAGAGCGCTGCGCTATGTCGTCTGCTACGAGGAGCTTGCACGATACACGCACCAGGAATGCACTGCAAGCACTTCCTAAGTAGCACTTCCTAAGTTCCTAAGTTCATAGGGCCACCTTTACTAGCCGACTAAATCAATTTTCCTTCTTTTTTTGGCCCTTCGTCATCGGCTCGGACATGACTCGCTCGGTACGGCGCTGCCGCTATCGCTGTGATCTGCCTCGCGGCACGTCGGGTGATAGAAGCAATGGAACTTGAAATCGAACATTACAATATATGGGCCCTGCATTGCCTGCGTGAAGTAAAATTGAAGACCGTCGTGCTCACGATGCGTGCTGTGCCGTGAAATTGAGGACGAAAGTGCGGCACTCCCGAACTAGAGCAAAAATTGTAGCCAAATAAGAGATCTCCAAAATATCTTCCCGTTCTGACTGTATATAGTTTTATCATCTGAACGAAAGAAGCGCTGGAGCAGCCTAGGCTGAACCCTTCTGATTGCTGAATGGCGATCTGCGAGCTATTCTCGCTGGTGTTAGCACTGGAAATTCGATCTCACCATGCAAATATCTCATTGGCATTAGCTATGTAGCGGAAGTCACGGGAAAGCTGACCCAGTCGTTCTACTGGTTAACACAGCAATTGCGAGAGGAACTTCGTGGACAGTCTCGGCAGCAGATATGTAGGCCATTCCGATTAATACTTCGCTTCCGACCGACGTCTGGGAACTCCAGGCCGGTGGAGATGATCCGCAGAGAGCAATTCCTTCGTCTGCGTGGAGTGACCACTGGTACACTTGCAACCTGACTCTCCTTCAGTTGGTAGCGTATAGCTTCCAAAAGGTTTAATTAAAAACCAGGCAGGGGTGGTGAAAATAATTATCCGTCCTCTCTTAGAACGCGCATCGCCCTTCTAGCCGTGGTGGACACCGAAAGAGCAACGCCAAGCAGACCACAAGGACAAGTGATAGCCTCCGAAGAAACCAACGCACGCACGCGCGACACCGGCGTGTCTCCGGGGTCGCGCGACCGGAGCGCAGGCCAGGTTAGCAAGCCAACAGCCAAGCCATTGCAACGGAACCCAAAGCTGACTACCCCTTCGCCGGTTCCGCTCAAAGCCAATGACGAGTTCACTTTGAAAATGATTTACAAATGCGTGACGTGATCATAATTTGCGGTGCCGCCCCGCTATCTCTGACGGCCTCTGACGCAAGCAATATTTTGACCAATCAGGTGACGCCAAGTGAACGGTTCCTCTTCCGAACCGTTATAAGATTTGGCCCCAGGAAGTGCCGGAATCGGGGACCAGCGCATGAATCTCGCACCTCACGAACTGCGCGTCCGTGGTAGCTTGGGCTAGCTATGTTCTGTACCTAGTAGCTTGCATAGCAGGTCACGAATATGGGGCACGCAACGCAAGGGAGCAGATTTCACGCGCCTGCGGGACACGCGATGGGACTCAATACGTCCTCGGACGTGCATTTTGATCCAGCAATATCTTCACGTACCTAACGCTTCTACGTACGTCGAAAACTGTCTACTGTCACCATGTCACGCGCAGTGCGCATAGCCCGGACTGCGATAACTTCACCATGTAGCACATGGACGAAGTAAAAAAATTAGCAGGGAGCTCCACTTCATAAAATAAGAGCGCCCCCGCCCCCTGATATAGAAAAAAGAAAGCAGGTCTAGCACGCAGTCATGTCGCGGTAGGCTTTAGTTTCTTCCACCGCCGCGCTTAGCGTCCGCTTTTCCTAAAGGACCACAGATATGACAGCAACATGCGGATGCCGCACTTGCATGTGGCAACGAAGCAGAAAGAAAATGTCTAACTTGCACAAGCATATCCGGAAAACCATTGCAGTGAGCGGTTGGCCGCGCCCGAACAAGTGCCGCATCGGTTAAAACCTACCGGAATATATACATAGTGGGGCGAAAGTGCAGCCAAGGGTTGGGTCCCCTTTTGGAGCCACGAGAGGGATATTTGGTGGAAATGATTTTATTCGGGAATTGGAGTGTTACTTTCAAACACGATTGAATAAATATGGTTACGTCCAGCCGCCCACTTGTGACGCTATGTTCAGCAATACCGCGGCCCGCGACTTCTGCAACACCAGTCAGAACTTTGCCTCTGAAGGTAAGTTGGACAGACTTTCTCGCGCCTGCCGCGCTGGTGCTGAATCAGTCATTGTCAAGGGCGGCCTTTCAGCCACTTGCGTTTAACCGCGGTTGCTAAGGCGCTCTGACTTCTAGATTTTCAGTATATGCGGCCCATGTTGCGTACTCCAGGGTAGCGTATCGTACTGCTGCCGAGAAGTAGCGGCGCCTGGCTATCGAAGCTCGACCAACGTTACTTATTGGGTAGCGTGGCGTTGTCGGCGGGCTGCAGGCATCCGGTAGACCATGGCGACCAAGCAAGGGCGAGACGATTTCTAGTGCGAAACTTGCACGGTTTATTCGAAGGTGGATGAAAGAAAATGAGAAGAGCATGAAGTGAATAAAAGTACATTTCGGAGCCCCTCAAATGGGCTCTCTACAATCGTGGGCGGGATCTTGCTTCCGTCGATGTCACGTGACCGGCACAGAAAGAGGGCCCCTCTTCCTCTGGTTATACCGAGCCTGCTGAAAGGAAGAAGTCCCGCCTCCCGGAATTGTAGACGCCTGTCCGCCTCTTCTGCGCTTTGCGGGTTCGTGGAAGTTCTCTTCTAGGTCCAATTCGAGGAAAGGGCCACTCTACACTCGCACACACACACACATACACAAAAGAGGCCTGTACACTGCGGGGCTTCCGGCAGACAGGTAGACACTCTAGACGGTCATGCGAATTAGGAAGTCACGCTTCATTTCGACGAGGCCTGGTGGAAGAAGGTCGGGTGAGAGAAAGTTCTTTGTGCACGAGAGTGCGGGACGCCAACCATCGCAGGAGAGGTCACGCCTCATTTCAACGAAGATGGTCGGATGAAATTCCTTTCGCCACGTGGTGTCAGACGCCAAACCTAACACCCGGGCTCTATTTCGGTCGGTACTGCTCCCACAGACACATCTGTGATGTTTATTTACAAGGTACATAGCCGTAAGGCACGAGAAAGCTAGGATCCGCCACGGCTGACTTAGGCCACTGCTTTACCTACTTTCCGCGCCGGCAGCCAGCGCCCGAGCGTAAACTCGTCCCCACTCCGCGATACCGGCACGCCTAGGGACAAACGCCTACATAAGAAACCTCCTCCGTAATACCTAGCCAGAGTCATATATTCAACGAGAAAAAGCCCCCAGATTTTCTCTCGCGCGCTCGCTCTTACTCGCGCCTGCGCCCAAACGACTGGCGATCCCTCAATGAACGTGTCGTCGCTGTGTGCGCTGCCGCTCCGCCAAGAACGGCCGCACTGCGCCGTGTAACGTAGAGAGCGCAACCCTCTACGTTACAACACAGCCCTTCTCCAGCGTGCACACTGAGCCACTGCAGTGAAGCTGCAGATGTCTTCACAAGAAAGCGAGGGAATACTACAAAATAAAATTTCAAAATGCCATTGTTGCTAAGCGAAGCAACGTTTGAAGGCCAGCAGAGGACGCATTGAAAAGAGGCAGGCCAGCTCGTTCTATTTACTATATCTATGCAGTGTTAATAAAAGTAACGAGGAAACTGAAGCTAAAGTAATGTAGTGTTTAGTTAGTAATTGCACAGATATAAAAGGAAGCTTCAAACTGGTGCCTCTTGATTGCTAATGTTAACGACATGGCAACCGTCACTAAATGCTTAGATTTCATGGACTGACAAGCGCATCGCCCCAACTATATATGTCTTCGAAATCGCCATGGCCTGTTGATATATAAATAGACAGCAATATCTTTCACAATATTTAAACGATAACATATGCGCGTGCTATACCACCAATTGGCGCTTAGCAAGTACCACGCTGGGCATATCTTGAGTGCCTGGAAAACAAGGTTAATAACATATACATCAATAAGACTCAGATCCGCCCCCCTCCCCCGAAATTAAGCGAAATTAAACGGTGGCCATTATTCACATTTGTACTAGTAAAGGTACCCCCCCCCCCTTTCTTTTGCGTAGAAAGGTTGCCTTGGGTTGGGTCCCCTGCCCGAAAAAAAAATCCTGGGCACGTGCCTCATAAGACTGTTCACTGCTTTTCGAAACAATGCATTTTCAATCACTTGGCTGACACATAGCACTTCTCCTTGCGATCCGTCGGCTGCTCAATCAGTTGGGAAAGAATGCAAATTGGAACCGATATAAGCACCGGCTTCCTATGCGCTAAACAGAAACACTCTGCAGAGCTTCGTGTATTGCTGTAGTGCGTCGACCCACTGCAAAAAATCAATATGAGAGCACTGATATTTATGCTTGCTGCAGCAACATTTCTACTTTGTGCAGGGTAAGTATAAGGATAGTGGAATCAGTTTTTGCTCTGACATTTTGTCGCTATATATCACACTATACATTTTGTCGCTATATAGTCACGCTATATATTCTCTAAAAAAGCGTTGAACGCTTTCTTTAGAATATATACGTATAGTTTGACTATGGCCTTATTGAACGTACGTTCAATGCGTGGCCTTCTATATACATGCAGTATGAAAGTTATGAAAGTATCAAAGCTGCCTGCACTCAGGATTGAAGCATGCTTGATGTACAATTTCTTAGCTCTGCTAGTTCCAAAGCGGAAAGATACCCGCCGTGGTTGCTCAGTGGCTATGATGTTGGGCTGCTGAGCACGAGGTCGCGGGATCGAATCCCGGCCACGGCGGCCGCATTTCGATGGGGGTGAAATGCGAAAACACCCGTGTGCTTAGATTTAGGTGCAAGTTAAAGAACCCCAGGTGGTCAAAATTTCCGGAGTCCTCCACTACGGCGTGCCTCATAATCAGAAAGTGGTTTTGGCACGTAAAACGCCAAATATTATTATTAAAGCGGAAAGACCAACCGCAGACAAGAGATGAGCTCACACGGTCCACAGTGAGCGCATGATAACCATTCGGCGTGCCTAACCTTATGTATTGTCTTTGTGCGATTTTTAATGACGATGCCAGATTATACGCGTCCCGATTGCGTTTTTGCACAAGCCATATTTCTCGTCGCGAACAATATTGCCCCTACTAGAGTTTCAAGCATGCCACCATGGTAGTTCTAAAGGTCATTGACGCGTCTTTCAATCAAGTCATACGGTCTGAAGCAACTCGCGCCCTCACAGTGTGTGCGTATGTGTGCGTGCGTGCGTGTGTGTACATGTGCGTATGCAGTTCATGTCAACACTGATGGATCGACGTACAAGATCAGCGACCTCCGCAGCTGCTTTCTTCATTGCAACCTTCGTTGTTCGTAAAAGCAACAAGCTCGGCCACAAGACAACGTCGACGGCTGCGGATATTGCTGCAATCCGCGAAGCAGTTGCTTTCGTCTGCCAAAAGCCGCCTCAGAGTCGGACTGTATTTTGCGAAGCTAAACCAGTACTATTGACTCTGTGCTAATACGATGACATTATGCCTTGCTTGTTCATATAGTGGCCGAATTTTACGAGTCCGCCTCGTGAAAGGGGCACCATATAATATTTCGTTGGATTCCCGGACATTTCGGTATTGTTGAGAATGAGCTCGACGATGCAGAGGCTAAAGTAGCCGTCCACAATGATGTCTACATTTCAATCCTATTTGCGAGGGCAGACGCTAACGCTATGTTAGCTACCGATCAAACCGCGTCTTTAAAGCAACTTACAGGACTCGGCGAGAACACAATCACCGCCGAATACATGTATTCGTCATACAGAGCATCGACTGGGGTTACCACGCAGCACACAAGAAAGAATCGCAAGCCTTCTACGTAAACGCACACTTGCCGTGACCTTTAAAAAACACCAGACACTTTTAGTTCCACGTATTCAGGAGCTTTGCGCACTCAAACGTGAGAGTTCAACGGGCGCTTCGCGCCGCATGCGAGGGATGCTTATAGTTTAGCGTAGGCAACAGTCTACTCGTGGAGGATTTCCAAACGCATAGATCGTTGCTGCCGCATGCATGTCTGTTGGCACCCTCTGCGACAGGCTAGAACGATATTCCAGCCAAGTTTATTCAGAACGAGCTGGAATCGGGGGCCAACGCGTGATTCTCGCACCTCAAGAACTGCGCGTCCGTGGTAGCTTGGGCTGTGTTCCCTGCCTGGTAACTTTTACGGCCCGTCACGTACACGTGGGGCACGCATCGCGAGGGCGCAGATTTCACGCGCCCACGTGACAAGCGATGGCACTCAATACGTCCTCGCATGCGCATTTAGAATCCGCAAAATCTTCACGTACTTAACGCTTCTACGTACGTGAAGCTAAAACTGTCTTACCTTACGGGCCGTGCGGACACCCCGGACTGTGATATCTTCAACGAAGTAAAAAAATTAGCAGGGACCTCCACTTGATAAGATCAAAGCGCTGCTCCCCCCCCCCCACCCTCTCCAAGAAAAGAAAAAGCCGACCTAGCACGCGATCATGTCGCAGTAGGCATCGGTTTCTTCCACCGCCACGCTCAGCGTCCGTTTTTCCTTTAAGGATCACGGCTGTGACAGCAACGTGCGTATGCCGCATTTGTACGTTGAAATGAAGGAGAAAGAAAATGCCTAATTTGCATAAGCATATCCTGAGAACAATTGCAGCGAGCGGTTGGCAGCGCCCGAACAAGTGCCGCATCAGTTAAAGCCTGCCGGAAACAAAACACAGTGGACCGAGTTAGCAGAACGCAGCCAATACTTAAATGTGCCCTGGTTGGATCCCACTTGGAGCCAGGAGAAACATATTTGGCGGAAATGATTTTGTTCGTGAATTTGAGTCCGCATTGCTTATTTCTACTTATATTACTCTATTCTTTTCCTTTCCTTCTTTCTTTCTTTCTTTCTTCTAATATTTAGCTTTTCTCATCTTCTGGTCGTCTTATCTTGTTACTGCGTTTTTTGTATGCATTCTCCAGCTCGTACCACACCATGGCCTGCAGTATTGTAACATGAAAATAAAATAAATAAGAAACGCGAAGTGAACGGCTTCATAGATAGTCGTCTAGCGAAATCTGACTGGATGACGTCGTGCCTTCCTCCTACATTCTAAAGAAAAATTTCTAAAATATTTCAGAGAAGTATTGAACAAGATTCCCCGGATTGCATGTTCTATCGTTGAACGGATTTGTCTGCTTATTTTTCTAAAAATTACACATGGCATTTGGTTTTACAGGTGCTCTGTAATCTGCCTCAACATAATAATATTGCTGTCCATTTCTGCAGCATTTGCCGAACTTTTACACTGCAAAGTAGCGGAAAATGTTCAATGTAGTGATTTACAAGTTGCAAAGAGGGAAAAACTAGAGGAAGGCAGGCAGGTGCACAGACACGAGGAACGCGCAGCTACCAGCTGCCATTAAACACCACGTACTTTACAGGCCCCTCCCGGTAACCATCACCTCATGTGTGTCTGTTCTGTTACGTACATTACAGGGCGTAAAGTCTGTTATTTGTCAGTGACTTTCATATCATGGTAATCTTACAGTAAAATCTGTGAAACACTTCGCGATGCGGAGTTTCTTTGTTGTTGTCTTCTTGTATACAAGAAAAGATGTCAACTAAGTGTCTTTTCTTTCAGTTTTTTAGGCGTTTCTTAGACTGCAATTGCTTTTCTTCCTCTATAATTCTGGGCACTACTGATCACGTGCTTTTTGCGTGCTCGCTGTGCTCGCGAAAGCATAATGTCCACTCATTGCGTAGCAGCTCAACGAACGGAGACGGATGGACGAACAATGAGTGTATTCGAACTAGCCCAGTTTACTAATATTTGTGCTGAAAACTTAATCACGGTATATCTTGGAGATGAATCGACAACCGGCCACTTTTCTGAAAGTCTTTCTGTAGACCACGGCCGAATTACTCTGCGTGAAAGGTCATGAAGGTCATTGTGGCTTGTGTGAGGCACAGTTAAACTGGGTATGTGATTGTAATATATGCTCCAAGTTTCCTTTTTTTTTTTGCATCCACGTCATTTTTTCATTAATCATTATTTACCTCGTTTCTTTTTCTTTTTTGCTTTTCTTTCCCTTACCCCACCGCTGAGAAGCTGGCTTGCACACAGCGGTTCAGGCTGGCCTGCCACAAATATTCTCTCTCTCTCTCTCTCTCTCTCTCTCTCTCTCTCTCTCTCTGATGATGCTCACTCGCTTTTCTTTCTTCCTTTCTTCCTTTCCTTCTTTCCTTGTCGTTTGCTGCCACTCAGGTGTCACCGTTGCAACACAGTAACGTATCATAGGCTAAGCTGTCAAAATTAAAACACGCGCTATGCGTCGTAACAGCTGTGTTTGTATATGGTTGCCTTCGCAACGCCTTGCTTTGTAAATGCGTCTTGCGAAAGTTCCGCTTTCCCTCATCTTTAAAGTGATAACGTGACAAGCTTTCCGACCCAGTCCACGTTTCTCCTTTCTGTGTGTAATTAATTCTGTTTTGTCTTTCAGTGTGTTCGTTGAATCAAACGCACTGGAGACAAGCCTGAGCAAATGCAGCGGCCGTGTAAGCAGCACGCATTTATTCCTGAGAAAGAGCGCATCTTGGGCTTAATATCCGATATCGCTCGAAATTGGTAACAGACAATTGGTAACCTGAATTGCAGTAGCGGTATATGGTAAACGCTTATTCGTGGGGTGGCTCGCTTGGAACTGGTCTGCATTTAAACCTGCTCGGTGTGCTGCAGCTGCTGTCTTACCCTAATACGTCACACGCAGGAAGTGCAACAAATTAGTTTACACGCCACGCCTACAGAAGTTCGTGTTACACCGGCTCTGTTCATACGGAATTACGCAGTGAAATAACAAAGTAACTAATACGACGCCTCAGCCTCAGTGCGACATACACAGGGTGCCCCATGTAAATTGACCCAAACATTTAAAGAAAAGCAAATGTCACGTAGCTGGGCAGAACTAAGGTAATGTAATTGTTGTTACTGCTTTACGCATGTATCCCAATTCCTTCTGTGATGCCTCCGTTTTTGAGGGTATGTGAAATAAATAAATAAATAAATAAATAAATAAATAGTTGCCGTTGCTTGGAGATACTCAGATTATTATTTTTTTTCATTCCGCCTAATTATATCATTAGTCTTAACTATTTAATCAACTTTTCAAATATTATAATTAGATGAAGAGTGTCAATGAGACAATTGTAGAGCAGCATGAGAAACTCTTGATACAGCTTTCTGTTGCTCAATACGTGCTACATAAAAGTGTTTTTTCAAGCGTGAAAGAAGCCCGCAAATACACGCAAAATTACCGCGCGACTGGCCGCTCAGGCCCTTTGAGTGGATTCCTTCATCAAAGCGAATCTTTCTGCGCTTTCTACCCTGGGGCATCGGCACGCCTGTTCGGTTGGTTTCTCGAAAAGTAATGTGGGCCGGTCATTGAGGTAGTGAAATAAGCAAACTGGGCCAATCGCGGAGACGCTGCTATCTACGCTCGCGTAGGTCACGTGGGTCGAGCGGTGGGGGTCTCCCCCTCCCTCTTGCCATCTTGCAGGAGAGGCACGCCATCGCTATGCTGCAAAACTTGGTCCAGAGGATGAAAAGTATTACGGCATTTAATTAACTTCGTCACCAAAGCATTCATTCGCATAGATTTCAAGATGTACGTTGGATCTACATATTCTCTTAAATTGCGTCGCTCTTTTCTTTTTTTCAGCTATTGAGCGTTTTTCATAACGCCTTTAAACAAGTAGAAAACAAAAAGAGAGTGAGACAAAAGGGGAGGGAAGTCAGGGAGGTTACCTAGTGTATGTACCTGCTGGCTACCCTGTGCTGGGGAAAGGGGTAAAGAAAATAAAAGGAGAAAGAAGAAAAATTCAGAAAAATTCACACAGTAAAGTAAAAACCCCATGCAAGCGATCTTGCACGCGACAGCGACAAGTGACGTGATGGAGATGGCTGTCGCGTTCGCTCGTCGCCTACAAGTCGTATCCCATGCGAGCGGTGACTTCGAGCGACGTCTCCCCAGTGTTGCCCGTATGAGGGCAGCAATATAGTCGCCGAAACTAGCGTGACGCTTGCTTTATTAACTTAAGTTGATGTGTTTTACTGTAAAAAGCAGCGTAAAATATTTCTGACGGTGTTCCAGTAGGTTCTTATACTTGCACGTATAAAAATTCAATCGTTTGCTCGTTCAGTGCGACAATCGGAAGTACTTGAGTTATGTACATCCAGTTCCGGCTTCGCGCTATTGGCTAGTCGCTCATAGTACTTCCGGGCGACGAGCGACGAATTCTAGATTTGCAGAACCGAGCGATCGCGCGGCAAGACCGAGCGATCTGTTCGCGCGACGGCCCGATCCGTCGCTCGAAGCCATCGCGCACAAAATCGCGCTCAGGGGGGGGAGACTGGATGGCAAGCCATTTACGGAAGCGAAGATCTTGGGAGCCTGGCCTCACAGCTCATTGGCCCAGAAAGCAGTTCGAGCGCTTTTTCGCTACCTGAGGGCAACAGACTTGAGTGCCCGACTATAGACATCCTACACCTAAGTTCTCTCTCTCCCTCTTTCACTCCCCATTCCCCTCCCCACGTGTAGGGTAGCAAACTGGACTCAGTCTGGTTAACCTCCCTGCCTTTCCGTCTTCCCTTCTCTCTCTCTCTCTCTCTCTCTCTCTCATGGGGTTTAGCCTTAACGCTATGCTATGCGCTACAACATTCAAAGACGGTCGGACAATTAATAAGCCCTTAAAAACTTCAGCAGATCCCTTAAGGCCTTGAGTGCCGAAACCCGTCTCGACCAGTGTCCTAGAACTTTCTTTCTTCTGTGAAGGGGCGATTGTCCATTAGAAAACAAAGGTTTCTAATAAAGTTTATAATAAGCCCTTAATTAACCGAGGCGCTACAAGATTTCCCGTACATCACGCCTAGCATGCCTCACGTTTCCTCTCAATATAGACTCATGGAATGACGTATTATTTTTCAGGACGCCGCAAAAACATGCATATAAAGTTTTCGAGTCCTTCTACCCGCACGAACAGCTTCAATGTAAAAATTTCTTCTGCGTTTACGGCCGTTATCTGCTATGTTTTCTCAGTTTTGCGAGAGCTCTAAATCACAACAAGTTTAATTTTTGGTAAAGAGAGATAAAGGGAGGGGGGGGGCTTGTTTAATGGAATGTGTGGCGAAATTCTAGCGTTTTCTTGCTTAAATATGATTTTTGAAAATTTAGTATAGATTGGGGGGTCTCATGTCCTAGGTAAACTAAAGAAGGCACTCTGTTTATATATGGTCACAATACGGTTCAAGTTTATGGGCGATGTGTAGGCATAGTTAAAGATATGGGACTTACGACTTTCGCACGAAATTATTTGTGCAAGTATTTTAGATAGTTATAAGTATACTTTTAATAACAGCGTAGAACTTACCCACCTGAACTCGCATAACTATAAGCGACACCAAGATCAAATTTCATTTAAGAAAACAAGGAGGTGGGTATTATGGATGATATAAATAAATGTTTAAATGTATGTGGTATAAGTAGCGTTTCCTAAAAATTCCTAAACAAAGGCTCGAAAGTTATGTACGCGGGGAACGTTTGACACGGGTGAGTCATATACGCGGTCAATGTTTTATCAAAGCTTTATTAAAGTGTGTGGCATAATTACTGGCGTCTGAAGTTATTAAAACACTTTCTCGAAAGAAACAGCTTCGCTGTAAATTGGGTTCAAATTCTGCAAGGTCGCACAAGACTGCTGTCATTTTTCCGCGTTCCTGTCATTTGCGCTGACCGTAATGATAACATCGCAGATGTGCGTATACTGACCGCCTTGGGCATTAAATAAGGGGCTCAGTTCTCACCGTTTTGTTGTGGCCGCAACGCTCCATGACAGCTCGGTTGCAAAGTTCGCATATTCCTCGAAGCAAGTTTCCATGAAGCGAGGAATTGAGAATGCTCGGGCCCACGCAAGACACCTAGGCCTGACCTAGGCGCGGCCCTACACGCAACCTAACTAACACCAGTAAGTAACTATTACCAGTAAGCACGCTGCTGCCGGTGTGCCATCGACTCCATCACGCAGGGGAAATTAATATGATAGAAGGTTGCTATTCTTATCGCCAGAATAATCAGACTGTCACTTGGACGAAGAGGGTCGAAGAATGCCTGTGGCCAGGGCCTACTGACCAGGCCTTCGAGGCTGCAGCATTCCCACAGGTGTAGAATTTTTTCTTTTTTTTTTTGCGTGCGTGCAAGCGACACACTATAGAGGCAAAGATTTATAAATATTGCACATTTTTTTCTTGCTTGATAGTGGTGGCTCATACAAACACTGTTCATGACTAATAAACGCTATGACATTCAATAGCTGTGCTAGTCATTTTGTCCCTGAGAAACCCCAGAGGGCAAAATGTTTGCTTGACTGTTAAGTGAAGGCCTTACTGCAAATAAATACAATTCACCTTTTTTTCCCTTTATTGCAGTGCCAAAAGAACAGTGAACTGGACGGATGCCCTCCTGGCTGCATTTGCGTATCAACCAACGGTCCGTTTGGAGAGTGCAGATGACGAGACTTAAGCAGCGAAAATAAAAGCAACAATGACGTCGGCTTCATGCTGGTGTCTACAGCTTTCATAAAGTCATCCCGAGATAGTTGCCGCGTTCAGAAGCTTTCTTATTAAAACACCGGCATTACAATGAGTCTCCGTAATCAGATTCAGGCTCCTAATTATTTAGTGCATGTCGAAGATGATCGTTTGTTTGCTTGTTTGTTTGTCTTCTTTTTTAACTCTAGGAAGCTGCTGTTCAAAGCTCCGTAACAGATGCAAGAAGTCGGGACAAGCATCCTTAATCAAGCAGAAAAGAATCTAGATCTAACTGATTTTAAGGAGTCAACAATTTCAATATTGCGCAATAGATTGTACAGGGTTATCTACTTCAATGAAGAACGCCTCAATATTGTTCAAGCTGGCATGACTTCTACTTTTCTTTCACTTCACGTGTGAATGTGTCTTATATGGCCTCTAATGATGATGTCAACAAATGAAAGAATAGTTTTCTAGATTTTATGTTAAACTTCAGCTGTTATAAGCTCCGGAATAATGCTAACGAGGTGTTTTACCCAAAAGTGGATGACTGCGTAAATTTGGGGAAGATTGAACGAGAATCTTCACTTCATTGGCCGAGATAATACGCCAAGTCACATCAAGTCACGCACCACTTGGAATCCTTCTGCTTCAAACCTTGAAAACCAATGTCTGCACTGGTCTTTGAGGACACCACAACAAGCAAAATGCCCCAACTGTATTTTTTTTTTCTGCAGTCACATGAAAAAAGTCACAGGCCTGCGCGGTACACACAGCACAGCCAAATCGTAAGCTAGAGGAGCGGCTCCATAGGAGCTGCATTTTCGGCAGCGCGCACTGGATGGTCTTCGCGGCGAAGTCTCTTTGCTCTTTGAGCCCGACGTTGACTGGTTGCAGCCGTGCGCGTAGCTCTATATGTAGCATTGCCATTTGTTGGGCGTGTTGGTAAATTGAAAGCATATTTAGCGCCAGCAAACAAGGACGGAAGGGAGACGACAACACAATGCGCTAACTTCAACAACTTGATTTTCAGGAAATACACCTATTTAACCCATGCACAGGGGCGCCACCTTATCCAAATCTTACCCATCCAAAAAAGCCGTCTCCTTATCAAACAGGTCGATTGAAGGGGCACTAACACACGTGTCTCTATTCCGCCAGATAGCCTGAGCTTCAATGATCTCTCGCACGTCTTTATCTTTGTGCTTCGCAAGAACCCGGCAGGATTCATACTCCGGCGCACAGCCGCATTCTTGACAGTGGGTTGACAGATGACCGTATTGCTTATTTTTCACAGTTTGGCAATGTTCCCGTAATCGGTCATTAAGACATCTCCCTGTCTGTCCGATGTATTTCTTTCCCACAGCACAGCGGAAGCTCATATACAACAGTCTCTACGCATCCCACTGGCGCTTTTCGATGATTCGTAGAGCATCCGGCAGGTGGCTTACGGTACGGGTCCGTCAATCGACATATTTTTGCCAGCTTTTCTGGTGCGGAAAAGACCACTTTTGTGTCCCCCCGGCTAGCTATTTTCTTAAGTTTATGTGCCGTTCTATGCAGGTAGGGCACTCAAGGAAGGTGATTTTAATACGAAAGCCTGCTCTGCGATTGTATCTGTGTTCCACCAGTGTAGTAATGTATCTCTCAGAAAAATCAAGCTAGAAGCAAAGCGTCTCTGTAAGAAGGCAGACCTTAATCAGTTGGTTCGTGAAATTGACAACGCAAAGTCTGGTTGCCTTCAAATTATGTTTAGTGCGAAGACGCACAAACCCGATTGCCCATTAAGGGTAATAGATTCAGAAACAGGGTCATAGCAGAACAAGTTCGCTCTTTTCTTGCAAGATAAGCTGCGAATTCTTAATATTGACGACCCATTTTTGGTTAGGAGCTCTGCAGAAATCGTAGATTTCCTGAAAGAAAATTCTGACAAAAGCTTATCAGCTTGCTCCTTTGACATACAGGACTTGTACTACTCCTTGCCTCAAAAGAAACTAATAACTTGTGTAGAAGAGTGCATAGACGAGTATGGCGTGGTTTCGTTCCAAAATTCAGCCGGTTTGTCCGTTCGGGGCTTTTTAGATATGCTTAGTTGCTACCTTCACTCTACATATGCACCATGGAATGACAACTTCTTCATTCAAAAGCAAGGGGTTTGCATCGGTTCATGTTTGGCGCCCATACTAAGTGACATTTTTCTAGCTCACCATAACAGAAACCTGTCCCGTACCTTGTCGGAGCACAGGGTGGTTAAAGTTGTCAGATACGTTGACGACTATCTCGTTCTTTTTGAACCAGGCGCACGTTTTACAGCAGGTAAGCTTTACGAAGTATTTTCTGCAGGCCTTAGCCCACTTACTCTCACGGTTGAAGAGCCCTCCAATAACGTGCTGCGCTTCCTAGATATTCAGCTCGAGGTCATGGAACGGCACACGTGTTGGGAGTATAAACCTAGAGCTAATAAGCCCCTGTTATCGTATAGGTCAGCCCACTCGAAGCCCGTCAAGAGGAGCATTGCCAACTTATGCTTTGGAAATGCTCTAAAAAAGTATTGTCACCACAAGATCTATACGAGCCTTATGGATCAATAGGGAAGGTTATCAGCAGCAGGGTTTCCGGAATCAGTGCAAGTTTCGGTCGCCGAGGGGCTGCTAAAAAGGTGCAGGTCAGATAGCACAATTCAGGACACGGCAAATCAAGGGACGGAAGAGAGAGAGAGAGAAACAACTTTATTTGCCACTGTAGGGTAGGAAGTTAGGGCAGGTAGGCCTAGTGTGGCTCCCAGGTGGAGGCGACGTCTTGGGCCCACGAGACGAGTGCGAGTTGCGTTTTCTTGTCTGCTCTTGTCAGCAGCTGGTTCCAACCCTCCTCGGAGGGAGCTGGCAGTAATGATTGTGGGGGAGAGTTACCCTCGCATCCCCAGAGAATGTGTGCCCGAGTGGCGAACACTCCATGGTCGCACTTAGTACAGACGGGGTCGTAATCCCCTCCAGTGATTAGATAAAGCCTAGAATGACTGAGGATTGAATCCGTCTGTAGTCTGCGAAGCATGATGGCTTGCGCTCGTTCGAGGTCGCGGTGGGTAGGCGGGTACACACGTCTCGTCTCCTTGTAGAAGTTGGTGATGTCAGCATAGGATTTGGGGGCCTCCGCGAGCGCATCTGGGTTCGAGGGGCCGGCCTCCCGGTTAGTTAGGCCTCGGGCTAAACGGTCGACCCCTTCGTTCCCAGAGTTCCCCGCGTGAGCAGGTACCCACACTAAGCTGACAGTTCTGTCGAGAGCGCAACCGCGGAGGATGTGCGCGGCGGGGAGACAGAGTGAGTTTTTTGAGAAATTTTGGATGGCTTGTTTAGAGTCACTGAGAACCGTGCTTGTGCGGGGATCCGCGATGGCTAGCGCGATCGCGACCTCTTCGGCAGCGGTGGGGGAGTGTGTGCGCACTGTAGCGGCACTGATGAGAGTGGTGGTTGGCGTCGCTACGCAGGCTACGTATGTGTTGGAGCCGCATTTCGCCGCGTCCACGTACATGACATGTTCGTCGGCGGAGTAGGTGACGTCTAAGGCTTGTGCCTTCAGTTGGCGGCACCTATCGTGGCGGCCGGGTAGCATATTCTTGGCCATGGGTTTGATGACCAGCCGACTGAAGACTCCAGTCGGGAGGGGAGTAGTGGGGTGGATGTCACCTGTAGGTTTATGTTAAGACGATTAAGAATATAACGACCGTGTTCGGTGCGAGAAAGACGGTGTATTTGTGCAGTCTTGTGTGCCTCTATCAGTTCTGTGAGGGTGTTGTATACTCCAAGCTGGAGCAGACGCTGTGTGCTGGCGGACTGGGGCAGTCCCATTGCCGCCTTGTACGCCGAGCGGATGATGCTATTTACCGCATCTTCGTAAGCCACCTGCCGGATGCTCTACGAATCATCGAAAAGCGCCAGTGCGATGCGTAGAGACTGTTGTATATGAGCTTCCGCTGTCCTGTGGGAAAAAATACATCGGACAGACAGGGAGATGTCTTAATGACCGATTACGGGAACATTGCCAAACTGTGAAAAATAAGCAATACGGTCATCTGTCAACCCACTGTCAAGAATGCGGCTGTGCGCCGGTGTATGAATCCTGCCGGGTTCTTGCGAAGCACAAAGATAAAGACGTGCGAGAGATCATTGAAGCTCAGGCTATCTGGCGAAATAGAGACACGTGTGTCAGTGCCCCTTCAATCGACCTGTTAGATAAGGAGACGGCTTTTTTGGATGGGTAAGATTTGGATAAGGTGGCGCCACTGTGCATGGGTTAAATAGGTGTATTTCCTGAAAATCCAGTTGGTCAAGTTAGCGCATTGTGTTGTCGTCTCCCTTCCGTCCTTGTTGGCTGGCGCTAAATATGCTCTATATGTATACGATTCACTTCTTCAGCAGTGGTTCGTACCTTCCGAGGAGGCGCCAAAGTGTGTATCGAATAGTAAACACAGGTATCTAGACTATGCGGTGAACATGTCACATCTCTTGACACGTGGCACGATGCAACTGCTACATGCCGCGACACCTGGTGGAATGCAATGCAAAGTTTGCACGTATCGACGCTGCACGGCGTGCATTCCACATCGAGTGGCAAGTGGCCCGATACAATGCTGCTGTTGCTGCTGCTGCTGCTGCATGATTTATTGGCACCCTTTCTGAAACAGGGCGGTGAAAAATAAGTCACCTAGCCTTCTTGATTTAATAAAATATTCTATACGTGGTTTTCATTCTAGCATTTCTTGTATACATCTCCATAATCCTCTTTTTCTTTCTTCAAACTTCTCTATCTACCTTGTACCGCTACCTATGCAAATGCTACACCGTATGCCACCCAGTGCAATAATATGCAAATGCAACGCAAAGTGTGCACATATCGACGCTACGCGGTGCGCATCTCACATTACGTGACTCCTCGCGAGCTAGGACGCGTGTATAGGGCATGTTTCCGCAGCAGCTAGCAAGCGCTACCCACTACCCTGCGTTTCTGGGAAACTACAGTAGCTAGTGTAAATTTTGATAAAAGTAGGGATTTTTGGCAAGGCATGCAGACTAACTCCCCCTGTGTTCTCGAATATTCATTGGAATTAGTCTCCGCCGCGATATCTTGGTGTTCTTCTCGATAACTTCCGTAATAGTGGACCTCATTCGACTTCTGCTATAATCACTATGCGTGGAAAGTGACAACCTGGCATGGACATGAGCTCTCCCTTTTTGCGAGCGCAAAGGCATGCAATATATTTCTTGCTTTAAATTTCATGTTCTGCAGGTCTTGCACTGCTCTCGCATCCTTGTTCAGACACTTCGTAGAATATTTGCACGTCTTATTTGGCGTTCATCATTGAGAGCCATGAGAAGGGACAACATCCTTCTTCCACTTGAGAAGGGAGGTCTTAGTCTTGGGAATTTGTCTATGCGACAATTGGTCATGCGATTATTTAACGTTAGAAACGTCCGTCATACATTCCTTCTTGCGGTTTATAGATTAGATTGGATTGGAGCAAGCTTTTCTTGTGCCTGCAGTTGGCGAACACGTCTTGCTTCACACCTCCCTTTTCTTTTTGTCACGGCAAACCTTGATCAAGAATCGCCGTTATGGGGCTTGCTAAAAGAACTTCTTGACACTATTTCATTTTAAAAGCCATATTCACTCTACAATATATGTCTATCGTTGATCGAACGTAGCTGCATATAGCATTTGTACATAACTTTTTCCCTGAACTTATGTATCGAAAGCCGTATTAGTCTCTATTTGGTCAAGGTGTTTTTTGTCGTGTCCATAGAATGTGTATAACGTCAGCAGCGAAAATATTTTTTAAGCTGTACACTTCCACCCTGCCAGTTAAAACATGGCTTCATGAAAAAGAATTAAATGCACCTTGCAATGTAAAATGTGCATTTTGCAACCAACCCGAGACAACAGAACATTGCTTTATTTGTCATGTCGCATTTGATTTTTGGGACATGTTACAAAGAACTATCTAAAAAAAACTTCCTCTCACATCAGACGGTATGCAGTTTATTATTTTAAAAAGGAAAATCGGTAATACGCCATATGATATGTTTATGTAATTAGGAATTTATTTATTATGGTGAAGTCGCAGGATCGGCAGACATGCCGAGCCACCTCGCTCGACAAGGTCTGTCTTTTGAGAAGAGGTTGCTCAAATGCGTAGTGTGGTTGAAACCTTTGATTCCGTTCCCGAGCTGAGTGGATTTCACTTGTGGGAGCTGGCGTTAGTTTGCCCCCGATTTTTGAACCTTCACTGGACCGCGTAGCGTGTATACATTTGAGCTTCATGTGTGTCTAAATGCACTATAACTAATTTTCGCGTGACACTACTCATAATTTCATGCAATGAAGAAAAAAGAAAGCTAGTGTGGTGCAGTGGTAGAGTAGCTGACTCTTCCGTGGACAGCCCACGTTCGTTCCCAACAGGAACTAAGCATTTCTTTTTTTTTTCCTCATTCTTAGCGATAACTGCGACGGACACAGGCGGGACGCGGCGGCGGCGGACAGTATCGCCAACCGAGAGAGAATAAATGTTTTTTACATAAGCTTTGGAGAGGCGTCTTGATTCCAGAATGCCTTGAGCTCGGGCCGCGTCCTGGGCCCTCGCAATCAGCCGTTGCTGATCTTCGAGGTCTGAGCTGACCAATGCTCCCTCGCAAATCTCGTTGGTTTTCTAAAGGTTCGGAGGATGTAATGGTGCCTGTCTGCAACCCCCTACTATGTGACTGAGCGACTCAGGTTCGGCGCAGAAGCGGCATTGCGGAGAGAATTGTGTAGGGGCTATGAGGTGATTTCTGGTTGTGTGGGGAAATGTATTAACCTGCAGAGCTCGGAGGCATCGCTTCTGCTCTATAAGTAGTGACTAGTACGGAGATGCGTGTGTTCTGCTGGAGTGCTTGTAATGGTGTTTGATGTCTTGGTACGAGAATAAAGGGTGCATGCGCTGGGGTTCGGATTCCTCGGCGTCGGCTCGGCGGGTCAAATCTCGAGCCACATGGCTGGTGACCTCGTCGCGAGAAATGCCGTGATGAGCTGGCACCCAGATGATCATGACTGATCTCGTTGGCGGCTTTTGATTGACGAAATTAAGCGTATTGGCATGAATTCCGCCACTAGCGTAGCTGCGACATGCAACCAAAACGGCTATTGGAATGAGCCAATAACAGCTCACGCTGCAAAAGATTGAACCACAGCATGACGTACGCTTCGTATATTACTTGTGCGAATTGTATTTAGGTTATGTTTATTTCGTCACCACGCCACGAGCGTTCAATAGACAGCACCGAAACGTGCTCCATGTGCTAACTGTTAACTCTTGGTCCTCAATCGCCAGCTGCTGTGCAGTACAAAACACTGGTCGGGCCTCGCAGCTGAGTTCGTAGTCAATAATTTCTGCGTCAAAATTTGTCCACCACCTTGGGTCACTAGGTATGTGTTCCTGGTCATGGTGTCGCCGAGGCCGTTCCACCGTTATTTCAGCTTCGTGATCTTTCTGTTATGCCGTCGTTGTCACGCCTTCAACGCCGGCTTAGCGACCCAAGTTGTATAACAGCCTGGACCATTAGGTATGTGCTGGTGGTCGTGATGCCATCGTAGTCGTTGCATAACCATCAATCCAGATTTGTGATCAGACTCTCGCCATGCCGTTGTCGTCCCGCCATCGTCGTTATATACTCGCCGTCGTCGTCATGCCGTCGTACTCGTTCCATCGTTGTCATATATTGTCATCTCATTGTTCTCATGCTGTTATCGTTACGCTGTCCTCGTTATACCATCTTCATCACTTAAAACTGGGAATCTCACTATCGTCATACCGTCGTCGTCATACCGCCTTTGTCGCTTTATCGACTTCATTATTTATTCACTATCACATTGTTGTCATTGCGCCGGTGTCATACAGTCGTCGTCAGGCCGCCATACACGATCATGGGCGAAATTGGCAAGTTAGTGACACAGCAAAGTAGGACGATACAGGTCTCATAAAGCTGAAAAAATGGAAATCTAAGAGTGACTACTACAGGTGTTAATAAACGTAACTTCAGAAATACGGTGTGTCGCTACCTTGCGCTAGTGCAAATCGCATTACCATCGACCGTCATCGAGATATGAGTTCTGCCATAATTTTTTTCGCGAGACCATCACTGATATCGATTCGTCGCTGAATGCAAGGTGCGCTTACTGTGTCCAAAAGTTATTGAATGTTGTTGCAGATTCGGCACCAAAAAAGATTTATCTATTCAGTTTAAGTGCGTGACAATAATGCTGCTGCACATTCTAGAAATGGCACTGATCGACTGACTCTTCACCATCACTACAACGTGACGGCAATATATGCACAGTCGCGCTCAATATGAGTTGCAACGCGGGAGCTTCTGGCCGGAAAGGCCCCGAGACTGGACGCCAGCGTCGACATACGAAGTATTGGTGAATTTTACACCGTTCCAATTATTGGCAGCACACCTGTTCACACGAAGACTGGCAAGTGTACACTCCTACCATTATTTAGTGAAAGAAAAGTCGCAGGTTCATCAGTGATGCAAAACTACCGATAGCGGAGTCATTATCCAACTATCGATAGCGTCATCGATAGCGCACTCTTAATATCTATAGCAGTGTCGAGCGTACTATGGACAGTAATATTGATCGTACATTTAGTATATCCTTTACACTATCGAGTTTCCTAACGAAATATTTTAATACTGTTGGTAGTGTTGTTGGTCATGGTATATCATTATTAATCTTTTTTACGCTATCGATAGTTTCAAAAAGAACTGTCGACGCTATCGGTAGTCAATGACCGATATATTTTTACATTACCCTCTATGCCATGTTGCAACTATAATATACCGCGAATTACGAGTTAGGCTGCTGGGCAAACTTTCCAGTTCAAAAAAGAATTTGGATGTAGTAGGCCTTCGGGAAGTTAGGAGGACTGTTGAGACGCTTACAGTCCTGAGTAATGAACACATCTGTTTTCCCCATAAGAAAGCGTAACGACATGAAATTACTATCTGTTTATAACGACATAGCGGAGAAATATTGGTATAATAAACATCAATGAAATTCATTGAAGCGTAACAGGAATTACAAACTAAATGAAGCCCATGTTTGTGTGCCAACGTCCAGTCATGACGAAAAAGAAGTAGGAAGAATTTGTGGCAATGTTAAACTACCAGTGAGAAGAAACAAAACTCAGCACACCAAAGTGACGGGCGTGTTCAACGCGAAAGTGACGAAGAGCAGGTAGGGGAACATGTAGAACATTTTGATAATACGTATCAGGGGCAACATATATTAAAATTTGCAGAAAAAATAGCTTGCAGGTAATGTGCTCTCACCGTAAATACGTTAACTGGAAGTGCACAAAGAAGAAAGTCCAAACGGGGAAGATTGATATGAACGACACATCATGTCAATTACCAACATGAGGATTGCGTAGGATATAAACGTGCTTAATTTAACAGAGAGTAATTTGTATTGATCGCAAGTTAGACAGCATTAGTAATAGCCTCGATTATTTGAAAAGAACGAGGAAAGATTATCAGGAATAAATACAACACTTCAGAGAAGGACAGCGAAATCTAAAAGCAAATAATATTGGAATCCTGGCAAATAATCCAGGAACTTCACTTTCGAAGGCTTAGCCTCTACTTAACCGACGCTATTGTTCTTTTGTTCGGGGACTCGACATCGGAATTCAGCCACAGTAGTGTTTACTCCGCAGTCCAGGAAGTCCTTAGAGCCCAGCTGATTGCCCTGTTAAATTTGCATATCCTCGCTCTCTCTCTTCAAATATTGGTCACTTATTGTTACTGCTGCTGTTCTCATTCTAACATACAAATCTGCCTTTCCATATCACTTACTCTTAATCACAATTGAATGCTTCTTTCCCATGATCACTTGGAGTAAACCAGCCAATTTTAGGCCAATCACTCAGTCCAGTGGTTACACGACACATCTACAAGCGTTCGTCTACATAAGCGTGTGCGTGTCTGCATTCACTTTTGTTGTTCCTCGAATGGAATGAGTGCACCAGCGTGCACGAATTGAACGTGCTCGTGGCTGCGCATTCGCTGCTCCTACGATTTTGCCATTTCTCATTGGTGAGTACCGCGTGCTCGACGAGTAGTCAATTCCATTTTCTAGATTGTTTCAATTTGACTTAGCCAACGTTTCCACTGCAATGGCTTGAGTATAGCATTTACTTACTACGTCAGGGCCTCAAGGTGAATTTGCGTATAGCGTTCGACCTCAACCACACACACAAGCTTATATATATATATATATCGGCAAAGTATAAGCCGCACATCTATTTCAATGGCATGCAGCTTTGAAAAACGAGATTAAATAAAACATTTCATGACGCGCCCAGTCTGCGTGTAGTTCCTTGCCTTGTGAATAATAACATAGCCCAAATACTAATTTAAAAATTCAAATTCTGGAGTTTCACGTGTCAATACCACAATGTATGATTCTGAGGCACGCGACTACAAGTGTGAAACGATTGTTCGTGTTTTATCGAACAATGTGACGCTATATGTCGCATGCTGCGATCCATTGCTCCCAGCGCGTGATTACCATTTTTGTGCTGCTGCCTACTAATATGTTCCCGAACCAGCTGCATTAAGGTTGACACTTTGCAAAAGCTGTTGCGACATGCGCTGGGGCATCTGTCAACAAATATGGCTGCGGTATTGGTCATTGCTAAAGTAAAAGAAGAGCCTGAAATGCTTATCGCCTGCGATTATAATAGGTTGGTGGCATCGCGTGTATTCCACTTCTGCCGCTATAGTTTTGTCCTAAATGTAAACTTGTTTTGAAATGGCTGCTGCTTTGTTTTTCGAGCGCTTCTAAGATTAAAGAGAAACTTTCTCAAAAAATAAACACTTCATAACTGCTCCACGTCATGAGAAATAAATTAGAAGCTTAACTGGTTCCATGTAGTCCAATTAATGGTTACCGTGTAAGGTTATCATAGGGTTAAGGAGACAAAAAGTTTGGTCATTCAATAAAGTGTTTTCTTCCTCTTCTCTGTATTCCTGTGGTCCTGGCGAAAAAGCCGACAACCGCCATCGGCCATCGGTATACTGTCAACTGCAGCGCCACCGCATACTGCCCGCGTAGTATTCGGGACGTAGTATATTATAATTAATACTAAAGCGCTAGTCACATGAACGCGCTGCACTGCTCGTCTTTGAAAACGCCGTCAGCCTGTTCAGGTGCACCGAAACATTACCGATCTGGCTTCAACGCTAATACAGTAAGGAGCTTTCCTACGCGCGCCTATTAGGCTTAGTGCTTGGGCCTGCGTGTGTAATGAAGGCTTCCTACAACACAGTAGGATCAAGCGACATCGTCTGCCAGACACGCCCGTGGCGCGCTGAACGGCATACGAATTCGATAATTGCTGTCCTCCTCACGATTATAAACGTTCTCCGCTTTCACATACGTGCCGACTAAAACCACGACCAGTTGTTCTGAAAATAGCGAACTCGTTATCTTTTCCCCGTAATGTCCTGCAACGCACAAAAAAAAAGAAAGGAAAAAAACTCGGCTTGGATAATTGCTGTCTGCTCCGGCGTCAAGCGGGTCGGCTTCCTCGGTGACTCGCGCACCTGTAACGATTACACAGCTCTTCCATTGCGTTTGAGAAGAGTTCCGGAATTAGAAACGTTCAGAGTATTTACAGGAAACTAACTTACGGAAAGCTACCATGGCTTGGAGATAATCATTCGATCGCTTCGAACAGTTGCGAAGGACAACTCCAGCAGTCAGATCCTCGACACTTGTTTGTTGGAGGGATTAATTTAACATATACAATACATTTCTAACTACCGGCAAGCTAAACCCACTGAGTTTCGAGTATGAAAATGCTTACGCAGCGGTGATAGGAGCGTGATGCAGAGAGATTCGGCAAACTTCTGCAACTGGATAGCACGGCACCATAGTGAAAACAGTTTGACACATTACCTGAGTGTAAAATAATGGCTAAGTTTAGTTTGCGCTTCAAATGACCTTTTTCATACTAGTGAGAGCTTCCTTAAATCCGAGAGCTTATTAATATAAATATTTCGGCTTCCTGCGCCTACAGAGAGAGAGAGAAGGAAAAAAGGAAAGGCAGGGAGATTAACCAGAGTCCAGTTTGCTACCCTACACGTGGGGAGGGGAATGGGAAGTGAAAGAGAGAGAAAGAAAGCGTGAGTATATACCACACTTTCACATGCACTAAGTTAGGTGTAGGATGTCTATAGTCTGGCATTCAAGTCTGTTGCCTTCAGGTATAGTGAAGAAGCGCTCGAACTGCTTCCTGGGCTAATGAACTGGAAAGACAAGCTCCCAAGAAGCCTACAGAAGCAACAAAGAAAGTAATTGTGGTAATCAACCTTCTGGCTATCAAACTTATGAAGTAACACATTTTGTAACAATAAAATTCGCAGGGTTTCTTATGTTATCCCTAAGACGACTAAAGGCGAAAGCCCAAACGCCGATGCGTTATAGACGGACGAATGACGTACACATCACCCTTAATTCGCTTACTGTACTTCGCTTAGTAATAATCCCTATTAATTCCAAAGGTCGAGGGTTTGACTCACACCCAAGGCATGGGTTCGAGTGCCTTTGCCTTTATTAACTCTATCTTAACTCTACAACAAAGGTCGCGGGTTCGATTCCCACCAAAGGTCCAGAATTCGTAGCCTTAATCGACACCAAAGGTCGTGGGCCGGACTACAAGCAAGGGTCGAGGGTTCATAGCCTCTTTTGTACTTTTCGTGTTGTCGACCCGCTTTCGCTCAAGGTAGACTGTCTAATGAGACAAATAAGGCTTTCGCCTTGATAAACACGCAGAGGAACTGGCAAGAAGTTGTAAATATAAACAAACCACTACAAGAAAAAAAAAATAAAGGTGTTTCTCACTGGAGTAACCTTACCCCATAAATTTGCAAGGTTCTTGCGTATAACACGTTTCTTCAACTTAACGTTATGCATGCATTTACAATAATTTAAACAATTCCTAAGTGTGAGTTTGCGTTTGCGTGTGTGTGTGAGGGGGGGGAGGCGTGTGCGTGCGTGCGTGCGTGCGCGTGTGCGTGTGTGCGTGTGTGTACGTGTTCTCATTTTTCAATTATTGTAGTTACGTACTTGTGTGGTTCTCGTAATCCGTGATCTCGTAATGTTGTGTGGTTCTCACAATCCTCGTAATTGTACCCCGTATTTTTTCTACCATTTTCCTTTTGCTGCTTATAGTGCATTCGAGTGGTCATTTAAGAGCGTTGTAAAAGCGATCTGCAGGATGGTCGTGTAATACGATAACCAAGCTGTATTACCCATACAACGGAATTTAGTATATTGCAGTTCCGGCTTTAACACTCAGACCTTTTCAAACTCTAAATACGCTGAAACGGGCATCCCTCGGGGTTACATATACTCGCTTATCTTTTGTTGCTAGCATGCATATTGCTGACCTTACTCAATTGCCATGGAGGAAGGAGTGGTCACTGCGCAGCGGGTAAGAGGAGGAGTAGATTTTAATGAGGATAACGGAGGAGAGGTCGGCCTGGAGAGCGTGTCTCTAGCCTGCCACTCCTCACTGGGGTAAGGGGAAATGGGAGATACAGGGAAAGGTAGGTGGCAGGTGATAATGTCATGGTAAAATGAGCTACTTATATATACACGCTGTCCGATACGCGGATGCGCGCTGTAGACACAGTACACGCAGGAGTAATCTTGTCCACGCAAAACGTTATCGCGCAAACATATTTCGCACTGTCTGCACGTCTCACAGGTTCTAGAGGCGAACGTCTAGGCCAGTCTCACGTAGAAAGTACAAGAGTGACCTTTTGGTGCGTTGTGCAGGGTCAACTGTCACGCAAGGGTCACGCATCTAGAATATTTTCTTCAGAAAAGGGGCGGGAGTCCAAGCAGTCCACGTTGGACTTAGGTGTTTTTAGATATTGAGGGCACACGCAAAGTACGTGAGCTATACTGTCTCGGGATTGTGACAGACGCCACAGTCAGGGTCCCGTGCTGGTCCAATCTTGTGAAGGTATCGGTACGTGTACGGGGGGCCACACCAAACCGTAGTCGATGGATGAGCGTTTCCTGGCCTCTAAATGCGTTTATGATGGATGAGTGTTTCCTGGCCTTGATAAATGTGTTGTCATAGGAAGAAGCGAAGACAGGGTCACTCGAGAAATCAGTGAAGCTGAAAAGATAAACAGAGCAGGACGTACATGTGTGAGCACACCTTCCATTTTCCTCTGCGATAAAGAGCTAGCATTTCTGAGACGCTTATACCGGTTGTATGAGCGATAGGTCCTTCTTCGGGCGTTTGTTTAATTTTATTTCCAACAACTAAAATTTGTTGGAAGTTAGCACTCGCACTGTTCGTGTGTGTCTGAATTTTACTGTCTCGTCCTCTGCGAGCTATTCATTGCTTTTCAAATCATGCACCAACAAGCCCAGAAAGCTACGCTGCTGCATTTCTCGAGGCTTTGTTGCAGCATGCGGCGGAGTGCTTCTCGAACTCCGGTCAACTCAGCTGCTGTTGACGATGTTCGGTGTCCTATCTTGAGCCGTCGCGCGATCTCCATTCCCGATACCGTGTAAGCTGCCGCGGAAGAGGTCTGTGTTGCAGAACCATCTGCAAAAACATGTTCGGTATATCCGTAAATGTATGCAATGTAGGACCGCGAAATGCTTAAGCCCAGCAAGCGGCATTTTCGACTTCTTCGTTATTCCGGGGATTTAGAGTCTCACCGTCGGCTTTGCCATCGTCCAGAGTGGAACTTCCGATATATGTCATACGGTGAGAAGTCCGACGGCAGTAAATGTTGTTGCGACAGCACGGCTTCTGAGTAGGCGGCGACAGGCCGTATGCTTGTGTCGTTGGTCAGTGGATGATTACTGTGTCTAGTCAGTAGCTTTAGATGCACTCGCCATGGCTCATGTTCATATCTGCGCAGCGGGGAAACGGAATAACCTTTGCAGGCTGATAAACGCTCGCGATTTGTCACGCCAATCAGTACGCCAGTGAGTCGAGCGTATAAGCAACGTGCTTATGAACGTCCCAATGAGTATCCACCCTTGCCGATCTGCATGTTGTTGCGTTTCGCCTGCGACACGTGGTTTGCCGCGACTGCGGCGGGGCGGCAGACATTTTGGCCCGATCGTCGTCGCCGCAACACTCATCGCCAGGTGTTTCCAGGCGCGACTGCGGCGATGCGACCGCCTAGGGATCATCCTCGCATTCCAGTCATTGTGCCCGAAACAGGCGATGCCAAAGCAGGGATCTCATTCCAGTCATTGTGCCCGAAACAGGCGATGCCAAAGCAGGGATCTCGTTCCAGTCATTGTGCCCGAAACAGGCGATGCCAAAGCAGGGACCATCCTCTCATTACAGTCATTGTGTCCGACCGGCAGCGCCACGACAGGGTGCTACGAGATCGTGCTCGACATGGTGCTACGGCATCGCTACGACAGTGTGCGTCACCATTAGCCCATTGTACCTTCACGTGCTCGTCTTTTGAGGGGTTCCTTCTTGCCCTCAACTGCGAGAGTATAAAAACAGCTGCCCCCGGACGCCAAAAAGGGGGGCTCCGATTTCTTCTGTTGAGTGAAGTGCTCTCCCGTCTCTCTACTTCGGTCAAACCTGACCGCCAACTCTTTGCGATGTTAAAATAAACAAGTTGTTTCGTTGTTACCAGTCGACTCATGCTTTGCCGGGACCTTCGGATGCTTCCAGTTGTACCCCAGGCCGCCAGGCCAACGCTACCCTTGGGGCTTGCGACCCAGGTACAACCACGGGCGTCAGCGCCGAGTTCCCAACAGATCGTACCAGCAGTCCGATCCAAACATCTGGTTGGCAGCGGTGAGATCGCCTCCGACTTCAAACAACTGTCTGCCTGCGGTGAGATCGCGACAACGGAGGCCAGCAGCGAAGAGATGCAGTTGACTGTATGCTGAGCAGCTCAACGACGATCCGGGAGCAGTGCAACGAGCCCTGTGTGACGACTGGTTGCCTGCAGCGGAACGACTGCGCGGAATTCCTGCCTGCGAGGTTTGGTGAGTGCGGGACTTTCTTCTTCTGAGCTTTGCCAGGCTTTTTGTTAGTGTTAGAAACAGAGCTGGTAATTGTGGTTGTCGTTGCTGCCGGGTTAGTTTGCGGCAAGACAATAGTAAGCAGTAGAGAAAGCAGCATTCAGAGCAGCCATGGATTTGAAGTCGTTGCGCAAACCGAAATTGTTGGAGCTTGCAAGAGAGTTGGGTCTGGATGTCTCAGACAAACTAAGAAAACCTGAACTGCTAAAGGCTATTCTTGAGTTAGAGGCTGAGGATGACGAGCTGTCGGAATGCTTTGAGACCATTGAAGAGAGGGAGACTGCAAAAAGAGAAGAGCGTGAACGTAAAGAACAGAAAGAAAAAGAAGAGCGTGAACGTAAAGAACAGAAAGAGCGAGAGCAACAAGAGCGTGACCGTCAACACGCTTTGGAAATGAAGCGTCTTGAGGTAGAAATGGAACGCGCTCGTAATGGAAGTCAGGCACACGGTGCAGGAGAACGCGTATTGTTCAAAATGACTGACCTGATGCGGCCGTTTAAGCTTGGAGAGGACATTGGTTTGTTCCTGGTTAACTTTGAGCGAACGTGCGAGAAGCAGGGGTTCTCTCGGGAAACGTGGCCACAGCGCTTGCTCACTTTGTTACCCGGCGAGGCGGCCGACGTAGTCGCTCGCTTGGATAGAGAGGAGGCAGAGGACTTCGACACAGTGAAATCGAGTCTTCTAAAAAAGTACCGGCTGTCTGCGGAGGCGTTCCGTCGGAAGTTTCGGGAAAATGAGAAAGGCAGAAGTGAGTCATATACAGAGTTTGCGTATAGGCTTATGTCGAACATGCAGGAGTGGCTCAAAGAAGAGAAAGCGTTTGGTGACCACGATAAAGTTCTGCAGTGTTTCGGGCTAGAACAGTTTTATAGTCGGTTACCGGAGAACGTGCGATACTGGGTCTTGGATAGGCCAGACGTGAGTACGGTGGCTAGAGCCGCTGAGCTAGCCGAGGAGTTTGTGACGCGTCGAGCTCGCGGAGCTAAGGACGGTCAAAAGGGTGAATTTGGCTTGAAGTTTGAGAGGCCGAAGTTCACACCCATGAGAGCAAAGAGGGACACGCGTAGTGCGGATGCGAGTGAAAGCAGTCCGACCAGACGTAAAGAGACGGCGGCAGCCAAACGCAGAAAGCGGTTCGAGATGAGGCGAGCGGGCGTTTGTTATACGTGCCAGAAGCCGGGTCACTTTTCGGCGCAGTGTCCGGAAACAACACCAAAAGTTGTGTTTTTTTCAATAGGCAGCACTGACGAGAACATGAAGCTTCTCGAGCCTTACATGCGAGACCTCCTCGTGAACGGGAAAGAGTGCCGAGTGCTTCGCGATTCCGCAGCTACGATGGATGTAGTTCACCCATCTTACGTAGAACCCCATATGTTCACGGGCGAGTGCGCGTGGATCAAGCAAGCCGTGGAAGCTCATAGCGTGTGTCTGCCAGTAGCAAAAGTGCTTATTGAAGGACCTTTCGGAGCGCTTGAGACAGAGGCGGCAGTGTCATCTATGCTGCCACCCCAGTACCCGTACCTATTTTCAAACAGGTCCGATCACCTCCTGCGCGAGAAGGGGCTTTTGTTTGGTGAAGCTAGTGTTCAGGCCTTAACCAGATCGAAGGTTCGGGAGCTCGCTGCAAAGGCGGTAGTTGCGGGGCCGACGTTATCAAACAACGAAAAAGGGTCAGAGGCGCAGCAAGCTGATATTCCGAGCACGCCCGAACTGAATAACCTTGAGTCTGTAACGTTAAAGGCGCCAGATACTGGAGAGGAAAATCCCGATTCGGGAAAGTTAGAAGAGCTATCTACTGATTTGCTCATCGCGCCTACGTCAGACGGACTTGATAGGTTGCTAAAAGTCAGCCGGTCGGCTTTGATAGCCGAGCAAAACAAGGATGGCAGCCTGGAAAACGTGCGCTGCAATGTCAAAGAAGGTATCGCCAGGAAAACTGCGCGTTTTGTGGAAAGAGGTGGAGTCCTGTACCGGAAGTATCTAGACCGCCGAGGAGTGGAGTTCGATCAGCTGATCGTTCCTCAATGCTATCGTCAGGATCTGTTGCGCTTGTCGCATGGGGGTTCGTGGTCCGGACACCTAGGAGTTAAGAAAACTAAGGACCGTCTCTTGCAAGAGTACTATTGGCCAGGGTGTTTTCGGGACGCAGACCATTTCGTGAGGACATGTGACACTTGTCAGCGGGTGGGCAAACCAGGGGACAAATCAAGGGCGCCGTTGAAATTGGTACCTATCATTACGGAGCCTTTTAGACGGCTCGTTATTGATACTGTGGGACCTCTGCCGGTAACAGCCACGGGGTACAGACACATTTTGACTGTGATCTGCCCAGCGACAAAGTTCCCTGAAGCAGTGCCGCTTAAAGAACTCAGCTCAGTTGAGATAGTTAATGCACTACTGTCCATATTTGCGCGAGTTGGTTTTCCTGCAGAAATTCAATCAGATCAGGGCACAGTGTTTACTAGCGCTTTGACGACAACATTTCTCGAAAGGTGTGGGGTAAAGCTGTTACACAGCTCAGTGTACCACCCACAGTCGAATTCCGTTGAGAAGCTCCACTCCGTCATGAAGCGCGTGTTGAGAGCATTGTGTTTTGAACATCGAACTGACTGGGAGCTGTGTCTGCCTGGGGTGATGTTTGCTTTAAGGACCGCGCCGCATGCGGCTACGGGGTTTTCGCCAGCTGAACTGGTGTACGGTCGCTCGCTTCGATCTCCGCTTCGCATGCTTCGAGAATCATGGGAAGGTAGGGGCGACGACCCAGTCGTGGTGGAGTACGTACTTAAGCTCCTCGAACGCTTAAGAAGGGCACAGGAGTTGTCAGGTGAAGCAATGACAAAGGCCCAGCAGAGGGCCAAGGTTTATTATGATCGGACAGCCAGGGCCCGTCATTTTGAGGTTGGCGATGAGGTCATGATATTGCGCACATCGCTAAACAACAAACTAGACGTGCAGTGGGAGGGCCCAGCACGAATTGTTCAGAAACTGTCGGACGTTAACTACGTGGTAAGTCTGCCAGGAAAGCGGAAAGCACAGCAAGTTTACCACTGTAATCTGCTCAAACCTTATAGACAAAGGGAAGCAGTGGTGTGCATGATGGTAAACGTTCCTGAAGAGCTTCCGGTCGAGCTTCCGGGACTAGGCTCAGTGACGAACAGGGAAGACACCGGTCAAGTCATTAGTGACCTTATCAGTAAAGCACCGCTGTCGCCCGAGCAGAAAACCGAACTACACCAGCTATTACAAGAGTTTCAAGGTCTGTTCTCTGAGAGGCCTGGTAGGACTTCTGTACTTACTCATGATATAGAACTTACCTCCCCAGAGCCAGTACGATCCAAGGCGTATCGGGTGTCACCCCGCCAGAGCGATATTATGGAGGCTGAGGTAAAGAAAATGCTACAGCTCGGTGTTATTGAGGCAGGTGAGAGTGATTATACCTCCCCTTTGATTTTAGTTGAGGTACCGGGCAAGGAACCTCGTCCTTGCGTCGACTACCGCAGGCTTAATTCCATCACTAAGGATCAAATTTATCCGATCCCTAACATCGAGGAGCGCCTTGAGAAAGTTAGTAGCGCTCAGTTTATTTCCACCCTAGATCTTGTCAGGGGTTATTGGCAGGTTCCACTTACAGAAGACGCTAGTAGGTATGCGGCGTTCATTTCACCAATGGGAACATTCCGTCCTAAAGTGTTGAGTTTTGGTTTGAAGAACGCGCCATACTGTTTTTCAAGCCTCATGGATAAAGTGTTGCGGGGACAGCAAGAATTCGCTTTACCGTATCTAGACGACGTAGCGATATTCTCCGCATCCTGGTCTGAGCATATGACACACTTGCGGGCAGTGCTAACCCGCCTGCGCGAAGCAGGCTTGACAGTAAAGGCTCCTAAGTGCCAGTTAGCACAGGCCGAGGTTGTCTACCTCGGTCACGTGATTGGTCAGGGTCGTCGCCGCCCCTCTGAAATAAAAGTGGCCGCTGTGCGAGACTTTCCGCAACCGCGCACGAAGACCGATATTCGGTCGTTCTTAGGTGTCGCCGGCTACTATCAGAGGTACATCCCTAGGTACTCTGATATCGCGGCTCCCCTGACGGATGCTCTAAGAAAGACAGAGCCTCAAACAGTCGTCTGGGACGAGACCAAGGAAAGAGCTTTTAGCGCCCTAAAGAGTGCCCTAACAAGCCAGCCTGTGCTACGATCGCCAGACTATACAAAAGGGTTCATTGTTCAGTGCGATGCTAGTGAGCGAGGCATGGGCGTTGTACTGTGCCAACGGGAAAATGGAGAAGTAGAACACCCCGTCCTGTATACTAGTCGTAAGCTGACCAGTCGTGAGCAGGCGTATAGCGCCACCGAGAAAGAGTGTGCGTGTCTCGTGTGGGCCGTTCAGAAATTGTCATGCTATCTAGCCGGCTCGAGGTTTATCATTGAGACGGATCACTGCCCTCTCCAATGGCTGCAGACCATCTCTCCCAAAAATGGCCGCCTCCTGCGCTGGAGCCTCGCTTTACAACAATATTCCTTTGAGGTGCGTTACAAAAAGGGGAGTCTCAACGGTAACGCCGATGGCTTAAGTCGAAGCCCCTAACGTAGGAATCAGCCTCAAAATTGTTTGTTACTGATGTTTTCTTCCTGAGGCAGGATTTTTTTTAACATATTGCTTTTGTTTAGTGTTTCAAAGTGATGATATGCTTTCTAGTGCAATTTTTCAATTTGTGGACGCGTTCTGAGTGATGCTAGACTACTGTAAGGAACTAGGCAGTGGTATAAAAAGGGGAAAGAGCCTGGCAGGGCTTAGTGAGGGTTGTGCCGTGCTTGCTGACTGAGCGGTTGAGTTTCAGCGTAGTTCTAACGCTTGCCGGGAACGAGAACAAAAATGTGAACTCTCCCGAAGTCACTTTGCAGTGTCCCGTGCGAACCTGAACGAGAGAACGAGGCCTTCTCTGTGCGCTGCGCTCAAGAAACGTCGAGGGACGCCCGACTTCGGTTATGAGCATCATCGAGCGACATCCCTCCGGACAGCGGATGCAGTCCCCTGTCCATCGGGATCTCCTTCCCCCGGCGGGGCGGTCTGTTGCGTTTCGCCTGCGACACGTGGTTTGCCGCGACTGCGGCGGGGCGGCAGACATTTTGGCCCGATCGTCGTCGCCGCAACACTCATCGCCAGGTGTTTCCAGGCGCGACTGCGGCGATGCGACCGCCTAGGGATCATCCTCGCATTCCAGTCATTGTGCCCGAAACAGGCGATGCCAAAGCAGGGATCTCATTCCAGTCATTGTGCCCGAAACAGGCGATGCCAAAGCAGGGATCTCGTTCCAGTCATTGTGCCCGAAACAGGCGATGCCAAAGCAGGGACCATCCTCTCATTACAGTCATTGTGTCCGACCGGCAGCGCCACGACAGGGTGCTACGAGATCGTGCTCGACATGGTGCTACGGCATCGCTACGACAGTGTGCGTCACCATTAGCCCATTGTACCTTCACGTGCTCGTCTTTTGAGGGGTTCCTTCTTGCCCTCAACTGCGAGAGTATAAAAACAGCTGCCCCCGGACGCCAAAAGGGGGGCTCCGATTTCTTCTGTTGAGTGAAGTGCTCTCCCGTCTCTCTACTTCGGTCAAACCTGACCGCCAACTCTTTGCGATGTTAAAATAAACAAGTTGTTTCGTTGTTACCAGTCGACTCATGCTTTGCCGGGACCTTCGGATGCTTCCAGTTGTACCCCAGGCCGCCAGGCCAACGCTACCCTTGGGGCTTGCGACCCAGGTACAACCACGGGCGTCAGCGCCGAGTTCCCAACAGATCGTACCAGCAGTCCGATCCCAAACAATGTCTACAGTACAGGCTGCGCGTGTTACTTGAGCTGGCGCGTGCGCCAACTCGAGCCCAAGAGTTGTCGCTCGCGTATACGCCGGTGCGGGCCACTCGCGTTCTCTGTCTGCAAAACAATGAACCGCACTGAGCTGCAAATTAATCATGAGCGTTTCTAATACGTATATCCTGAAGAAATTCGTTACGTGTTCGCAGAAACACATAGCAAAAAACTGTGCCTCTCTAAAACGCTGGTTAGCGTTTATGGTAGCTCTTAACTCTTAAATATTGGCCATTGACCACAGACCGTAGTAAAATTTGAGCTCGTGGGTTCTTCTACATTTAACAGTTTTTACGCACCCCTGTAGCACCTCGTTAATCTATCTATCTATCTATCTATCTATCTATCTATCTATCTATCTATCTATCTATCTATCTATCTATCTATCTATCTATCTATCTATCTATCTATCTATCTATCTATCTATCTAGCTATCCCGCTTTTTCAAAAGAATACGGTATGCAAAAAAAAGATGGTTACATAACAGGGACGACAGAGATACTGTCGCAACCAATGGATCGCGATATAATCATCATCACGCATATACATCATACGTTGCTGGTGAAGCAGCGCACTTACATCGTTACATCGCGTATACATCGTTTCGAACGTAAAATGGGTTCCAGCAAGTACGGACGCGAGCATAAGCAAGAAGAAACGAACAGGTCAACGCTGGACTTACAACTGAAGTCTGTTGGGAATACATTCCACAAATCTCCGCCACGCATGCGTATACAACCAAGAACAATAACAAGGTTTATAGTCAAAAATCAACAAAAAGATATGCACAATACTTGCTGGAACCCCTTTTACCTTCGCCGTGCCCCAAATGGCCCAGCAAACCACACTACTAAACACCGTTTCGCTTTTTGACGGCGACCGTCTTTCACCTGATTATCACGCCTCAATTCGTCGCCCGATGCAAGACGCGCCTGTCGCGCTATCACGTTCCTCGTTTACGCAGCTTCTCGACATGCTGGCGTACCTCAAGCTGGCGGTCCCGATGTCTGTCCAATGCAAACCATCTGTATGACTTGCAAAACGAGAGCTCGTGGCCTCAAAGGCGTCGAGATCGCACGGTGGCGCTGACGAACGAAAAATCGGTTAACTTAAAACCAGTGATGGAACTCGAATTTAGTTTGGCATTATTATTATATTTTTTTCGTACGTCAGCGCCGCCGGGCAATCTCGGAGCCCCTTGGCGATCACCGTCCCCGCGTCGCAAGTCATGTTGAGCGCGACAGCGTAGAATTATGTCGGCGCAATAGACAGTTTTAGTTACACGTACGTAGAGGCTTTGCGTACGTAGAGCTTCTACGTGTCAGCGGTGCGCATGCGCAGAACGTAGCGGGGGCGCGCGCGTCTCACGGACGTACGTGAGATTGCGTGCGTTTCTTGCGCACGTAGACAGCTTCGCGCGGGAGTTCCGCAAGATCACGAACAAGCGATAGCGGGCCGCGCGCGCGCAGACGGCTCGAATCGAAACACGGCGACAAGATTGAATCGGCTACCGCCGTGTTCACATTTCCCGATAGATGGAGCTACGGGGTCCCTCTGGTTAGAGTTACTGTATATGCTACCACAGGTAGCCTTTGGTAGCGTATACAGTAACTCTTACCTCTAGTGTTCCCGTATATGCTCCCGCAGGGAGCATATGCGGGAGCATATACAGGAACACTACCTCTTGGCGTGCGTCGCGTACGTGTAGCTAAAAGCGTTTCAGATGGCGTGCACGTAAGGTACGTAGGATTTTCACGTTTGCGTACGTGAAGCCTCTACGTACGTGTAACTAAACTAATAGCTTCTTTTACGTGAACCCGTCCAGGCAGGTCGAGTCAGGAATAGGCAGCTGATCTGACGGTGCTTACGGTTGCTGTTGTTTTCTTTTTTTTTTTGCATCCTGAGTCTAATGGAGACGACAGAGCGCGCAAGCAAAGCGTCGCTAACGCGCACATTTGACCTGTCCCGACCGCGCTTACTGTAATCTTGCTTAGCGGGCGGGCTGATTCAAACCACACCGCGCACGCAGATGTCTTCACTCTGAGCCAAGTTTCTTGATAAGTTTTCGCACCTGCATTTCGCGTGACTTGACTTTCCGCACGTCATGCTGCGCCAGCCGACCGTCCTCTGCTTCGCCCGTCTCCGAGCATGAACGACGTAAGGACATCGCAGCACAGATAACCTGATACGACGACGCACACTCCTTTTAGAGCGCAGCTCTTTGGCGTCCGTTCCTGGGTTTAGCGTCGGCGTCGTCGTCGGCCTCGTAACCAGCGCCGCCCCCCTTTCATCCCCCCAGCGCTAGCAGCGACCGACTGATACCGCTGGATGCCGCTGACGCCGCTAGAGAGTCAAGATAACGTGACTGCATAGAACACCGTCGCCGCCATGCAGAAAGATGAGGAAAGGGTCCCCCCCCCCTGTTCTTGTGTGGCGGATAGGGTGCTCTTCAGTTGCCGACGCGCCGGTTATTCGTTGTCCCTGAAACCAACTCCGCAGCTGGGGTTGACTCACTATCGGCGTCAGCGGCATCAGTCAGTCGCTGCTATCTCTTCCCTCCTCCCTTTATCGTGTTGTCCGCTTGCTGCGCGCGCTTCTGCCCCCATCGTTTGCCGCTGGGTGTACACGCCGCCCCCCTCCCCCCTCTTCCTGCGAGTCTCCGGTTGTCAAAGCGCCGGCTCGAACTTAATTCCTTTCTTCGCTCCTCCTCCAATGCAACCCCTGTGCGGTGGCAATCAGAGAGCCAGATCGGTGGCGGCGGATCTGTATATGTGCACCGCCCGAGCCGAAATTGCCGCTGCCGTTCGCCCTGTGCGGTGGCAATCAGAGAGCCAGATCGGTGGCGGCTTGACATAAAGACAAACAGCAATTTCCTAACACTTATGCGGGAGAACATCCCGTTCCTCTCGCTCGTAACGCGTCCCACGGCTGTGACAACCTCGCGAGGCACTTGTACAGATCTCGTCTTTGAGAATCAAGCATTGGTGTACCAAGTCGAACATATATCAGTCTATTTCTCCGACCACAAAGCTTCCTTCATGACTGTCAAGAACTGTTAGTGGAGTCTTTGTTAAAGGAATACGTGTGAAAAATAAAAAAAAAATTCTGTGATAGCGCATACATATGTTGCTCGATTTCTTTGCCTCAATCTATCGAAAAGGTGAAACAGCTTATTTGCTGCGCTCAAATTTCGCATTAGGAAGTAACGTAATCGTCGGCAATTTTTAAAGTAGGACAAAGTGCTGGGATGCGCATGTGATAGGTAGTCTATGGATACATGATTACACGTTGGAACTAGGAAACTACCTTATACTAATTTTTTTTCTTTCCGTTAAAGATATCGCTTAAGTTTTTGCCATCTTGGGCTGTTAACGCTGCCGTTTTCTATCCGTAACTGCCAAATGCATCGGTGTTACAGACAGTCGATCTGTGTGCGTGAAAATGGATGTGCGGACGCTTTCGATGTTTCATGACCGTGCTATTTTGACGTCACTGTGCACAAAAGCTAATTCTTCGTGTGTAGCAGCTCGAGATCGTCGGCGTCAATGAATTGAAAGTAATAAAATGAATTAAATTCTACGGTTTTACCTGCCAGAACCACGATTTGATCATTACGCACGCCGTATAATGAGGGACTGCGGATTAATTTTGACCACCTGTGTCCTCTAAAAGTACGCGGGCACGCAGTGCGGCCGTCGCGGTCGGGAGTCGAGCCCGCAACCTAACGCTCAGCAGTAGAACGCCACAGTGTTAGGGTTGGCGTCTGACACCACGTGGCGACAGGCCATTCACCCTAACCCCTGAACCGGAGCCCACGTGCACCGGAGAGGTCATTCACCTGACCTTCCCTGAACCGGAGCCCACGTGCACCGGAGAGGTCATTCACCCGACCTTCTCCCCGGATTCGCCGATGAGAGGATCGACCTCTCCTTCCCGTGCTTGGTATTGCAGGAGGAGGGGCCCTCCGTGCCTGTCACGTGTCATCGATGGAAGCAAGATCCCGCCCACACTTGTAGAGAGCTATTTAAGGGGCTCCAAAATGTATTTTGAGATACTTCTTACTTGAGACTTCATACTTCATGCTTTCCTTATTTTCTTTCAACTACCTTTGAATAAACCGTGCAAGTTTCGCACTAGCAAATCGTCTCGCCCCTGCTTGGTCGCCATGATCTACCGGATGCCTGCAGCCCGCCGACAACGCCACGCTACCCAATAAGCAATGTCGGTCGAGCTTCGATAGGCAGGCGCCGCTACTTCTCGGTAGCAGTACAGTACGCTACCCTGGAGTACGCAACAACAGCCACCGAATCATCGTGGCGGGCAGAAGTAAAAAAAAAATTGACTCGCCATCCCGGCCCTGCGAAGGGGGATGTCCAGCGAAGCTTTTGACAACCACCATTACAACTGCTGAGAGGGGTATGCAATGCTTTATTGCCTTATAGTAATGGTAATTTTGACAGCACATCACCGCTGGTCGTATTGCCGTTTCTTGATCCCGTTGCCGCTCCTCGTATTCACGCTGCTCTTCGGGAGTCCTAGATATATGTGTCGCGTATATCCATAGTGGTGCCGCGACAATAATGAAATCAGTCGCTAGGCTGGTCCTTCTACATATGAACGTCTAGTGACGTCACTCCCGACGTCGTAAGCTGCCGTCGCCGCGGCAACTTGCGCAACAGTAATCTTTACCGGTAAACGTGCGCGAGGAGCGCTATACGTGCTTCGCATCGTTATCAGCAGCGCCTTGCCATAAATGACAAGCTTGGGAAACTCGTTTTGTGCTTGTTCTTTATTGAAACGAATGTTGTGCTGTGTATCGTACGTGTGATACCAAAGAATGTATGCACTTTTTGCTTCAAGCGCTGAAGGCTTTTTTCTTTCTTTTTTTTAGTCGCTGAATGGTATTGTTTTTTTTAGTGAGGTCGCACCGCGAAAAATCCCGTCAACTAGAGGCTAACAGCTTCGGTGTAAAAAAAAAAAAAAAACAAGGAAGCGAGAGAGAGATAGAGAGAGAGAACAATAAGAGCTATGCAACGGAGACTACATTCTTTACCTAAACTAACAGGCACCCACCGACATTCTGCAAAAGACAGCTGACTACAGTATTTCTAGTATTTCTACTGGCAACACCGCCACACGGATGCGCACCCCCGGACGCAGCTCGAACAGTTTCTGCTGTCGCAGCTATTATGCGGCGACAGTGTGCAGAATGCCTTCATGCGCACTCAGAAGGATCGATTCTACTGGAGCGACGCGGAAAACCTACGATCTCGGTCAAGTCTCAAAGATGGCGGCTTGAGTGGCTTTGGAAAAACTACAGAAAGGCAGCACCCGTTCTTGTCAGGAAATACACCCTTCGCGCTACCGTTACACTTTTCATGCAACGGTCAAGTTGTCAGGTGGCTACGAACACGCATAAGTTAAAAGCTTACCTGGCAGAAGTATCTGACTCGAGAAAGCTCGAGTGGTGTGCGATGCAGGCACGAAAATTCTTCCGATCCAGTTGTCCCGGTTGACGTCATCTTCTGGGCGTGAAAGTTCCGCGCTTTTCTTCGCCGTTAGTTAATAACGTCCAGAACATCATGGCACGCATTTCGGCTTCGTAAGTTCGACCTTGTGTAGCACACATTCACTACACATCAGCAAATTGACCATGGTATACGTGGTTTCCACCGCATTTTTCGCTGTGGCAGGTGTTACACTGAACGACGTGGACTCAAAAATGCGACCATGCTGCAAAATTTCAGCAAGAACAGTGCAGCGCTAAGCACAAAATCTCTTTTTCGAACACGTGCAGAGAAATATTGAGGACGGGGCCCGTACATAACGTTCTTCTAAGCTCTCCATCCCCTCTCTAACTCCACCACGTGACCGGCTTCTAACACACAACTTTTTTTTTCGTTTTGACACTCCTAACGCTAACGCCATAAAAGAAAGCCAAAATGCATGCGCAAAAAAAAAAAAAAAAAGAACGCTGCTGCGGCTGCACAGGTATCAGACGCCACAGCTTCGATACATAGTGTGCGCGTGGGATTTATTTCATACCTCATGCTGTGGTATTTCCTTGGCTTTCTGTCCCGGTCTAAAAGAAGTGTTATAGAAACGTGGTTAAAGCACACTATTTTCCCCGCCAAAGCCTCATGATAAATTCGCAGTGTTCAGGTGTTCATCCTTTCAGCATGCAAGCAAACACTCGGGCCGTTTCGCACGGCGGTGGGACGCCAGTTTTACGATGTTTCTTTGAAATTATATCCTCTTACTTCAAGTTATATAAAAAAAAAGGAAAAAAAATGTTTGCGCAAGAAAAAGAAAAGACACGCAAGAAAAAAAAAGCTACTCCCCGTCGGGGAATCGAACCCCGGTCTCCCGCGTGACAGGCGGGGATACTGACCACTATACTAACGAGGACGAGTACTCCACGGCGAAATAAGGCCTTATATAGATTTGCATAATTCACATCCAGAATGTTGCCGTCATTATTTAGTTTTCGTTTACTTGGCTCATTTCTCTTGTAACGATTTACGCCGTTGTGTACAGCCAGGTACAGCTTATGTTGAAAACGCGCCACGTAACTAAGATGGCCCGTGATCGAGTTAGTTTCAGTACGGTGAAAATATAACCGATCACGACGAACGCGCTATTTTTAGCTATCACCTCGCACGGGCGGAAAAGCATTCTAATAACTTTACGCCCTAAACAGTGTAGATGTTCTGCCCATAGAATAAAGAACCAGCTTTTCTGCCGTTCAGGTCAGTTAGATGCCATTGATTGCCTTACCGCATACATTCCTGCTCTATTCTTTATTGGTCAGAAGACGCGACCACAGAACTTGCTGGATCCCTAGATGTGACGCTGACAACGTGGCTACAGCGCCTATAAACACTGTAACATTGTTTATAAACACTGTAACGTGGCTCCAAAATCACGGAAGTGGCGTCTCGGCGCGTCACGATGTGCCCAGCGGGTAGCGACCTGCGATAGCTTGCGGTGGAATCAATCTAGTTTAGGAAATGTCATACTATATTACTTGCCGTTTCTTTTCCTTTTCTGGGGTTTTTGTTTCTAGCTCCAAGACGTGCCTCAAGCTTTTCATATGGCAATGCGATATACCTCTGTGCTGCGTGGAAGGTTGCGGCCGTAGCCGCTAACCTGTTATTAGTGGGAACGACTGCTTGCAAATAGAGAGGTAATTTTGGCACAAGTACAGAAGAACAATTATACCGGTGTCACACGGCCACTTTCGATTGCGATCATGCCCGAGCCGGATCAAAATTCTCGACCGGGATTGGCTCCCTCGTGCAGATTGCGCAAAGGAACCAATCGCGACCGAAAAATTCATTCCGGATCGGGCTTGACTGCCATCAGAAGTGCGCCGTGTGACAGCCGTATTATCCGGCAATCCGAATATCCGGACACTATCAAATGAATAACCAGCCAAATAACCAATCACCCCGGTTATCTGGTTTTCAAATATAATTAAAAAAAACAAACGATGAATCAAATAACCGGATAACCGGCTTCTCTGCAAGACCGGTTTGATGTTGCTGCGCTAATGGGTAAATTCTGACAATCTCTGATGGGCCACACTGGTCTAGTGAATTACTGCTGAATACCATATAAACAGAACCCTCACAAGTTGCTAAGAATGATGTAATAGTCTCAGTGTACTCTCAATGGAGTTTCCATGCTGTTGCAACTGCTCCACCACACAATGCAAACCCATAATATATTAAATTGGAAAACAGGAAACATGCCAGTCAAGGCTTGGCAGGCTCATGTAGTAAAACGAGTAAAACACGTCAGGAAGCGATGTACCAGGCATTTGGCTTTTACCAAGCTCTTCCTAACTTTGTAAAGCTTTTGTCAAAGTACTGCAAGTGAGTAGTTTTGCGCAGTCTGCAGTGCGCCGTTATCTGGATTGTCTGCAAAATGCACGACCCACGTGAAGTAGTCCCAAAAGCCGCGGTGTTGGCATGCTTTTATTACCATGCTCGCCGTCGGAGAAGCGAGCATCTTATTCACAAGCTGAAATGCATCAGAAAAGCAGATTTTGTTTTGTTCCATAAACTGTTAGACTATTGGCGACCAAGGGCAAGCGAACAAAATAATGACCATTGTCAATTGTGCAAATGGATGCTGAAGACGTAATTGGTGACGTTCAGTTGATGTCACGTGTTGACAAAAAAATTATGGTTTAATGTCCTGAAACTGTACGGTGGTAGCAAGGGAACCGTATTAGAGTGCTCTGGATTAATTTCAACCATCTGGCTTCTCTAACACACACCCAAAGCGTGGATGTAAGGGTGTTTTTGCCTTCCACTACCATTGGAACGTGGCCATGGCGGCTGGGAAAGGAACTGATGACTTCGTGCTCAGCAGTCACAGTTTGTTCAAGGTGTAAGAACTTTTTTGACGATTTGAAACTGTTGTAACACTTGTCTGTATATGTTGTATACCCACCCCCTATGTAGTACCCCTACTACCGGGCCTTTAGCTCTTTCATTACCGCGCCTAACTATCTATCAATCAGTATGATCAAAAGTTTTTCTATGCGCTGTTAAACACTTTCTTTCGTATTCTTCTACTAGTAATGTCATGCACCGTCCGAAATGACGACTGAGCTGCAACTATTTGTCAGGTTTTACCATTTTTTGCAGATTGGGGAGTCTCAATGTATAAAGCTTCAACTGGAGGTATCGTCAGAGTTAGCCTCCAGTGCTCCTAGCAGTTCTTAAATAAAACAACGCAAAATTTGCCCTTTGGTCGAGTTGGCAACATAGCTTTTAAATGACAGCAGCAGTGAAAACGCAGAAACTTCTCTCAGGTTGTCCGATTGTCAGATCCGATATCTAGGCTGTCTTAACGATGTCTCAAACAATGGTAGATGCTCATGAGTGCATGTTAGTTTGATAATTGCGTGCAACTAAAATCAAGTGCAACTTTATTTTTCACGCCGTGGGTTGCTTTTACCGATGAGCGCTTCGACAGCATATGTACAAATTATTATGAGCAATCCTTCCTGTCATGGGCCTTTCGCTCTTTCGCTCACACAAGAGCACACAGTCAGTTTCACACCAACCTTCAACCAAAGCTTGACCAGCAGTCTAATTTCTTAAATTTTTAGCACTGCTTGCACAAGTGCCTTTATTCCCTACTGTAAAATATTGTGCAACACTCAACATTACTGTACATCAAGTACAGCAACTGGACAAAGCACATGGAGACTCCAGTGCTAGTTGAACGCACAACACTAGACCACCTTTATTGCACAGAAAAAGCTGACTGAACGCATTAAGTATAAGAATGCTTCTGCATGCTTCCTGACATGACAACCATTGCTTCGCAAGCCTAAAAGTTGCAGCAAAAAATTCACCAGGTGCCTGGTCCAATGAGTCAAAACAAAAGCTTCCTGTACAATTAGGAACTTACCCGTTCTCACATTTGCAAAACTACTGCTTTCTCACATAACACTGGCATCAATAAAGATATTGTCGATGCCAACAAATCTTCATAATAATTTGTTTGCATGATTTTACTTACAAAAGTTAGGAACTAGGAGCCAGCTGCATATTTTGTATATTTCAGATTTTTCTTAGTCTCACTATTTATACTAGAAGTAGCAAATTACTATTACTTTCATTCGTATTCAATGAGGTGTTTTTTTCTTTAAGTTTCACATAAGAAGTCTCAAGAACTTTCAGCAATTATTCCTGCTTTACATACCTTCAAAACACCATTGATCAGGCTAAAATTTTATGCATTGCAGCATACGATGCAACTGTTATGTCTTGAAACAAAACGTTAGAGCATAAAAGCGCCAAAAATGAGCACATTTCTAGTAGTAATGACAGAGTTAAGGAAATAAAATGAAATGTAAGCAGTGCATTTCCACAGCCACTGAGCCACCACGACTCAGTGAGAGCCACCACCTATAGAAATTTTTGCAACAGAAGCAATTATTAAAAAGCTGTGCAGAAGGGCTGTAATGAGACACCACACAAAATTATATGATATAGTGAAGGAAGAAGGAAGGAAAGAAACTTTATTTTTCAAAAAGAAAATTAGGTGAGCATGGTTGTGCCCTTAGTCCAGGGCTCCACTGGCACGAGCGGCTCACTGGGCTTCGTCCAGGATAGCCACTTGGCTCTCCTTTCCCTCGTCCGCAAGACATGCCTCCCACTGCCTAGTTAACATGAGTTATATACATTCATATATGGGCCAGTAAAATGTTAAGGCCTTTCCAGGCTCTCCCATGTGATATGTTGCAGTGTGGGTTTGTTAGACCACTATGGACAGAAGTCCAGAAATCCAGTTGGGTTTATTTTACTGCGTTGATGAAGGTTGGGGAAGCTGTTTGTTTGAATGCATTGCCAGTCCCTACTCTACTGTCTGTTAAGGGCCTTGTGTGGATAACCGAAGACTCTGCGTTCCTCCCATTGTGAATCAAAAGAAAAAAAGATTGTACGTGCACATTACAGGTAACGTTTAAGAACAGTCAAAGTGTGTTGGAGCCACATTGGTGCTCATTTTTCACTAATAACATGTGGCTACAGATTCACTGTTAACAGCAACAATGCCTCCTTGCATTTTCAAGATCTCGACCTCCCCTGCTCTTCAGCAAGGCGTAGTATAGGTCCACTTGCTGTGACAACTACAGTTGCATCGTAACGGAGCTTTGCTTAGTGTACAGAAGCCATTTCTGTTCACTGTAGGGTTACTTCAATTTACTCTTGGATTTCATCACAATTGCATCACGTGAGGTCATGTGGGCGAGTGAAAAATTAATTAACCTTGCATTAAGGCCAAGCTATTGTAATGCATTTCAGCTTCGAGCCTTTCACTTTAGCTGAGCCACTTTGCGTGTTCTAGTGTAGCCATTGCTTAAACAACCAAAAGTGCATCACAGGCTTGGAGTAGGGGAGTGTATAGTTGCCAAGAGCTGGCCGGGAACCTCCTGCAACAGAGAGTTAGAGAAGAAAATGTGGCTAGTTGGTGTGTATCCCACAGTTTAAACATGTTTACTAGCACTAAAAAGATGCGAGATGCAAATGAGAAGCACAGAGAACAAGTCTCCAGTGTGCTCCTCATTCTCATCTTGCCTCCTTTTAGCACTAGTTAAATGTGTCTCCATTCCACAACAGAGAAATACAATATGGGCTTTGGGGTAGGAGCCAAGAAGCACATTTCACGCTTGCTTGAGTGATGAAAAAGAAACAGAGAAAGCTCTTGTGATGGCTTGAGTTTGTGTAGTCTGGTATACACACCTTGTTCAGATTAGTAGAGTGCACAGCAGTAAGAGTGGATGCAGAAATGATCATGCAACATCTTTATGTACCTCGAACATGGCTTAACTTTTACACTGCCCTGAACTGCTGTTGCCAGAGTACAATGAATGGAACTAAGTGATACGTAAACTACTTTCACAGAGTCTCTAACTAGGATGAGCTTTTGCAGTTTTATTAGAAGCAAATCTATGGCCAAGGCATCACGCACACCTGCAGCTGTTTCGGAGTATCTATAAACAAATGCCTCAACTAGGTATACAAGCCAACGCCACACCTGCACAAATTAAAATTTTTCCCAAATTATTAATGTAACAGGGCCAGAATTTCACTGGTGTTTTAGTTATGGCGCTGCTGCCAGTACGTCTGAATGACCGAGCTGTTCCAAAATATCATGCTCTCAAAACTGCTCGATATTTGCATTCTGTTGAGATCGGTTTTGCCCTTAATATGGCGCAAATGAAAAACTGTGAGAGTATTGATATCAATATGACAATCGTAAACAACTAGAAATCGGGCATTTTAACATATATTTACGGAAATTGGTAGGTATGCAGCGCATTAAAATGTGGACATTTGCTTTGTAGAAAACCAGGTTTCTTGGCGATGCAGTAACGAGTTTTATGTTATCAAACATGTTCGCACACGTCTTAACACAGCAGTTAGTGTGTATGTGCTTGCATGTGTTTTTGTGTGGCATTGTTGACCCAAGCAATTCGAAATCAGTCAAAGCGTGGATCAAGTGTCCTTATGGTACAGGGTATATTCAAATGAACGCAGAAATTCCATTTTGAACATCTGATGAACCACAGACACCGAGATGGCCACAGACACCGAGATGCTACAGGAGCAGGTCACTACACTAGCAAGAAGGCCTGCCACAACCTCAAGGATCAAAGAAATCCTAATCAATTTCCCTCATTCACCTTTCTGACGCCCACACCACAAAGGTCTGTGAGGGCCAATAAGGTCAATGGCACCAAGTGGACAGAACAGCAGAAACCACAACAAACTGAGAAATTACGCGAGTGCTGGCAAAGAGTGGGTCCTGAAGTACCATTGGGCTTCTACAAAGCAAATTTCTGCATTGTACTAACATACAAGGCTGAGGCATTCATCTGGAGTCCCCTGCCAAGTAGCTGGAGTTGTGCATGATGCCTTGGCCAAACGTTCGTTTCTAATAGATCTACAAAGCACGTACTGTTCTTGTTAGCGACTCCGAGAAGGAAAAGTATCACCTAGTTTCATTCACTGCACTGCGACGCCTCGTTATAGCAAAGTCACACCTGACATGAAAATAACTTAATTATATCCAACATTCGTTATATGCATGTTATTTGCATACCAATATTGGCAAAAATAATAAATGTTAAGACTTTGTTATTTCTGTTATTTCGTCACACCCAGGTTCGTTATATTTAGGTTCGAGCACATAAGAAGTCAACTAATCAACTGCAGCCGAATTGCAGCATGTGGTTTCTTTAAAGATGTACTAACTTGGCACATGTCGTCTTCTACATACTTTGTGGCCTTGCACTATTCAGTTTCTCCATTGTGCATGGCCTCACCAAATTAGAGATTCTACTTGCCACATACCGAGCGAGGAAAATAAGTAGATCCAAGGGACTCATTTTCTTGTTGGTCAAACCACATGAAGTATCGCACAATGAAGCCAGAGAAAGAACGAGAGAAGTTAACTGTTATGTACTACATATGTTTAATTGAAATTCAGAAATAACAAGCTAGAGGGAGACGAAAGTGGACAAAAAGATAGCATGTCACAGGCAGAAACACAGTTCACATGTTCCCCAGTGCACGTGCAATGTTTTACCAACCGGGCTACTGTGCCACTTTCCCTGCCCACTTTCTACTACTACTGGCTGGTCCCTACTGGCTACTACTGGCTACTGGCCAGGCTACTGCACCACTTCCCCTGCCCACTTTCTTGGGTGTCCATGTACAAGGGGCACTGTGCACAGCTAGTGTTAGCCAGTGGTGCTCACGTGTGTTACTTCATATGGTTGCGACTAACAAAAGATAGAGCATGTCAGGTCCCCTTATTCCTCTTGCTCATTGCATAGCAAGGACCTCTTGTTTTGGCAGTCTTGATGCCATGAGGTGTAGTACACAATGGTTTATTGGCCGGTTGCCTGCTCACTTGCGTGATGACTGCGGTTAAAAGTGACATTCCACGCCCAGCACCTTCGCCTTCAGCAGTGCTCACTAACGCTCCCAGAGCTAATCTAGAACACAAACACCCAAGAAAGTGTGCGAGGCAGGATGGCTGCCGGGGTGGTTTAATCGGTAAAGCATGCCACGTGTACCACAGAAGATTTCGAGCACAGTCCCCACCTGCAGCATGTTATCTTTTCGTGCACTTTCATTTCCCGTTACCTTATTTCTACATTTCCATTAAATGCGACAATTAATTGCCCCAACTTTTTTTTAGCACTGTCAAAGTACTGCATACTTGACTAGGCAGTATAAAGCGCAGTCGAGGACAACAAAAAATTATATAGGGTGATGAAATTAGGAAATTTGCGGCTGCAAGTTGGAATCCACTTGCCCAAGACAGGGGTAATTGGAGATCGCTGGGAGAGGCCTTCATCCTGCAGTTGACATAAAAATAGGCTGATGATTTTTTCTCTGGCTTCATTGTCCGATACTTTGTACGACGGCAACATACTATTTGTCTTTGTATCACCACTCACATTAGTTTGCACTGAAGCCTTGCTGCCAACATCGCAACTTCAGAGAGCAGAAGATCTTAGCTTATCTGCTGCATATAGCTTGGTAGTTTCCTGTTAATGTCAATAACTTGGAAAGAGGTACTCTAGATCATCAACTTTCCAGGCTTTAATAAATATGTCTGGCCTAATTTAAAACATCCAAGCTTTCAGCTCCTTCCAAAGTTCAACAGCAGCTAAGTTTCAAACTGAAAGCTTCCCTAAAGTTCACTGTTCTTTGAATCAAACTGCATGTTCCTTAATGACCCACAACAATATAAAAGTACACTAGAAATTCCCAGGCAGGCATATGAAGTGCTTATGAGATCTAGATGACATGTTGACATCCGAAAATGAAGTCCTGGCTGCTCAACTGACCGTATGGATATAGACAGTGAGTTTTAGTAGTCCAATAAGATTTCCAATAGATTAAAAAATTTTGCTATCATATTTGCAACACTAAATGGCTTGATGTGCACAGCTTGCTTCATCTGTAGCCAAAAAAACATTAACAGCCCCCCAACACCAGAAACTTCTTACTGCCGTTGACACTTTATTTCATCATATGCACTTTTTGTTACAAAGGGGAAATAATTTGTGCAACAAACAGCTGGTAGATTTCTAACTAAAACTGTGTTACAACACAAGAAATTGCAATTAACAAGGCTAAACTCATGCATAAGGTGAAGGGGAACATGTTTTATATATCTATAGAGTATTTTACATGGTTAACATACAATGTTGGAAGTTTTTGTGGGCGACCATTCCGAGTACGAGACACATGTCACCTCCTTTAATATACATTGCACAGGAAACCGGCTACATCTACAAACATCACAAGAAAAAAAGAAAAGAATTACCGTAATTAGGAATGTAGTTTCCCAAGCCCATTCAAAGCTTAACTCTCGCATATGACATCCGCACGTGTACATGTGTCATGCACAGGTCCAGACACGTACAATTTCTGGCAAATATTTACACAACGCAAGCCCCTGTCAGCTTCCGTGCACCGTGACAACTCGCAGAACAAAAAAAAACGCACACAGCTCTCCCAAAGTAAAACAGATATGTCCCTGCAAAAATATTCATAAATAACACGAACAAGCTCAGTAAATCTGGAACGCATACAATCAGAAGTCAAAAACACCGGCGCCACGCTATATCACCGGGGGTTAGTGGTCTACAATCGGGTGAGAGAAAAGATCACGAAAGTATACTGTCGGATAAAGAGACTTGCAGCATTCGTAACATCAGTAAAAAAAGAAAAGTTTGTAAGGGGGAGGATTGAAAAGAACAGAACACTACCTCAGTAATAGAAACAACCTGAGGCACAGTTACATTTCTCCACAGTCCTTCCCCATAAGGGCACGGCTCACCCTTTCCAAGTGAAAATCCAGCTCGGCAAATACGGTGCTGCCTAACACCACTCTGCAGAGACAGGCAACGGTACACAAGCTCCTTTCCAATCATTTCTGGGTACAAAACGACAATACATGTGGTGAAACCCTTAGCGAATGCACTAGCATCTAGACACTGTATGCACATGACATGCTGTTCTGAGCTAAACAATAATTCATCCCAGAATAAAGAACAAACAAGCGAGAAATTAAACTAAAAAGCTTAAGGCATAAGTTTTTTAAAAGGAAAACAGAAAGAGTAGGGAAGATTTTGGAAATAACGCAATAGAATATATAAATTGGGTACTCCTCAAAGTCTGAATGCAGAGGAAGTTAGATTGAAGCTGCTTTATTATTATTTTTTGCATTAGTGATGGGCCTCGAGAAAACACAAAATTTAATTAACTAGTGAATTAAAGCTTCGGGGGATGAAAAGACTACAACACCCACCGCAGACTTCAGCACATGGTGGAACGCAGTTATTATGCTTGCACTTCCCAAATCCACCGAATTTTCGCTACACGAGTCAAGCACTGCACTGCGCAACGCCGACAGTGCGACCAGAGTGATCCCCGCGTCCATCTTAAGTGAAGGCTCACGCACAGTCAAACAAAGGCTACGGTAAACGGGCAGCGAAGGATACGACACAAAGCCTATGCTACAAATTCCTCAAAATTTGGCAACTAGCTGGTCCGAGCACAGTCATCGAGTGCATTGCACACACGCCGTCGCATTCATAAAAACGATCAACAACAACAAAAAAAAACGAGAGGCACGATAAACTGTAACAAACGCAACAGATGTCAAAAGCACGAGCGCACCAGCAGGCTGGCATGTCCAGTGCCGCTACGCGCGTCACCCTCAGACACGAACAAAAGTGACTGCAATCTTGACTAGACAATGCACACATTGAAAGATGAAACATTGATGACTACAGCACGCAACATAACAGCAATGTAAACACAAGCGAGCAAGCTATTGTTAATGCGGGCAATAAGTAAATAAAAAAGAATGAGGAGGCTAGGCCTATCCAACATTCACCTGTCGTTCTACCGCACTTTAAAACAAAAGCACCGTTGCGGTGACATTGCTCTTCAATGTTACTTCAATGCACAGCTGTCATGATGTTTCGGCACAAACCTTGCTCCCAAGTGTGCATTAAATACATGAAATGTTAATCCTTTTTTTGTTGCTGCCTCGTTCAGCCGAAACAACTATGTGTCTCTCGCAACAATGCGCAAACGACACACAAGGAAAGCGTCCAAGCACTGTATGCATAAAAGAGCAACACAGTCACTCGGGTCTTGCCTTGTAATCCCTCGAGTACAACTGCCTCACACGCAACTGTTTGAACAGGGTGTGTCATCAGCGCCAACAACAAGCCATGCTGACTTTAAGATATGGTATGTATAGTAGCTTGTTTTCACAGGGTGTCATCGCGAAAAAAGAATAAAAATAAATGTTCCCGGAAGTCCTGAAGCACAAAAATATCTGTACATACCACATCTGAGGCCTGTTGATGCTTGCGGAAAAAACAGAACGTTCAAATTGTCTCAAATGCTAATGTAGAGAAGGCCACGCTACGTAAACTAAATGTTGGGCCCACATACGTGACACATGAATTTGACCACAACACGAGGGTCACGTACAGCCATCAAAACACAACTGCACATTACACTCCTGCAGCAAAAACAAGAATAAGAAAATGGGAGGGAGGGGACATTGATGAGGTGGTTAGATCAAAACTGGCGGCACAATACATATCAGACACACTGCAGAATAACAAAGCTCAAACAGAGAAACCGGGCTTAAACTACTTCAGGAGACTGGTGGATGATGTAGAATTTGTAAAGGCCTGTGGAAAACTGCCTCGAGAAGGTTGGAAAGCTCTTGCCGGGCCTTTCCGATGACTCATCCTGAAAAAATAGAGAGAAACAGGTGAATCAAACCTCACGGCTTTCCAAAGAGCCAGTAACATAGTACAATGAAGTTAGCTGTGCGGACAAGTTACTGTTGAGCCTTCTTTAGAAACTCTTCCACGCTGCCAATTTCGGGAGCCTAAAAATTATTCCGTCGCCATAACCTGCCTTTCACACTAAGAAAATGATGCCTAAGGCATAGCACATTCCGGCCAACTGAACTTGCTTCAGTGGAAACAACACCAAATGGCCCTTTCTGCTTGTACCCCCACTTGCATGCTATGCTCGCAGACAACTTTCTGTGGCTAAGTTTAAGCTGGGGCAAGAGAAAGCATAGGCACCTTATTTACAACAGCAAAATAAGACAAAGCACACAAATGAGTGTTTAAATTGACTTATTTTTCTGTGTTTCTCTTCCGAATCTGGGATAAATGCGAATCCATTGCACCTGCAAGCTATGCAGATTCCAGCACCTCTTCCGAGAAACCAAGAGCACTCTCAAATGGTGCTGGACTACTCGGCACGGTAACGCATGTGCAATAGCTCCACCTTCCGTAGCTATCCCTTCATTGCACAGAAAGTTGTCCGCGAGCATAGCAACGTCATAGTCAAACCTCAATATAACAAATTATTGGTTATAACAAAGTAAATATAAAAACTGCCTTGTCACATTGGTGTGTCGTGAATCTACTGTCACAGTGAAGATGACCATGACTAGCAGACTAGAGATGATGAGGACAAAGTAGTGTGGTTACTGCTAGTGGTTTCCAGCCAGATGTCTTAGGTGTCCACCTGAACCTTCTGCGTTACTCTTGCCGCCTGCATTTATGAACAACATTTGTGCCTTCTTCCACGTCACAGTATGCTTATATAATGATTACTGCATATAACGAAGGTATTTTTGCATTGGATGTGGCTTTGTTATAGAGCTTTAAGTGTACTAATGTCATTTACAGGAAGCACTGATATAATGAGATGACAGATGTAAAGAAGATTCAGCTTAACATTCTAGGGTAGTTCTAAACCACGATTATGAGGTTGAACATACTACAGCGGACTCCAGATAAACGAAAACTAGCTTAAATGGAAATGCCAGATAAGAGGAACAATGGTATCAGCTTTCGCTGGCCGCCTATAGGTGTAATGTTAATAAAATAGGGTTATACACAACCCATATTTTCCTGAACTACGGCTTAAAGGAACTTTTACCGAAACTGCCAACTACGTCATCAGAGTACGGAACAGGAAAACTACAAAAGCATGTCAAATGGTGATGCTATAAATAATGAAGAAAATTCAATCCATCGGGCAGATGCGAGAAAGTTAACACAAATTAAAGATGTCGAAGTTGCGACTGTGCCTCCATCATGAGTACTTCGCTGGGCAAGTAAAGATTTCTGAGGAAGAAGAGAGAACAAGGGGAGTACACACTGAATCTTGCACTCACGCTACCACTACAGCTTCGTTCATGACACCAGCAATAAAAGACCTCGGGTATTGCCATAGTCACCTGCTCTGAAGAGACAGTTGAAAATATTATTTATTATTAATAATATTATTATTATATTATTGGCGAAGTTCACAGTGCAGAGCAGAGCATGATTCTAGTGACAAAGACATAGGTACTGCTGTTACAGTGTGCATTGCTCCTTGAGACCAGAGGAAAAGATATGCAGTTGAGAGTCTGCATTGCTAATTTGAACGCAAGGACCTTGCTGAATTCTTGGGAATCCTTTCGCAAATCCACGCAACCTTATGTAAAAGAAGCTAGAATGTTAGACACAGAGCACAATGAAGCTTATATTCTTTAAGAAAGTCATACGAAACACCTTGACGCTTTTTGAATAAAGCAATTGTTTGTGATCTTTGTGCTCTTCACTTAAATGAAACTTCGGATAGACAGAGCATTTTTCTGTCCTTTCAGGCTCTGCATATCATATTGACCGCAAATAAAGACGGGGACAGCGGGAGAGAACACGTAAACAACAATCTCTTCCGCTATCCCCGTCTTTATTTGCGGTCAATATGATATGCAGTAAACACCAACTAGGCCAAATTGAAGTTCTTTTCAGGCTCTGTTTAAGCGGAGTCTACTGTAAACCAACTCAAGAACTATGGGAGGCACCCTAAAGGCACCATCTGAGCTAACCAGGAAGTTGGCAGATTGCAAAGCAAAGCCAAATGAATCGATCACTCAATTTGGCAAAACAGTTCTGTGGAAGTTCATAAAATGGAGGTTCACTTAGAGGGTTTCTGCAGAACTGATTTGCCATGTTCAGTGTTCCTGCGGTTTGAGCTGTCGATTAATCCCGCCTCACTTTGTGATCTGCCAGCCTCCTCATCAGCTCAGATGGTAGAGCAACTGCATCAGAAAGGCGTTGGTGCCGGGTTCGACATCTAGACCAAGATGACTTTTTCTTCTATTGTAAAGCTTTCTTTTTCCAAGACACCCTTATGGGTATAGCTTCGTGCTGCAGTCAAGTGAATGACAATTTTTTCCTTTCATGAACCTCCCTTTAACTTGTGGGCTTCCTTAGAATTGATTTGCCAAATTGCACATTATATCAAACCAGTGGTAGCTTTCTTGCAAGCTCAATATAAACAAGTTTATATGTACCAACCATAAGTTGGCAAACTCACTCATGAGCCTACTCACTCAAACTCAGCCTGACCTACGAATCTGAGTTAGCCCTATGAGGCTGAGTTGACTTTTGGTGATCTGAGTTCGAGTGAGCCCTAAGCAAAAACTATAATTTGTGAGCGAGTCCGAGTGAGTTCGGTTTACCTTGCCAACCTGTGGTACCAACTAGTTCACTTAGACACATCACTTCACCAAGACTATTGTCTCAAGGAATAAGCCAGAAGGAGTGGTATAATGTAGGGAACACTCACAGTGACTGCCCCGGGTTTATTTGGCTCCGTCAGTGGTGGGGGTCGCTCGGGCAGCCGGCTTCTTCCATCCCCGGTGCACTGGTATCAAAGACCGGCGCTGCTGCTGCTGCTGCGGTCGCCCACTGCCGGCCGAGATATTAGGGCTCGGGGTCCGGGAGCCAGGGGTGGTACCGCGTGGCATGAGGCGGCGGTTGTCGGCAGATGGTACGCTGCTCTTCTTAGCAGCACCCGTGGTTGCACCGCTCGTCACAGTGGGCTTGCGGATCTGAACATCAACACAGAAACAACATTAGCCATTACTGTGCACTGAATGCAGCATTGCAGAAATGATCTTGACTGACTGTAGAGGATAAACCGACATGAGATGTAGTGAAGCACCAATCTTAATAAAACTTTCTCTTCGCTAAGACTTGTTGATTGGTTGTTCAACATTATTATTACTTATCATAAAACATTACTAACATTTTAATTGGACTGACAGGCCATTCTTGCAGGACCATATATTCTATAGTGAAAAGACCACATTATCATTGTATGTGTCAGGACCCGCAGCGGTTACAGTAAGACACAGTGTAAAACGCTGAGGGCAGTTTCTTCATCAATGAAATACTCCTACTCACAGTTGAAAGTGATGGCATGCCAGGACAGCCGAGAAACTGGTAAGTAAAAGATGGCCCTAGCAGCAGTACGATGCAGTCTTATTAAATGATGTCACTGTGGTCCTATCAACTCTCTTCCATATCCAAAAGGAGCTGTTATTTAATAATGGTATTCCTTGTGTTATTAGGGCTGCCTTTGGGTTAATGCCGTGTGGACGCTCAGCTCTCTCTCGTAAGCTGACATTCGTCTTCCCTGCACGAATACAGTGCCTCTAGACGTTGTTTTCGCCTTATGCGCTTGACACAGGGCAATGGTGAAAGTCGGAATCGCAGTTCTGCAGCTACGATGAGAGATGGCGCAAGTGCTCGGATGCCAGTACCACCTGATGGCCTGGATAACTCGGCCACATGAGGAACTTGCTTCCTCCACTTTGGCTTCGGGATGTCAATGTGCGCATACTGACGTTGGTGCACTTCGTGGGACTGTCCTACGCAAGGTTTCCCATTCGGATACGGCATTTCCTTCTTTTCTGCAAAACATTTTATCTAGCACTTTACAATTTCGGGAGGAACAGCTGGGTGTGCACAAATTGTCACTGACAAGGAGAATACACAATAAGGTGATCGAGGCAATAAAGAGGCAGGAATAACATAAGAAGCATGAGGGGAACCAATGATCAAGTTAGTGCCAGCTGGAGAATAATTGTCACTCGGGTAAGTGCAATGGGTGATGTGACAATAATCAGAGTGACAAGAGGCTGATCATGCGAGATCTTTCCTCGCAAAGAGCTGCAAGGATGTCTTTGGACAAAAGGTAGAATGCATTTCATGACGGCTAATGCACACTGTAGCAAGGTCATGTAATAGAGACACAGCGTTGCTTACAACGGCTTACTGAGGCCAGTCACGTTACATATGTACATCCCTTCTGTGCCAATTTAGAAATACAATCCCTTAGAACAAAACAATGTGTCCATCAATGCAAGCCATGATCTTTCCGTCTGCAACACAAACTAGCACACTCTCAGCAGCTGCCAGTCCTTTTAACAACCTTAAGCAGAAATTTCTAGAGAAACGAGCAAAATGAACACGGGATACCAAGGGTTTTCTTTTTTGTTAGCCTATGAAAGCAGCAGACAATGAAGCCAAGGAAGGCATATAGGAAATGAACTGCTTTTAATTGAAATGTAGAAATTATAAGGAAAAAGGAAGAATGAAAGCGAACGAAAAGACAACTTATCGAATGTGGAAGCTGAACCCACATCTTCCACATTACGTGCGCAATGCTCTACACACCATTGCGCTACTGTGGCGGCCATCCTCCCATAAGTTTAGTGCACGTATATCCTAAATCTAGTCCTTAGAGATTTAGCAACAGCCAGTCAGGAACATGGCGGTGGATGTGGAACTTGGCAGTAGGGATTTGGCCAATAAACCCTTGTATGCCACCTCGTGGTATCAAGGATTTGCAAATTTTGAGACTCTCTATATGCATTGAGCAAGAAAAAAATTTCTGTCCTCCTTTACCAGTTAGTACATACTAGCTAAAGGTCCTAAAGCGTGTACCATGGTCCTAATGATAGAGGTGTCATCAATGGATGATGTTGGGCTAGTTAGTGTTGCTAGGCTTCACAAGTGCAACTGCGCGGTAAGACGAATGCAGACGGGAAGGGAGACACCGGGAGATGTCAGTTACCAGAGTGGGCACATGACAGTGACTTGCCATCTTTGTGGGTGACGGGAGCTTTGTTGGTGAAGTGGGTTTTGCAGAAGATGCAGCGGTGGCGGTACTGGCTGCCTCCGCCGAACTGGGTGACGCATGGGACATCTGCTCCCAGTGATTACGCAGCTGACGGAAACGTTGCATCTCCTCTGCACTTCCTTGCACTGTGCCAGGAATGGAAGCAAAAGGGAGAGAAGGACCACAGGCCTTGAGTAAATGGTAGCCAAGAAAAAAGAGCTGTTGGGGTAAAGTGAGAATAATTCAATGCAAGACTTAGCATTTGCATATCTACTTGATGGCCACATAGGCAGATAGACAATAATAAGATAAAATGCGTGCATGTGCCCCAGCTTTCTTCTCTCCTCTCTTCTATATATCAGCAGCATAGAACTAACCAGAAATAAACAAGTCATAGATCAATGCTATCGCACATAATTATTTTAGACTGCAATGAGCAAACACAGCACAGCCAGTTTAAATTGTGTAGTCCAAAGATACACGCATTGAAGCATGCACTAATGTCACAAACGCAAGCAAACCTACAAGCTCAATGATGCACTTTAGTCGACGTTAACTCATCCATGTTAAATTCTTGCTGATAGCTCCGTGGATAGTTCTCTTGCTTTACAAGCTAACTGCTTACTATGTTAATGTGCATTGATGTTAGGTTTCCAAGAGAGCCACATCAACTCACTTTCAAAGCCACATTTGCTGCTACTTCAAAGGACACACACAGAAAGGAAAGCACATGGACAACAGCACGGGCGTTGTGCTATTAATGTGCCTTCATTTTCATGTGTGTCCTTTCAGCAACAAACATGTCTTTCAGCAAATACCACCAACTGAGTAATGAAGCAGTTCTTACGAACCAACTCTCACCCAGCAATAAGTTCTTAAAAGCTAGTTTGCTTTGTTTGTCCAGACACAAAACTCCAGCCTGACGACTGGTTCCTCGAAATTCCTCATGCACCAATTCCAGAAGCTGCTGACTGTGCAGTACGTCAAGTTTGTTAGTTCAAGTGCCAAACTGCAGCACCGAGGCGCGTCCCATTTCCTTCTCTCAAGAAAAAAGCTGCTACGAGTGATGGACTAGCCGATGCTCACCCTTCTGCATTGCAGGGTAGATAGCCTTGGTCCCTCCCAGACCACTGCTGGCCACTGCAGGGCCGCCTTTCAGCTTCTTCTGCAGTTCGAGGACACGCGACGAGTTGTCTAGCGTCTCTTCCAGCGAAGACGAGTCGACCAAGCTCTGGCAGGTGACAGTGCGGAGGTCATCGCTCTCGTCGTAGATGCCGTTCTCGTCACTAGGGGTGCAGGGGGAGCCCGTGCTGGGGGGGCTCTTGAGGCCGGGGGATTTGCGGGAAGCGGGTTTGGCGTCCTTCAGGCTCTGCGCTTCGCCGCCCAGGGCGAAGCTCAGGCTGAAGCCAAAGGGAAGCTCGGAGAGGGAGCGCAAGCTGCAGGCAAGCTCTTCGCGCAGGAAGAACAGGCTGGGATGCGAGAGAAGCGGCACAAAAGCGGCAGACGTCTGGTAGTGCTTCTGCAGTATCTGTGGGCTGGACAGCAGCGTCAGGAACCAAGTGTCCAGACAGCCCAGGCTGAAATAGACGAAAGCCAATGCACAGAAATGCTCAACATGCTGCATCAGCAGGCAACAGGCTTCGAGAATGCACACTACGTATGCAGTGAAAGGCAGTGATTTCAGCCACTGGTCAAGTTAAAAGGGCAATAAGTGAAGCACTGGGATTCTGCTTAAGTGAAGAGATAACTACCTACAGGTTCTAGGATGTAGATATTTCATTTTTCACTCGATGACATGATCTGCAGCTGAAAGTAACACTTTGCACAATAATATCTGATATGATAAACTTTGGTTGAATCCTTGGCAATGTGGACATCTGAAATGGCTCAAACACCATGGCGAGAGTGGCAGCATAAGAGCACTACAGTGATCAAAGGCATGCAAGCTACAGGTTTTCAGTCGAGACCTTTGGTTTCAGGCACTGTGAAAGCGTTTGGTGTGGGCTGTACCCTTCTACTAATATTTCACACATGTTTTTCAAAGTGAGCGCAAGCCTCACCTGCGCAATCTTAAAAATAAAAAAAGAAGTAAAAGAAACTCATCATAGAAATGACCAACATACTTTTGAAGTAAAGTGCACATACCTGGAGCCATGCATAACATATTTTCAGCACTTGTCTTTTAGTTTACAGCTGCGGCTGTAATGTATAATGTGAGAATGATCATTCAGATCACTCAAAGCTTAGCACAGTCTGCCCATGCAGCTTGACAGAATGCAGATGCTTCATTAAAAGCTTCCACTTAAATAAGCAGCTTTTCTGTGAAACGATGTACTTTGATGAAACCCTCGACAATTCAATCTCGGTTTATTTGAAAATTCTGTTAAATCACAGCATTTGTGCAGCCCCATAATTTGCAATGTGAATTACACCAGGTAATCTGAACAGCCAGCGAGCTTCTATTTGGATTATTCATACTTTCCGTCTGTGGCCTCTGAGACTGGCATAAGCTTCCGGCTTCGCATATCTTTGAGGCAGCGTCAGAAATATGGCAGCCATGATATATTTCTGATTCCTGCAATTGCTTCTATCTGGAAATGTTGATTGCTTCATTGGTTCTGGCACTTGCAATACATAAACATATGGCCTTTGAGGTTGGACTCGGAGAGAGCTATTCCTGGGGCTTCGATCGATTGAGCAAGCACTAAATTCCGTGCGTATGGCTCTCAACCACATGAAACATCTCGGCCATGTGCGCGTTACTGCTGGTGTGCAAAGATGGCGACTAATAGAATATATAGAAACAGACATGCAGACATTGTGCACTAATGTGAAAGATGAAATCACTGACAGTGTGTCAGTAGGCGATTGTAGGAAAGAAAATGAGCCCACTAGCGCACTCGGTTCAGTGACAATTATTGAGTCCTTGAAAACTGTCTGCAGCTTTGTTGAGGGTAGTGGTGGTGGCTGTGAGATGCTGCGCATGATTAATGGGATGGAGATCATGACCCTTGGTGCAGCACACAACCATACCAGGCAGTCCTGCATCAATGATTGCCATATTTATTCACACAATGTAAGCACCTTCCACTTTTCTGACCAAAAAGTTTTTTTTCTTCTTTTCCTTCCATAATGATCGCACCCAAAACTTGCTACCATGAAGCAGAAGGCACGCGGTACAAGCAGCGTCTGATATGGCGTCCAACGTGCTGGGACGGCAGCCAGATACGAGGATAGTTTTTAGAGGTATCTGCGTAAAAAATAGCTCTAAATTTTATTCCGCATCATGAACACACGGCCCAAACTTTGCACAAATCTTTCAGAAAATAAGTGCAATCATTGTGTGAATAAATACAATACTTCAAGTAGTCCTGCTACAGGAAAAATAAGTGTGAAATGCTTGTGCTGCGAAATTTTACCCTCATCTTTGTTCTTTTTTTTTTTGAATAATTACAAAATTTGCTTAATTTGAAGATTTTTTGCAATACAGCGGACATTGATTTGACAAGGCTTTACTGGAGATCCGCAAGAGGAGTGCTAAACCTGTCCTGCCCAAGACAATCTGTCTTGTGTTTTGCCTCTTCATGCAATGTATTACTGGCCATACATTGAGGTATGCAAAATGACAATACTACTAGCTATATGCGTCTAATTCCTGCTCCCCCATAGGTAACCATTTAGAGTAAGTGCGATTTGTCTCGTGAAAACACTTTTTCCAAATATCTGCAATAGCACATGCAAGTACTCACTTTAGTAGACCGAGCAAACAGGCACCGAATTTCTCCCCGTCACCATGGAAAGCAGTGTCAGCCTGCTCGATGTACTCTACCAGCTCTTGGACTTCTTTTCGTCCCTCCTCTGCAAGGAAATAGTGACAAGCAGCCACATAAACATTACACAATGAAGCCAGAAGTGGTTATCCCCCACAACAAAAGAAGGACATGGTACTTCTGCAATATTGTGCAAGCACGTCTGCGATAGTGTGACACCAACCATTTCACTGGCAATTCATTGACATGAACTGTTGCGTAGCATGGGTCAAGCGATGCTTATCACAACACGTGGCCAGACAAGGTGCTAACATTATTTTTCATAAGGCATGACTGGCTTGCTCAACTTGAACTGATCAATCAATTCATAAAATTCATACTGATTTAAAAAAGTGTGGTCTGAACCCGCAATAACAAACTCCCACGACAATTAAATTCTCGCGACAACGAAATATTTTCGTCTGCCCGGCGAATGCCCATTGAATCTAATGGGCGTTCCTCTCGACAACGAAATGTCGCTGTACTACAATCGCGCATCAACGAAATTTGCCGGAACGTAACCCTGCATATTACCTACTCACGCAAGGCTAACAGGCTTCAAAATGCGCTCGAATTCGATTACTCTGCACTAAAATTGGGTGAAATACCACCACATTATGCTTGCACGGGTGCCGGCATTTTTGTTTACAAAAACAACCAAGCGCCGGAAGCGATCGCATTTGCTGGAAACAAATCATGGCCGCCATCTTGTTTGTTGATCGCCCGTTTGAAGCAGCACGCATGTTCCTACCGGCATGTGACGATGGTTTTTGCACATGTAGTGCAGTGCGTAGTGTGCGTTTCGGTGAGAAAAATGCAGCGAAAACAAGGAAATCCGTGTCCCACCTACGTGGAATTGTTTATGGCGCTTGAGATGGCGGTCGCAGCATGGAGTGCCATGCATCGGGCCGTGACTGAGTGATCATCCGGGAATACGATCATCCCTTGCTTCAAGAATGCTGTTTTTGGTGCCACCTGAGAGGCATCGCATGCAGATTCGGTGCCGGACGTAGATTAGCATGAAGGGGCTGTAATCTCTATCGACTGCTTTCGGGTACACGAGATGCGATCACTTTTGCGAGATTTTGCGTAATTCGGCACCGGATGCGTCGGCGCCTACGGGCGACAGCGTGCACTGGAGAAATGATGCTGCATGCATGGAGCCCTGTTCCTCTGCGTCCGGTGCCGAGTTACACAAAATATTGCAAAAGTGATTGTATCTTGGAAAGCAATTGACCAAGAATACCTCGCTACGGCAGTGCTGCCGCTGCTGATCGACGCATACGGCGCACTTTGTACTGTTGGCAATGCGGCTCTACATCCTCGAGCAAAGCTTGCCAAAGTAGGCTAACCGAATTTTGACAGTAAGGTTTTGTTCTGCGAAGCATTATTGATCAGTGCTGTCTGACTTCGCAACAACAAAATTCTCGCGAAAGTGATTTTTTCGCGTTCCCCCCCCACCCCCCCTTCCGATTTCGCTATTGCGAGGTTCAACTGTACTGACATTTCCGATTTGTGGCTTCTTCTGAAGTACAGTCGCCGATTGATAATTCGGACTCAACAGGGACTGTCTAAATGTTTAAATAATCGGAAATGTGTAATATTGGATTGACAAGAAAAAAACGACTTTTTCCACAAGTGGGAAAAAATTAATGAATGCTGCACTATGCCAAAAAAGATTTGCCTTTTCAGAAAGTGCAGAGACATGTCTACTAATGATTATGGCTTCGGCACAAGTGTAGTGATATCTATATGGATTAGCATCAAAAATTCAATGAGGCATGTTAGTGGCCTCGGTAAAGAATATAACTACTGAAGGGCTTATGATTTGTCACAACCAACCCTATCGCAATAAGCATCTTCAGCCATCCACTTGGCTGCCCGCGTGGCAAAGCGCACAGTGCCGTTTCAAGTGTACTGCACGCTTTTATTAGGCTATAAAGCAAATGTGCCGTCAATCTCTGCCACCTCTTTGAGTGGAACCACTTCAAGTGCGTGTCGCTTGCACAAACAAAAGCAGCCCGCCGTCGCCATGCTGGTACGAGATACGCAGTGCACGTGTACACAGCAAGATGCGGTGCAGGTATGAAGAAAGCCGACTGTACGGATACTGGAGTTTGCTAGCAAACGCACGCGTACGATACAGAAAACATATCGCCACAATGACAGCATCCACTTTGTAGGCGACGCGCTGCACACAAATAGCACGAGATGATCAGCAGATGATCAGCGTGGCAGCAGGTACCACACTTCGATGAAGGGGCACCGGTTTCGCTCCATAGCAAATTGTTATATAAACGTGCGCACATGCATCGAGAAAAGCTGGACGAGTCCACTCTGCCGCTGCGTTCCCTGCCAAGGCGTTGAAAAGCTGCTTGCCTTTGCAACATTGCACGGTGGCGTGAGAGGGGAATAATTTCTCACCGCTGAGGAAAAACGCCAGAAAAATCCTCGTAGTGCATATTTTAGGTTACATTTACTGTGGCAACATGATTAATTTGGCGGCAGCGGTGCAGCATACATCAAGAGAAGCGAATTTGTACTTGGTGGTTTGCATACTTCCGTTTAGCGTATAGTTATGCTGCGTTCTCGCCAGGTACGCATTAATGAGGTTTCACTATAATATGTGAATGAACAAATGCTAGAAGCACAAACCCATCGGCCCTAAAATGCAGCTTTACAATTAAGCTTGCCGGGCTTGGCTCGTACTGTGGTTTGGCCGTGGTCAGCACTGAATCAACTAGGCTTCGCTAGCTTTGGTCTTGAGCAGGTGCCGGTAACATATCCGACAGCCATGCTGCAGGGATGCAGGCGACGTATGAAAGCCAAAATATAGCTATTTCTGCTTGATCTCTGTAGGTGGAGTCCAAATTATCAAATGGCGTGCAGTAAGGTGTTCGAAATTTCAGTCGTCTTTATACATATGAAGTCTAAGGGGCCAGCCGGTGGCGATGCCACAAAGCAGTCCGAGTAATCGAGAATGTCCAAATTAACAGTGTCGAAACTGCCAACGTCTGAGTAATAGGTCTGTGACTGTAAATGAAAGTCCAAGACCCATAACATCATAAGGAATACTGGCAAGCGTCAAAGGACTGCAATTAATTTACTATAATACAGTATACTTCCAGCAATTTGACCCTGAGGGTAACAACGAAATTGATTGAATCACCTGGTGGGTCAAATTAAACAAGACGCACAAAAAGAAACGTCAAACCACATTGCCAATTCATTTGGCAGTACTTGCACGATTCTAACAGTCGCTTGAATCAAATGCATGCCTGCTTTCTATGTGTCCAAAGTGGAAAACTAGCATTGAAATTACATTAAAGTTTCTAAAAAAAGTAGAAATTTAACGCGCACCCAATTGTTTACCAAGAAACATGGGCAAGGGTCTAACAGGTACCGAACGAACAATGTTGCTCAGCTTCCTTAAGTTAGCTTTACCGCACCGTTTCTAAAGCTAGCTTTGCTGCAATACAGATTTGTTACATGATAAAGCATACAAACATCGTGAACATGGTTTGGTTTTCTGCCTGCGATGCAGTCACGCATGCAATTTCTGGCACAATTTCCTTGTGGAAAAAAATAAAAGCCGCACATTAGAATTGGGACCGCAACTCGACAATGTCAGCTACCGTTATTGCTTGAAAAATCTTCCTCAAGCAGGCCGAGAATAGGTGTTTTCGACGGGAGATAACGAGTGTCACTGTCTGCTAAGCTCCGCTAAGATATGTTGCCACTAAAGGGGTCACTATCCAGAGGACTGTCCACTAGTGAAGTTTGAATTATCCAATGAGCACTGATTTTTTTTATCAAAACAACGAAAGTCTGGGCTTATATATATGCACAGGTGCCAGCCAGGGCCTTCAGCCAGGTTGAAATTGACCGAAAAATTGCATTAACTGCAGTCGAATTAACAGAAGTCTCTTGCACTTGTTTCTACCAGCTAATTTCGATTTCAGTGCCCATGAGGTGTAAGCGTTATGACATCATGATACACTGACTTGCTCAGCTCCTGGGATTGCTAAGACTACCACATGCAGGCGTAGCCAAAGAAATGTGCGCAGCACTTAATTTTTTTTATGTGCAACATCCTCATAGCCTTATTGCTAGAGCACCAGCAAATTTTGCTCTCTGTCATGACGTCACAATAATGTCGATGATGTCACTCAGGGACCAACTTTCGTGTCACATTAAGATATTTAAAATGCATTTCCAGACTTTCGTGCCCACTAAGTGTGTTATTTTTACATGTGAGCAGTGTGTGATAGGTGTTTTAACAACTTCAAATATGGGTGTCAGCGATCCTTCAAGCATTAAAAGGAAAGCTTGAAGGCTAATCGAGCAGCAGCCAAGGGCAAATGTGCAACGCATCACAGTCCAGAGAGATGGACTCACTGGCTTGGCTGAGGGAGTGTGCCAGGTGCCAGAGTGAGTTGGGTAGGCGACCAAAAACGCCCCGCACGTGGGGCAGTAGTCCATCGGAGAGCAGCTCCCGAAGTGCAGGTACCAGGAACTCAATTGCAAGGCGGCCACAGGCACTGCCTTCAGACAGGCACGGTTCAGCCCCACCACCCACAGCAGGCTGCAGAGAACACACACGGCGTGAGGACACCATCTAGATCCACGGTTGCAAAACGTGCAGGATTTTACAGAACTGTCCCAGATTTCATCGAATTGCCCACGTCTTCAACGTTACCGTGTTTCATTTGTCCATATTCATGATCAGCGATACATGAAGGCAAGTGCTATCCACAAAGCACATGTACACTGTCCAATAAGACTGCAACTTGAGACAGGTGATGGATTTTGACATGTGTACTTATTTATCCTTCTCTCTGGGACTGCATATCACCCGCTAACAGTTCAAAGTTATTGCTCAGCGCAAGACGTGCCTGCATTACTTGTAACTTACTCGAAGGTTATTGTTCATTCTATCTGTTGTGTCTATTGACACCGAACCTTGTGTAATATGATTGTATGTGCAATGGGAATTGTTTAGTACAGCATACACCGATTATAGTGTACGTCACCGGAGTCGCAAATATCTGCACTATAAGCGATACTGCACTATAACCAAAACAACATTTTTTTCAATCGCTGCAACACGTGCAAAATATGTAGACCAAGAGGCCACGTGTACCTGAGAATTGAAGCGTGCAACTGGGATATTTGCATCCGTTTAAATTTACGAACGTTGAAAGGCTGATGGCTGAGAACCCGTGGACTTCACATGAAGCATTTCGGACCCACTCACATATTCGAAATTCCCCATGGCCCTGCCACCAACTCCACAGAACTGATGTAGAGTGGCAACTTAAATTTCGGATGCTGTACAGTGTGTAGTTCAATTTCTGAGACTGATCTGCGATGTCGACATCATGGCGACCGTGAACCAAGTTGCCACCATACGAGTTGCCCACGCCATCTGCGCCCTCACTATTGTTGTCAAAGTGATTTCTGCGCTTTTCAAGTGCTGTACAACCACTGCGCTGGGTTTCGCTGACTCAGCACCAAACTGCAACTTCCATCGGCTACTCCCGACAAGGTGCGCTGTAGCCAACAGCAGTGCCAAACAAAATATGCTGTCACGGGAAGCTCGCTCTTGATACAATGTACCCATAGGGGATTGGGCTTGCGATCTCATGCATGGGCTGAACTGACAGCAGTGTGTATGAAGCGGAGTTTTGTTTTTTGGGCAATCAGCCGCAGCAACTACTGTGAACACCTACCAAGCCTGTATGATGCACATACTGGTAGGAACGATGGAAACTCGTATGGGAGCATAAAGCCTAAAAGCTCTGAACTAAATTTGCAGAATGCACCTTAAACTGACGGCAGTCAAGGCTGCACACCCGATATCTGTACTTCACGGCGATGCACATCGCAACGGTTGCACCCAAACTGAAGAGCCAAAGCCATCAAACACCGACAGTGCTCATGTGTTCAATGCGGAGCGCACCACTGATAAGCAGCCAAGCACAGGCTTCTCCCTTGCCTAGCAAAAACGTCCACAGCAAAGGACACTGGGGTCAAGGGTCGAAAGCAGGGCAAGCAAAGAATTACCGTTCTATTCGGCACGAACATGTGCAGTCAACACAAGCTCCCGCTACTCGTAGTTGGAAAGAGTGGGAAGCCTCGCTGCTTAAAAAATGCACGGCTGCCGTCAAGGGATGAGCTTATCTACTGGCAGAACAAGAAAGCCTGGGTCACAGGCGCAATATGTGAAGATTATGTTTGGCAGCTTGACCGCAAGTTCGCGGCCACAGGCAGGAATGTACTCTTCGTTGTTGATAATTGCCTGGTGCATGGTGACATCCCACACCTGAAAGCTATCAAGATGGTATTTCTTCCTGCGAACACCACATCCATCTCACAGCCAATGGACCAAGGCGTCATTCACCACACCGCCACCACCTGCTGAAGCGCATGCTCCTTTGCTACGACAACGGCAAGGAGTACTCCATCGACCTCCTCGGGGCCATATGTCTTATTGTGTAAGCATGGAAGCAAGTGGAACCCACTTTGATCATGCGGTGTTTTGAAGACACTGGCTTCTCAAAGGAAAAGCATTGTCGATGCTTGATGAAGAAGGAGCCGAGTATTGCGACCACATCAATGCACTCTGTGCAGAGGATAGCGAATCCGGTGCAGTCGGCTTAGCCGAGTGTCTGAACTTTGAAAATGATCAACAAACGTGCTACTAAGACTTGGAGAGTGAAGTTACTGCTGACGCAACCATGTGTAATGACAGCGATGACGACGACGCTAACGAGCCCTCCCGAGCACCCGCTCTCGGGGAAGTTATCGGATTGCTGAATGTTATCCACAGTTTTGTTGAGTGCCACGGTGGAAATTCTCAAATGCTGCATGTAGTAGGCCAACTAGGAAACATGACCCTTGGAGCCTCGAACTACAGGATACGGCAAACCAGCATCTCTGATTACTTTAAGTAATCCAAAGATCGCCGAATAAAGGTAGCGATTTCTGCAGCGAAATTTTTTGCCTGGGTTGCATTTTTTTGTGTGTTCGGTTAATTCGAAAACCCGCTTAATTCAAAGAGTTTTTGCAGTCCCGATGACTTTGAATTAACGAGGTTTTACTGTATATGGTATTCTATGGGTGGGTAACCGTGAGTCAGAAAAGGCAGCTTTATAGCAGATTCTGCATTATAAGCAGTTATGTTGTAAGTGGTCTAAGCTGTACTTTCTGGAAGGCGTGCAGGCAGCGGCGATCATGCTGGAACCTTCAACAAGTGATGTATAAAAGCCAATGCACTTGACCCACAGATGAGACTTTCAACAATCACTGGCTGTGCTCGCCGCTATTGTTGAGCTTGACTGTTTCATTTTCTGGGCACAGGTACGCCCAATAAAGAGTTAGTTTCGTGATTCACAGTTTTCACTACTGCGTTCTTCACCATCACTACAATGTGACAACATTATATTGTGCATAATAATCAGTAAACCAGAAAGCAGGACTAAATGCATGACATGCAACAAGCCCATTACTCTCGGCTGAAAGTTTGTTAGCATGGTTAATGTGCAGTAAAACCACACTATAATGAAGTTAAAGCAGAACCAAAGTTAGTTAATAAACAGTGCTCGAACTGTTACCACTTACTGATTGTGCTGACACGTAACATTGCCGGCCTTTCCGTTCTCTGCATGTTTTGCAGTGATCAAGACTGTGTAGTGACCTATGCTGCACATAACACTGTCTGATCCATGCCCCAATCATGCTTGCTGAAACTATAACTTAAAAAGATTCTCAGAAAATTTTGAATTGCAAGGTAACTGATACTGCTCATCATCTTGCACAGCAGGATATTGTAATGATTTTTAAAGAATCTTGCAGAATTGTGGCCCGCATTCACAATGACCAGTCACAAACTATCAAGACAAAATAAGAAAGAAATTACGTGATGGCTCTCACCTGGGATTCTTTTTCTGTGTTGTAGCAGTCGAGGACTTGTCTTATAGACCTCACTGTGTTGTCCAAAAGACCTGCAACGCAAGTAGGCCCAAATGCCAGAATTGTACAGAAAGTACACAGACCGTGAAAAGCAAGGTATGTCACTTGCTCAACAACATAAAGCCACAAAAAGTATAAGGAAAGAGAAGAGCTGGACAGGCACTTGACCTGCAAAAGTACTGTGTACTACTTGTTAGAGACACTCTTCCAAATTTTTTGAGCTACTTTACTCATCCTGTTGCACACAACAGCCCAGCTTAGAAGTATGGTGTGCACAGCCTCAGTGAGCTATCCTTCATTTTTTTTTAGCTGTAGAAAAGCTGCAGATACGCAAAATAATTTGATATATAATGCAAAGTGTGGCAGTGAAGTTACCTAACTTCCCCAAGCTGCTGGCACAGATACCATTAGCTTCTTTAGAAGAGTTTAAGGAAATGCTTAGTTTTAATCTTATTAGCGTCTGCTCCATCCACTTGTGCAATATTGCATTCACGTCGCATTATGAGTGTTCAAATTTTAGAAAGGCATCCTGCACCAATAATGAATAAGTACCACTGCTCAACAAGTTTTCAGCTGCTGCCCCTTACCCTTTTTCTGCTCAACGAGCTCTCGCTGGCTTCTGGACAAGGGTGACATACCCCACGATGGGGAGAGGCCTTTGGGTGACAGGGCAAACTCGTGTGGAGCATGCTGGTCGTCCTGGCTACCACCAAACAATAGCGTCATTTTCCTTGACGGCCGTTCCAACGAACCTGCATTGCGAAAGCAAGAGCCACCTCAATGTCTCGCAACAGGCACACCTGTCCCTAGAAACATGGGCCCAAGGAAGCACACATTAGCATGCAGCATAGGTTACGCAGTCCACGTGTTCCCGTGATGATTTTCACCATGCAAGAGCACAGCTTACTCTGTCCTACGTCTAACACAGTAAGATTCTAATGTATCAAACTTCCCTGTATACAGAATACAGAACACAAGGCCAAAACAGCAGGTGTTGTCACGTTTTCTCCACTACTGGTATACTGTGTGCATACAATTCCCAACCGCATGAGAAATGTCAACCACGCGCGTGTTTATTCTAGTGTAGAAAGACATCAACGGGGGTGACAGATTAGGCCAAATAGGCTTAGCCACTTCACCGACTACTTAAGCAAAGAAGCAGATGTGCGGACATCATTGCGCTTACATGGAAGACGAAGTCACCAACCTGGGTGACAGTAGGCGATTACTGAGATGATAATGAGGCCACTTGTGCATCCGCTTTGGTTATCAAGTGCAGCATTGGTGACTGTGAAGTGCTGTGCATGATTAGTGGGATAGAGATCATTACGGTATTCCTGGGCTTCACGAGACTCAGAGGTGGACGCATCTGCATGCATGGCTGACAGTGTTTCTGGCTCGGTGTCAAGCTAATTATCGTTGCATAGTGCCAAGAGCACACTTGGCCATATACATACTTCGAGGCATCCAGCCCCGGTTCTCAAGAAAGTGGAACAACCTCAGAAAATGATTGCTTGTTTCAGTGAACCAAGGGTCATGGGGCGTACCAAGTAATCCGTACCAAGTACCAAGTAATCCTGCTACATGGAAAATACAAGTAACATGCTTGTGCTGCACAATTTGGCCTCCCTTTACTGGGCGTTTTTCTTCTTTTTGGGTAATTCGAAATTCTGCTTAACCTGACTTCTTGCGGTATAGCGGACTTCGAATTAACGAGGTTTCGCTGCATTTGCCCAGATTCTAACATGTCCTGGAATTGAATATGCACGCCCCATTTTATGGAGTCCAAGTAGAATATTATGATGAAAATTGGAGTGCGCAAATAAAAAGGAAATCAACCATGCACCCGATTTCTTGGTGAGAAGCACCTATCGCACCTCTAATTCTAACAATAAGAATATGAAACTGGGGAACTTTACCTTCACACAATAAAGCTTTATTTACTTAATGTCTATCGTCATACCTCCCTAACAGCACTTTACCGCTGTCTATGAGGAAACACAAGATGTCGACCTCCATGCGATCCATAGTATGTTTTATATTTCGCATTTATCAAACAACTCCGCAAAAATCACAAATCTGATGGCAGCCCACACCTAGACTAACCATTTCACTAGTTTGTCATGCGACATACAATCAGGTATCTGGAACATCAAGAACAAGTCAGGCGATTTGTTGCAGCTAGCTTAACATGTAAATAACTTATTTAAATTTGCTTTCATAATTGGACTGAAAGCAGTGCATAGCTGTCGTTATGCTATGTGCAAACTCATTCTGTCACCATCCAATGCCGCCACGTTGTGACGGCAATGGCCTTTGACACTGGCCAGGCTCGCTCTGATGGTAGGCTATTGCAAACAAGGTTTGTGTTTCGTATCGGATTGCACCACCCAGGCAATTTTCGAACAAATTTACTCGAAAAAGAAAGAACGGGACAAGCCAGTGTCAGGTGAATACCGTAATAATTCATTGTAATACTACTTTCCTTTAAAATATTCCTGACCAGGTCAAAAACAGCCGTTTTCAATGGGAGATTACATATGCTTGATGCATTAACTGTACCCTAACTGCAGCCAAGATGAGCGCTGCCACTACTGGAGTCCCCAATGCGGTCACCATTGGGTTTCATGCAGGTGCTTGATGACCAGCCAAGTTCGAATTATCCTCTGAAGACTAATTTCAGGATTGAAATAATGAAACTTTGGTCCCACAGAATTGTATAAGCACCGAGCAGGGACCTTTGGTCAGGTCCAAATTGAATAAAATATTGAATTACATGGGGTCGAATAACCAGAAGGGTACTATACTATACGTGCAATTTGAAAAAGACACACATCAAGAGTTTCGTCAAAGAGCATCAAGAGCACTGACCATAGTTCGTCGTAGGACTTGAGCCACATGTGCACTTGCAGAAGGCTCCTCGCATGGACCGTGTGTCATTCGTGTGAACGTTCAGGTCCTCGCTGAAGCTCACCGCCTTCTTGGCTCGACACGATGAGCAGGTAGCTGCCAGAGGTGCAGAGCGCCTTGCGTTCCGGCCTCCGGCACGCCGCCATGATCCCTCCGAGTTGGTCCGGGAGAGGGGCAACGAGGTGTCACGCTGCAAGCCTCCACTGCAGGCCAGGTTTGGACAGGGTGGAAGCAGGCCATCCAGGTCAGGGAGGCCCTTTAGGAGCCGCCGATAGTCCTGCAGCGAGTGGCGCCGGTTAGGGAACTCGATTGAGCCGCCCGTGCCCGTGGACATCCTGTCGGCGTCTGCGACGAGGGTGTCACACTGGCTCCTTGGCCGGCTGTTGGCCTCATCTGAAAGTTTGCGCAGGATCCCCCGCTGTTGCTGAGAGTCTGGCACAGGATTTGAGGAAGGAGCCGCATGGCGGATGTGGGACACCATGGCTTTAACTTCGGCGGGCAGCAGCACGCTTAGAGAGTCCCAGTCTTGAATGTGACTCAGGTTGCGCCGGGAGAGGTCCTCGAAGTCGTTGCACGACTTGGGTCGCCGCCAGTGCGGTTCGCTGCTGTGTGTTCGCCTGTGCACGGGCGACTCATTGGGTGGCACTTGTGCAGACGCCACAGCCCCATCGGTGGCTGCTTCCGACACACCAGGCTGTGGCATCTTGTGCTGCGTGGGACGTAGAACCAGATCAGGCTTGTCTTCGGCGGCGGCCAGCTCCTTCAGAAAACTAAGATCTGGAAGGGAGTAATTTGGGTAGCAGACATAAATAGATCGCTTTGGCTCCACCTCCTGCTTCAAGCCAGCTTCTTGGGGGCGCAATGTCAAGTTGAAGCTTCGCTGTCCTGACAGGGCCGACGTATCGTCTACTGTGTACAGCCAGTTTGAGTTCTCTGCCACAGCACCCTCCACGCTGGTCTGAATGCCACGGTCCCGAATGTGCACCGGCACTTGAGTGCTCGAGTGCCTCATTCGAGCTATTGCTGTAGGCGGCTGTTTTCTCCTGTTTCCACCGGCACTCAGGAGGAATGTTTGCCGGTGGATCTGGTCCACAGAGTTCTGTCGGCTCACATAGCCACTTGAGAGGAGACTCGAAGAGCGTGCGTTTCGACCTTCCTCTCCGCTTCCACTACTGTCAGACACCTTCCTCATAGAACTGGATCCTGAGCCGTCATTGCAGTTGAAGCGCTTGGTCTGCGTGCTGCGGCTGGACTGCCGATCATCTGACTCAGCGGCCATGGCATTGCTGTTCTTGTTGCATTTTAAGAAGACATTGTTTATCCTCTCCTTTCCCAGGGGACCACCGAGCAAAGCACCACCTTTGGCGCAACGCAATGAAGAATTCACGTCGTTGTTACGCCGCTCAATGACGCCCGCATTGTCGGAAGATGTGCCTCCGCCACTGCTCAGCAGGTCGCGGCTGTCCTTCATTGTTTCATCTCCGCTTGACTCGAACGGTTCCTCTTCCTCGTGGATCGGGCTCCTTGCATTGGCAGGCTTCATGCGTGCCTGTGCCGCTTCCACAAGGCTATCCTCGAAGCACTGCGACGTCTCCTCCTCGCTCTCAGACGTGGCCATCCTCAGCCGTTCATTGTCGTTGGCAGCCGTCGGTTCCACATTGTTGTTATTGGCCTCCCTGCCCACGAGGTTTGTGCTGGCCCGCAGCACTTTCCGCACCAGCGGCTCCACCGGCTTTGGCGGCGGCGGCGGGTCTTCACTGCTGTCGCTTTTGGAATCCATAGACCCGCTGGAGTCCTCGCTGGATGACTGCAGTTGGTAGGCGGTGGCACCATCTCGGGGCGTGGTCACAGAATCCGAGTTCTCGGAATGGCTGCTGGAGAGAGAACCTCCACTGCCAGCTTTGCTTCGCATAAAGAGGCGCAGCAGGGACACGGACCGGGCGTCAGGTGGATCAACTGCACCATGCGTGGACGCCTGTCAAGAAAGAAGAAAAAGCCCCTCATTTTAATGTTCATGGCACACCAAACAAAACATCCCTGGACTCTCGACAAATGAAGTGAGAACACTGCTTGAATGCTTATCATTCGCAGCCCCTCAAACTAAATTACTTTTTCATTCCACTCCACAAGCCTAAAATAGAAATAAAGCCTGCAGGCAAGAGTGACAAAAGCACCATACTCAGTTTCATACTTAGCAGGCAAGACTGCGAAAGCTACTGAAGCAGTGCAATTGTGGAAGTCTCACTTGGCATGTTTCCCAGTGAAGCTGCTTGTGATCTGCAATGTTTTCCAGAGAATAGCTACTTCCTATATAGCAGCTAAATCTTTTGTACATAAGGTTACGTTGAGTCAAGTAATATTTGTGCATCTACGTGCTAAGTAGCGAGGAACCAAGACCTCGAGGAGCACAATGCACGAGACTGACGTAGTGGCCGCGTCGCGGTAAAAGCGTTTCCTCCCTTCATGGAGGGAGCCTAACAGACTCTGCAGGCATTTTCACTAAAGTTGTTCTCTCTCTCTCTCTCTCTACGTGCTTCCACTATGCAACAAGTTATAGTTTGGTCTGAGCACAAACGGTGCGCGCTATGGCCGCTGGTCACAGAAACGTGCCACTCAGGTCGTTTGGCAGTGCACAGGTTCAGATCTGTGACGCCCTACATGTAGCACCGTATTTACTCGAATTAAAGCACACTCTTTTTCCGACAAAATGGGTCCAAAAATTGCACGTGTGTTAGAATCGAGTACGACCCTAAATCTGCGTTACCATAGTGCCATCGGCATTCAAAAAATGGCCACCTCATATGGGCTTCTAGCCTAGCTGCCGTGGCTTCCTCCATGTGCATACCTCCATGTTGTACGTGTAACCAGGCGCTGGTATAACCTAATCTACCGCCTGTCTTCCCATTTATTCAGTCAGCATGGAAGCGCCGACTGCAAAGACACGCCGAGTCCACCATGATGCCGCATTTAACAGGAAAGTTATCATGTGTGCGGAGACGGACGGAAATCTGGCCGCATCACAGGCGTTCGGAGTTCCCGAAACTTGCGTGCAGAACTGGCGCAAACAGAAGGAGAATATTTTCATCACCAAAGGAACAGGAAAGGGTTTCAGTGGACCAAAGCAGGGCCGCTTCGCCGAAATAGAAGAGCTGCTCGCGGAATACGTGCAAGAGCAGTGATCGTCACAACGGCCTGTGACGACCGATTTGCTCAAAGTAGGGACGATGCAGTTAGCCCTACAGAAAGGGCTAATGCAGAGTGGCTTCAAAGTGAACAGGTGCTTGCTATCAAATTTTATGGAAAGAAAAGGCTTTTCTCTTCGAAGGCGGACAGGGATATGCCAAAAATTGCCCGAAGAATACGAAGAGAAATTGCACAGTTTCCAGTGGTACATGTTGAAGTTGCGCCATAGAAACGGCTACCACTTCGGACAGATTGGAAATGCCAATCAGACACCGCTCTACTTTGACATGCCTGCCACCACAACCATTGAAAAAAAGGGGGCGAAGCAAGTGCATGTTTTGTTTTCCGGCCACGAAAAGACTAGAGTCACCGCAATGCTTTGTTGCACTGTGGATGGGCACAAGCTGCAGCCATATCTTATCTTCAGACGGAAGACACTCTCGAAAGGTATTGTGTTTCCGAGTGGCGTGATTGTGCACACAAATGAAAAAAATTGGCAGAGGCTTAGCTTGGCTAAGCCTAGTGGATTGCGAAAGCGATCTTCTGTTCAGGTTGTAGAGTTCCATATTGCTCATCGAACGTGTAGATGCAGTCTCGTCGCCATTTAAAGCATCCATAAGGCTTGCTGTCGAACGATCAGGTGTCACCAAAGTCGCTTCAGCATTGAGAGCATGCATGATACTTGTAGATGCACCCAGATCAAGAGATGTTGAACGCATTCGCCTGGCTGCATAATATGCACGCCGTTTAGCTAAGCGTTGTTCCAGCTCTTCATCCGTTTCTTCCGCACGCTGCCACTTCTTAGTTGCAGCACACCGTTGCAGCTTCACCTTATACACATCATCCGACATACCGTGGTGGATTCGCTGAGACGACTGCGACGAGCCGAGTTGGGGGGCCGCTTTTCCACAGCTGGCATGACGTCATGTAGAGCGAGCGCCTCCCCCACGGCAGCGGCGCGTGGAGGATTCGCTGGGACAATCGCAACGAGCCGAGTTGGGGGGGCCGCTTTTCCACAGCTGGCATGACGTCACGTACAGCGAGCACCCCTTGCAGCAGTGGCGCGCAGCTGCAGCAAGGAGGATTCGCTGGGACGATTGCAACGAGCCGAGTTGGGGACCCGCTTTTCCACAGCTGGTATGATGTCACACATAGGTCACGCTAAAGGTCAATGGTGGATTCTCCGGGCGACGGCCAAGATCGGAAACCTCGAGCAGTATTGCTTTCGCAATAAAAAAGGTTGGATGACTACAGACTTAGTCGCTGACTGGATTGATAACATTTGGCAGAAGAGACCCAGTGGCAGTTTGGGTCTGCATGGGATGCTTGTGCTCGATGTATTCACCTTTAAGAAGTGCGGGATTTTGAATGCCATGGATGACATCGAGGATGAAATGCTTTGGTCTGTTGATAGCGATAAGTTGTGTGATAGTGACGACAAGCGATATCTATTACCCCACGCGACTTGTACCGGTACAGTGAAAATCTTGGCGACAAAGTACGCTGCTTCCATTTGTGTTTTTATTCATTGCAACTTTAGTGTACTGGGAATAAATCTGTTTTTTCCAAATGAGGGAAAATAGTATTTCTATATGAAAGCACGAGGTGCGTATTAAATTCTTTTTTTTTGGTCATGAAAAACGGGTGTTCGTTACAATCGAGGTTTTCATCTTTTTTATTTTTTGGTCACGGAAAATGGGTGCACGTTAGAATCGAGTAAATATGGTACTTATATTTTGCAACATTAGAGTACATGCTACATCAAATTACATGAAACACACACCTATTTCTTCCTTTCACACGAGGCACATTACTTTGAGGTCCCAAATGTGAGCAGTAGCCCCGTTTACATGAATGTGACAGTGGCGCATCGCATTTCCAAGCGCATTAGTGAAAGGTGATGCGACGCCGTTTACATGTAGCGCATCAACTCTCGCGAGAACGTAGCGCCACATGGTGTCGTATAGAGGAAGTGCAGCCGACTTTCAGTGTAACTGGTTTCCGGTAGTGGGCCGAGTGCACGTTGGTGGCTGAGCACCGAGAAATAGTTTCGCATAGAGCACACTGCGGCGAGTGAAGTTGCCGTGGAGGATGCCCTTTTGCTTCTGCTTCGGGCGTTACTGTTTCGCAGCTTCACCGGCGTGGCAGTCCCGCAGCTAATCCATTCCCATAGTTCCTAATGCGACGATCCTGCGTTTACATGCTCTGCGAGAGTCGACTCTCGCCCGTAAATCTACCCTCGCCTGGCGTATTAATGCGATGCACCTTCCTAGTGCATTACCGGTTTAAATTTATGCGATGCACTAGAAATGCCATGCAATGCGACACTGTCACATTCCTGTAAACGGGGCTAGTGAGAGAAGTGAGCCGTCATATCATTGCCTGCTATGTGTGAAACTGAGTACAGTCTGAAAATCAATAGGTACACTTTCTGGTACAATAGGTACATGTGAGGTGAGGTGTAAATATGGCCACATCAAGAAGCCAAATCGGGGTGTGTGAATACCAATAGTAGGTTTCAAATCAAATCATGAAAAAGAGAGCAGGCTATCAAATCGAATATCAAGTATCAGGAAATTTATCACAACATTTAATGCTTAGAAATTTTGTACAAGAAAGGTGGTGCCACATGCTCCGGAGTCCTGAAGCATTCAATAAAAAGAATGTAGCAAGCTATCAGTAAATTGGGCAAATAATGTACATGTCAACCTCAATAACGGGGTTGACAGTATCAAATAAATAAATAAATACAAACCAAGATATACAGTATGGTCTACTCTTATTGAAGGGAACTCCAAGTTACAGTAGACTTCCGTTAATTTGACTCAGGCTAATTTGATTTTTCGGTAATTCGATCCTGGCCGAAAGTCCCGGCCATTGCCCACACATTTCTATTAGTCAAAACTTTCATTATTTCGATCCTAAAATTGGCCTTCGCCGTATAGTTCAAGCTTGACCCATCAGCACACATGTGCCTGACCCCTATGGTGACCCGCAATAGAGACCCGTTTAGTGGCAGCGTCTGTCTTTGCAGAGCTTAGGGGACAGTGAATGCATTGATGAGACGTCAAATCACGCGTCAAGAACATCTATTTTTGGCCTGTCCTAGGAAGATTTTCAAGCAGTAAAGGTAGCTCACAACGTCCCATTACGTTATTTGCCTGGTTCTAATGCCAGTTTTCTTTTCTTTTTTCACAGGAAAGTCAGCCTAAAATTGCTTGAGTGGTTCAACCGGACAAATTGCCAAAACAGCCTTTGCGGCATTTGCATGCTTTACTGCATAACAACCATCAATACCACACAACTGCATAACATTAAAGTATTGCAGCGAAGCTGACTTTGCCGACTGAAAAATCGTGCAGTGAAGCTGACTTTAGAAAAGCCGGTCATCATTGTGCAACTGATATTAGACCCTTGCACATTTCTCTAGATAAAAAATTTGGTGCGTATTCCACATTACTTTTCTACTCTGGACAATTAGAAAGCAAGCACACATTTAGTTCGGGGGCATGTTACACACGGGAAAATAGCGCCAAATGAGTCAGCAGTGTGTTTTGTGTTTTCTCCATCTTTAATTCAACCCACTGGATAAATACATCAATTTTGTTGGCCCCATCAGGGTCGAATTAACGGAAATCTACTGTAGTATGCCTGCATTCTAATATAGAAAGGTTTGCAAAACACATTTTTATGTATAGAATGTTTGCTCAACCGAATCAAGTGCTTTTTTCCCCTCTGAAGCTAAAGGATTATAGATGTCATGTTCTACTGGATGCCAATGAGGTTCTCAGTTTGTAGTGACCTGTGTTTTATGTCAATCTTTTAATGCATAGAAGGTTCTGCACTGATGTTTTCCTCCAAAATATCGAACAGCTTTCCCATCTTTACGACAGGTGAGTTATCGCGAGGTCAATCTACGCAACAGATGAAACTGTGGACTATGCATCATGTGACTCGGTCTCCATTCTGCACATAGCCATCATTGGCGCTCTGCCAGTCAACTGCATGAGGTCGGTGCCATTAGTAAAGGCGCCTTTTCATTGTCAGATTCGGTGTGATTTGCCACATCTCAGATTCCGAAATAGGTGGACTACAGCAAGCTCATGCGCCGCGGCAAACACGACATGCGGCACTGTGCGGGTGGGTCTCTATACCAAATATGCGGTTCATCAAATATCAAAGTCGATATTCGATTGGCAAATCAAATTTTCTGAATGGTCACAATTCAATTCGATTTGGAGATATTCGAATATTCGCAGGCCCCCACAAATGAGATTACATTCTTGCACTGTTGTGTGAACGACTGATAGGCAACTCTGGTTAAAAGCATCAACGAGACGAGTCAACACAGCTTGCACTGAGAGTGAACAGTGGTTCAATAGACACATCACAGAATTACTGCACAACATTACGATAATTGCTACCAGGTTTTTTTCTATTAAATGTAATGACAACTGTACAACTTGGACAGATTTAAATTAGTACACGACATTAAGAGAATTGCTACTGAAGCTCTTCGCCAGAATGCATGGCTACCGTATTTACACGATTGTAAGTCGACCCCTTTTTTAAAATTTGAGAGTCTGAAGTTGGGGGGTCGACTTACAATCGAAACCAAAACATGGCCGCGCCAAAAAAAGCGATACAAACAAGAGCTACAACGTAGTTACAATTTTATGTTAGCTCTATGGCCCTACCCATATCTTTTTGCTATCCCGCGTGTTTGTTCGCTTTTCGGAAGGGTTTTTCAACATTTTTGAAAGTCTTACAGTGCATGCAACACTAATGGGGGGGGGGGTGTCGATAGTTGATGGAAGCGCCGCTGTTCCCATTTGCGGCGGCACCCTCAGAACGGCGGCGCTTGCGGGGGGTATCGGTAGTTCATAGAAGAGCAGACGCAGCTCGCGGGTTTCTCTTTCTCTGTTTAAAGGCATTGGAATTGGTTTGACCAACTTTTTGACGCGTTCCACTTGACTGCCGGCTACGTGCTACTTCTATGCTTCCCCAGTCGTCATGAGTGCTGCAGGCCCACTAATTGTTCGGCACTCGTTCACAGCAGCGTTCAAGGGGGCTGCCATCCTTTACGCCGAAGAAACAAATCACTGCGCAGCGGGCCGCAATTTCGACGTTTCTAAATGGGTGGTGCGAGAGTGGCGACTGCAGCGAAGCGAAATTGTCACCCTGTGACGGCAAGTGACAAATTTCCCACGTGCCGAAGTCTGGACGCTTTCCGGAGCTGTAGGCTAAGCTTGCGGCGTACGTCGCTGAAATGCGTGATCGGTCCCTGCCATTGAAGTGCGACGTGGTCATGAAACAAGCCCGGACCTTCGCCTTAATTTAAAGGTTCTGCTCCGCCGTGAGTACAACGAGTGGTTGGCGGCAGAAGACTGCGAAATTACGCCAACCGGACCTGTCAAAAGAGCCTCCGTGATGGCTGCGTGTGGTTGGGTGCATTTGGCGTGGGCTGCTGTTCTGCAAGATGTCCTGGTGCGGTTGTTTGCCAAATTTGAAATTTCGCTGGACCACGACGCGCGGTGGGACCGCAGCAACGATGACGATGGCAGCACTAGTGAAGACGAGTAGTCGAGTGACTATGTCAGCTACTAATAAATTTTCGTTATCGAATGCGCCCTCGGGTATGCTCTATTTTTTTTTTTTTTTTCCGGTTAAGCGATATGGGGGGGTCGACTTACATTCGAGTCGACTTACAATCGTGTAAATACGGTAAATGTAGTGACATCCATGCAATGCACGAAGATGTCCTAAGACATAAAACCTCCTTGTGTCCAAGTAATCTTTAATGATGTAATGAGAAATCTTGCACACCCAGCACACACAATGGGGCTCGTCATTAAACATACGGTCAAGCAGATTATTTACTTCTCAGAAAGTACAATAGCGTGGATACACATCACACCATCACACAGCAATGCCTGTAATTGCAGTTCTAGCCTAGTGTAACACTTGATGCCCGGGATCCCCACCTACACAAGCACCAAGAACAACATGAGAGAATTTGTGGCAGGAAAATACCATCGCAACTGACTGCACCTGCCAACATGTCCACCCCCACCAGTGTCCTCAGCAAGTGGCTCACCCAACTCGGCCGGTGGATTTCATCCACAAAGAGAAATACACAGGGTCTACCGCTGCAGGCATAAAATTAAAGGGGCCCTGTAACATTTTCTTAGGGGAAACCATATTTGCTCTAGATCTATTTCGGTATGTTGAGAAGTAAGAGCAAAATGAATTATGACAACGCACAACCATAAGGTATTGGATGCAAAAACTTCAACATATCGTAATTTACTCGTGTAAGGTCCACACCATCCAAATTTCTATTTCAGTCAGCAGCACACCTACACAGCGTGAATCTGAAAGCTATATACCAGGCAAGTGGTAGGTTATACGAGTCCTTTGTTTGTAATGTAATTCATATACTATTCCTCAAATGTAAATAAAATATAAAAATAAGGCAATTCAATGACAGCATTTGTTTTCATGTTGTTCATCCGTGCCCCGTCGCGTGCTCTAACATTTAAGATCACGGCAATGCTTTTCCCATCCCACCTGCAGCGTGTAAAGCGGCAGGCAGCTGCCGGCCACGTCCATGCGTCCCGCCACGGCTGCCGACCGTCGAAGAAGGTTGGGGAGGCTCTGACTTTTCCCTGCATCCGAGTCCGGCTTGAGCCGGACACCCGACGACCTTAGCCTGTGCCAGGTGGTGAAGGACAGCTCGGACCGCGCCATGGACCCAGGACCACCGCTCGCCGGCTGCATACATCCAACACAAAACAGACACAAACATTGCAGTCACCCACAGAGATATCATCATGGCTTTTGTTCTAGGCGACAACAGCTCGACGCAACAAGAATTATGCTTGAAAAAAAAAAAGTTTTTTTAACCGTCTGATTACTAAGTTCTGGCGTGTAACTTCATGATACCACAGAAAGTGTAGGTGCATTTTCGTACTAGGAAGAGGCAAGAAGTCCTGAAGAGACACCTTTCTGAAACACTTACAACTTATACGTGCCCAAATATGCACTACCAACTAAAGCTCTTAAAGAAATTAATTGGCTCATACAGCCTGTGCAAGTAATGGCATTGCCAGCCACACAAGCTTTTACGGAAGTTACTTCAACTGCTAGCCTAAAAACAAAAACATCCTAGATGTTTTTGTTTTGTATGTCTGCTCCTAACCTGTTTTGAGACTAGTACTGCTCTGTTGAAGCATGACACGGCATCATTGCAATGCAGAGCATGTTTAAGAGCAGGTTTTTGCTTTGACGTGTGGCCTCCTATGCAAAACGAATTATTCCTCCACACATGACTTTACAGCTGTGTGAGTGATGAGAAGCCTTACTCAAAGGCAAAAGTTCACTTAACCCACAATTTGTACTTCTTAAACTTTCAGTATGGGTAATATGTGCTAAAATATGTTACTACTTTTCATTAACGGTGCATGACATTTAACACTATCCAAAAGAATGACATAGAACAAACACTATTTGGTCATTACCGTCCTCACTTCAACCATGTTTTTAGTCATGTGCCATTTTATTTGCTGCTCTCAGGCCTGGAATTGACACAAAATGTGCACAAGGACGACCTATTGTAGACATACTTTCAGCACTGAGAACACAACAAGACAGCAAACAGACAGGATTGGCACTGGGTAGAGGTGTAGAAATATTTGAAATAATAACAAATCAAATTGTGCCCTATTCAATTTGGTCATTAAATTGAATACTCGCTATTCATAAATGCAGATATATCTTGAATAGTTACTGAATATTTTAAAGTGTTAACTTAACACAAGAAAATATTAAACTTGAGCAAAAGTACGATAAATTTGTTCCCTGCAGGCATAGTAGTACAGTCGCCGACTGATTTTTCGGACTCCAAAAATGCGGACATGCTCGATTATTCGGTCTGCTTCGCGGCACCGCCATTCTCCCCATAGACCATAATGTATAACAACTGCCGAAAGTTCGGACACCTTGCAACCTCTCGTCTGATTTTTCTGACACTCCTTGAACCTACTCGATCGAGAGCACCACGCACCGACTCTGATCGGTGCATGGTTCAACTTGCTGAACGCCATTTTTGTTTTGAACGGAGCCTCCTTGTTGCCCCATGAAGTGGCGCTACTGCAAATCCCCGCTCGTCATCATCATTTCTGCCTGGTTCGATAGAGTGGCTACAGCAGTTCCGGTCTCAGCTTAGTAAGCAATGTCAAGACAATCCAGCAGCTGATTTGTTTCTTTCTTCGTGCACGATGCTGTGAGTAGGCCACGTTTTTCATTTGTGCGACTGGTGTCAGCGTGACAGCGTGCTGGTGTTTGCTTTGTGTGCTGTGTCGAGGTTGAGGTGATCCAATGGCATAAAGAAACATTGTGTCAAGTGTCTAATGACGCCGACAGTGCCCACGCAGATTGCGCTGGGGAATGCCGGCAAGCGGGTGCCGGGAGGCCTAGGATTTGTCGCCTTCCGATGTGCTTCCTACTGATGCCGAAAATGTTCTGCCGAGACTTGCGCAGTGGTTGCATTGCGATTCCGGACACTGTCTCATTTGACAGTTTCACAGGTGCTGACACTGCTGTACTGACATGAGCAGAACTTGACAACAGCCAGATCATTCGTCAGGCTTCTGCTGCACTGCCGGACGATGACTCCGAGTCGGAAGATGATGCACCACGTGCTACACTGCTGTCGCATGCGGAGCGCGTACAAGCAGTGACTGTGCTTTCAGCCGCCTATAGTGACCGTACAACCCTCTCCAAGATTCAGGCTTATCTGATTGCGCGTAAACGGAACAGCGTGCAACGGCGCATTTACAATTTCTTCAAGCCTACTGCCAAGCCCGAATAAGTGCGTGGAAATAAAGGATTTCTTTTTCTTTTTTTGCTTAATCTGCTTTTCCTGACACCTGTTTATTCGGACATTTCCGCAGTCCCCGTGAGGTCAGAATAAACGGTCGGTGACTGTATACGTATAAAACATAATGAAAGCTTACATAGTGGAGCGGGCTATGTCGCTCAGGAAGCTAGGCTTTAATGACTATAAAGCGATCGTTTGCACGCTCCGAGGAATCTTCTGTATGGAGTGTATGCAACCAAACTGCTGTGTTTGTTCCGAATGTTTCATTTGTGCTTTTAACAAAGAATGCTCCATAACATGCGATGTAACTAAAGAAATTTGCTGACATCATGAATACTAGGATGTGAACATTGTTTTATACTAATTACGAAAACAGCTGTTCATTATTTAAAAACTACTTGAGAAGTATCCAATATTCGGTTCGCTTCTGGCGCTATTCAATTTGTATTTAATTTGGTCTCAAAAATTTGCACACCCCTAGCACTGGGTCCTGTGGTCCTGTACTTTACAGGACATCCTGTCTGTTTTGTGCTGCTTTCTGTCTTTTAGAGGAACTGTCTACCAATTTAAAAAGACATCCTATTTTGTAGCGCTATAGAAAGCCTACCATTCGAAATGTCTAAACACACAGCCGTTTCTTAGGAAAGTGAGTAGACATTCTTAAAACATTTTTTCTATCTGCATAGTCCTTCTTTAAACTGTGTATGGATTCCAGCAACACTTAATACTGAACGCGACGGCAATGCAACACCGGTAAAAGCGAGAAAATGTAAGCGCATAGGGTTTCAGCAGAAATTGTTAATTTGTGTTAAACACCGACATTATGACCCTGATAGCCCTCCTCAGCACATAATTATTGTTTTTCTTTTTTTTCTTAGTCACATAATATCTCATGTGTTTCCTACAGACAAAGTCTGTGCAATGTGTGTTTTCAGTTGACACTGCCGCCGAAATCCAAGCCTTTTGTGCAACACTCTGGCAAGCATACTATGGTAAAGAATGCCTACACTGGTGTTGTGATGACAACGACATGCCTTAAAAGCGCAAAAACGTTTTGACAGCAACCCTGACACTACTACCACAATGTGAATTTCACTGATGCACGTCCCCCATGTCAACACTCTTTTTTAAAAACAGTGGCACCCTTTGGGGTGCATATTTGCCACACAACAATAATCGTCATCTGTCTTGTCCGCATTTCTTTTCTTTAACGCGGCGAGCCCGGTACTTTCCAGTAACGAACGGCATGCACGTTATCAGCATGACATAGCATTTCTGACAGGAAATTAACGAGCACAGCATTTTCAAGAAAGGGAATGCGGGCAGGACAGATGACGATTACTGTTGTGTGGCAAATATACGCTCCAAAGGATGTAAACTTTTCTTAGAGTGAACAGCGCACATATGAGGATTCGCTGATGCACCACTCTTTAATCTGCACCAAGGCAAGGCAGCGCTACTTTTCAACATGCGTTAATGAAAATTAGAAAGAAATTACTCTACAATGCAAACAAAAGTTAGCAGAAGCGCCTAAAATACAATTTTAAGCACTACGTCAATGTACTTAAGCAATATAACTCTCCCTGGAAAGGTTTTAGGTCACATGATGGTACACAGTTTTGCTTACACTGTTCCACTGTCGAGTGAAACCATACGTCATTTTTGCACCACTTTCAGAACCAAATGAAAAATATAATTCTTTGCTTATGGAATAAAAGAATGCTAGTTTTCATCAAAGTGAAACACGCCCTTCTTGTTCCCACCCCGACCCAAAAACATGTTGTGAATGGTAGTTCCTTTAACACAGCAAATACGATACAATTCAAGCAAACCAACCAGCTACAGGAGCATGCTGAAAAGGGCTTGTTGGTTCATGTTGAAGCAAGTCGAACAGCGCAAAAGAGGGGATGTATTCTACACTGTACATCCCCATCTTTTGTGGCTGTTCAATTCTGTTCAGCCAAACTAACTAAACTTCCTGCCACAACGACCTACCGCAGCGCTTGCAGCACTGCTGCTGTGGTGGCTCTGCTGGTCCGAGGGCACGCTGCCTTCCGATAGGTCGTCGGAGAAGTGTGTTCCACTCTGCTGGAAGGCTATTGTGTAGTTGTCCTTGTTGGCCTGGCACGTCAGCACAAGGTCATGCTCCTCAAACGAGCTGCAGTCCAGGCTGTCCGTGGAGAGGGCACCCCCGTTGCCAGCACCAACCCGCCCTCCCGTCAGCGGGGGTCCACACTCCTTGACGGGTGAGAAGAGTGGCTCGTCCCTGCAGATGGACATCTCGCCAGAATCTTCCTCATGTCCCGAGCTGCTCTCTGTTTTTGCGCTAAAAGAAAAAAGGAAATTTCACTGATAGTCTATTTAGCACACCAGCTCGTTCACTCATGCCAGCCTGAATGCACATTTTACTTATGTTGGTAATGCCTTGTTTCATTGTTTTTATGAAAAGTGGATGTATGAGGGATGTTTCAGCCTAGAACCAATGTTTCAACTAGGGCACCTGTCTTCGAAAACAAGTCCCCTCGTCAAAAACATTGGCTCAAAGCTGAGGCCTCCCTTCTTTGCCTGCTGTCTATCAATTACAGCAAAGCTTCATATGGCTAGGGTGCCATCTATTTTTCATGTACGTGTGAACGATAGAAAAAGTGAGCATGAGCCGATCCCAGAGATAGTGGAATACTGGGCCGACCTGCAGCAGAGGTGAAGCAGGATTCAAGCACTCTGCCAATAATGATGATGATGATGATGATGATGATGATGAAAGCTGGCAGATACCTTACCCTGTGGGAATCGATGTTATGCAAAGCAGTGTGCGGGAAGCCTACCAAATTAACAATACGACCACAAGAGCACCAAGATGTAAACGGCTGTTTCATGACCTACATGACACACGTCATGATATTCATGTCATGACCTACCATTTATGTTCATCATACACTTGTGTCATACTGTGTCATACTGTGTCATACTGTGTCATACTATGCCAACTTCGGTACCTACCAAGTTAATGAAATGACCATGAGAGCACCACGACATACACAGCTGTTTCAACACCTACATGACACACATCATGATATTCACGTCATGACTGATCATTTATGTTTGTCATATACTCTTTTCATAGTATGCCAATTTTTTTGCACGTACCAAGTTACTGAGACGACCATGAATGCACCAAAACATAGGTGGCTAGATAGTACTGTCAAAGTGGCAAATGTTCGCCATGAAATGCTTCGCATTTAATAATAATAAATGAAATAAATAAATCAAGATGCACTGCTTCAAGTCGGTGGGTATACTGGAATCGTTTGTGAACAGCACATGGACTTATAAACAGGAGGCACTGCCATATACACAAAGGACAAAATGCATGTACAACCATACGCTCTTGACTCACACGAGGACAATGTCACTGACTGTGGGGATGTCTGTGCCGTAGAAATGAAAGAGGGAATTGTGATATCTATTGTGTATATATATCTCCAGCACACCCAAGTGTGGTATCGGGAAGTTCATGACCACACATTTAGCCTTGGTTAGCCGTGACGACACTACCCGTGTGATCGTCGTTGAAGACTTCGATGTGGATATTTCCAAACCATACAAGAAATGGTTCACTCAGTTTGTGCTAGAAGAGCTTGCTTTGACGTGCCACACCAATCCAAGTCACTTAATTAGTCAACAACAGCTGTGCATAGATTTAATTTTGGCCAAAGATCTGTTAAGGATGTAACCGAACCAATCGGTGCATATCACAGTAACCACAAAGCTATCATCACTACCATTATCAAATGATGGAAATAAATACATGTACCCCTGTCTAACCCTGTGTGATGTGCTACAGCTTCACTGGTCATTCATTCACCTTCCCAGAGTGGAATGGCTCCTCAATCTCCTCCATCTTCCTGTGAGCCTATACCTCGTATTTGATCTCTTTCTTCCTGGTTGCCCATATAATCAGGTCAAGATGTGTTTTCATTTGATCAGGCAAGCCAGGCTGTCTCCTGAGAGGAGCAAGCGTCACACACCGATATCACAATACTCCTTGGTGGCCCACTGTGTCCTCAGAAAGTAATTAATGTTTTTCAACTTTCTTCAGTCGTGAAGATACGAACACAAAGCACGAAACACATGCTTCCTGGAAAATTTCCAATGTGTAGTAGTGCTTCGCTACACTAAGGTGCTACTTCATGCATTGGCACAGCTTATACGGGCCAATTTCAGTTTTCAATTTTTATTAGCCATATAATTTAATTTAGAAGCCTAGCTTCATGCAGTAATACAGTCACAGCAGATAGTTCAAGAAACAAACACTGTAATTTTCTATCAACATGTAAATATAGATTGTCTTTCTTTATTAGTAGTAGTAAGACTTCAATGCATACCTGCAACAATTCCCCCCAAGAAGTCTATGTGTTAATGACTGATGCTGAACACGAAGGCACTTTGCAGATCTGTTGGCATTACCAGAGATTCAGCTTAATGGAAATGCACTGAATGCATGAAAATTATCTATATGTAGATTTTAAACCTAAGTAGCTTATAGAAAGCTTATCTTAACAAATTCCAGCTTAAAAATTAATTGTAAAATTATTTCTAACACTTAGTTGCATTCGAGGCAAGCTAAGCAGACAGATCTGCTGTTATGCTGAATCTTTGCAACTTACAATACTGACAATGTTGGCTCAGCAAACTGAAGTTTCTAATGAAAAAAATATGCAGATCCCACACATTGTGGAAATCTATGTTAACATAAAGCGTTTGCTGCAAAATGCATGTGATGAAAAGTTTTAGCATATTGGCTTGTGCATATACTTAACTTCAGCCGTTTAGACTTGCTAAGGAGCCATCATAAGCATACTGATGCATACATTCTAAGTGCACTTCTACAGAGCACAATTGTGACTGAGCCTCCTCATCGCCATGTGTAGCTGAACACACAAAGACACCTCAAGTACAATGCACAACACACACCTGCTGTATACGAGAGGGAATGAGGGAGAGAATGCTCGATGTCACTCTCAAACACTTGCCTACAACTGGTTTTACAGGTGTGGCACAGAGGCTGCAATTAAGGGAATGCCTAATGCCACTTGGAGTACAAAGCCTGATACTTGAGCATCAAGAGGATGCACTTGCATGCACAATGCACCGCTGAAGTAGACGGAACAACACCCGCTCGGTGTTGTGTGCGGGCCGAATTGAGCCAATCCGGAAGGCAGTGCAATGCCACACAGCGTCTCAAAGCACCAGCCGCTACAAAGGAAACAGGACATAAACTGGCGCTCTTGCAGTTGTTTAAGCAAATTGTCACTATGCGACGCGACGCACACACCCAATGTCTCAAACTGCTAGCTTGCACGAGGGAAGGATTGGTACGGCTGCTGTTCTGTCCTTCCAAGCATGTGTCGGAGTCCTAATGGGTAGAGCATCAAGCCGTTGCACTGGGTGACTCCGATTCAAAACTCGCCATTAAACACATTTACAATTATTATTGAGGCTGCGATCGAGGATACGCAGCTGAACAGAAAGGACCCAGGCATCAACCCTGATAAAGCTTTGCGTTAAAATTACTTATATTCTGTGCAGAAACACTGACTGGCATATAAACATATATAATTCCTGATTACTAATAATTCCTGATTTTTGTATCCCAAAGAAGTTTCATCAAAATCAGGTTAAACCCGATTTCTCCTCAAAGTTAGCCCTCTTGTAAACGATAATAATAAATGCAGGTGTTACTTAACTAATGAACACTGCCTACCATGCATGAGCAAATGGTCAAGATATATCATATCAGCAATGTCATTCATATATGAACATAATACATGTATTACAATTCTTTTTTGCTAATAACTCAAGTGAAAGGCGGCACATACTGTATAATATATTCAGCACGTGCCAGCCTTGAGTGAATGAATTCTTGTTGCTTTCTTAGGAGCTGCATTTACATGAATACGACAATGGCTAATCACATCACATTTCCTGCACATAGGGTACCTAAACGGTGGTAAAGCGTTAGAGGAAGCAAACACAGCGCTAACATCGCTCTGCATTGCGAACAGTAACTGTGATGCTGAAAATACATTTACTTGGCTATATTACGTTCGAAGAGGGGCGACAGGTTAGTCTGCTTATTATTGCATTATTTTATTGCAAGAGCGTATGGCGTGAAGCAGTAAAAAAAAACAGGATGATACAGGATATCTAGGATGAATACAGAAATGCTCGAAATGCATATGATAATGTAAGTCAACAAGAGCTTGTAAAACAAGGAAAACCATCTTATCTGTTTTGCACACTCCTGTGCGCACAATAACCTGTACTTGTTTCCTGTGCGAAATAAGGTGCGTAGAACAAAGTGAAGAAGGGATCACCAAGCATCATTTTTGTTTGTTTGCTTGTTTGTGTAAGTGTGCTTCTTATAGTACAAATATCGCCTGCTAATCAGAAGTAGTAGAAATGAGTTGGTCACATGACTAGCAAGCTGTTCTCTTTTTCACAACATATTTCATTGTTTCAGATTGTTTAAATATGTTTGTGACCAAAGAGAGACCATTGCTTGCGTTAAATGTCTGTGACAGCTGCCAGGAAAATTGCGAGCTTTTCGCCGCCAGACAGCGAAGACCCCAATTTTCTCTCAGTTTTCCTCTTTAAAAGTAACACTTGATTTTTAACCTAAGAATTATAGAACACGTGAAAGGAGGACCCTATATTTTATAAAACTTTTTCGCCACATCGCAATGCTGCATAATACCACTCTAACGTAGATAAATGTTGCTTACTGCACTGAAGAGGCATCCAGTGGCAGAGCTTCCAGAAATGAGCCAGACACCGAGGCGCACTGCTCCCCGCGGCTGGCCGACTGGAAGTCCCCTCCATAGAGGGCAGGAAGCGTGAGGATGGCATGAATGTCCTCCGACCGAAAGGTCTCCATGTCGATTTCCGCCAGGTTGGCATCAAAGTTCTTAGACAGGTCCTCATACGAAAGATCCACACCACCAAGGCCGCCGCCATCGTCACTGCCTATCACGCAGGCATCCCCGGACACTGACAAGATGCTGCGCCGCATTAGCCGACCCGATGACGTGAGCGATGAGGAGCATAGATGCCTCTGGAATTCCCTGGAACGGAATGAAGAAACAAAAAATGAAGCAAGAAAGCAAGAGTCCGCACTCCTGCATTCCCCCACCACCCGAGACATACGGAGAGCTACAAATAAATCTGGGCTGATCTTTAAAAGATCTGATGGACTTTTGTTTAGCCATATTTCTGCTTTGCAAGAGAACCTGCACACCTACATGGGGACATTTAAGCGAGGAAGTTGCAAGTGTGCATCAGGAACCATTAAGGCAGAGCTCTGCAGTGCACTTGGTCCCTTTTTCCTGTGGCCCAATCTTTCGTGATATCTTGTATACTTATGCCCTAACTGAATATGATGACATTAATGATTATGTCAACTTTCTGGCAGTAGAAGAGAACAAGAAGCTTAAAAAAGAACAGAGCATGGTTGCTCAAGATTGGTAAAGTACTTCGAATGCCGCATTTGCCATATTGTGCCTGAACTAACCAAGAAGAATGCCCTAAGGTAGCAGAGGGAAAGCAAGACAGATTAAGTAACTGAAAGGTATTGTGACGCCCCTTTAAGACAAGTGGAATATTAATGCAATCCTGCCACGTCACCCATGGTGCACGTCACATAAGTTCACAACCAGACGGCAACTTGGAAGGGCTACTAAAGCCCACACGTCACGGAAAAGCAAGGAGAGACAAAGAGGAAGAGATGCAAGCACTAAACGGCCATCAAAATGTTTTGTTCTTAAACCCAATATATAATCTCAAGTCACAATGCAGTGCACACTGTTCAGGCTGCAACTGCAAGCTGTTCCCTTCATGACATCACCATTCAACAGCCAGCCCACACAAAGAACAAAAGCAGCAGAAGTGCTCTTTGTTTGCAAGCACACCACCACGTGTACACCGTGGCCGCCTGTTGATGAGTCACAAGGATGAAACCCCTTGTTTGGATTCTATACTTGCTTCCTGCAGTGCAGTGGAACTGTGCCACTGTGATCTATTACTGTGGAAATGTTTGTCTGTGGTCCTGTTCACAATGTTCACACGTTTTCACCTGCATGCACTGTCCCAAAGCTCATGGCTCATGCTGTTTCGACGTCCTCCCGTATCAGGGCCTTGTGCCGTTGCTGCAATTTTTATATTCCCAAGTGTGACAAGCCACTATTTGTGGTGAACATGGCACAGCTGCAAAGTGTGGCAACTTCTTTCCACCAAAATGAGGTTGGATGAAGCAATAAACCTTTCTGTACTGCACAAAGGGCAGGCGTCATTCACATAAAAGTAATGGAAAGAAGTAAGGATGCGAGGGAAACTAAAATAGCTTGTGCTGGAATGTGACCACAGCAGCAATGATTTCTTGAAATGAAGTATGACTGCGCCTGCATGCGAGCCTCTGCTGGGCTGCACGAGGTGGAGCGTGGTGGGAGGTAATGTCCAGAAACTTCACCATGTCGCAAAGCTATTGCTGCGGGCAGAGGGCCAGCAGCAATAGCTTTGTTTTTGCTCACACTTACACAGGACCTACACAGAATATTACGGGGAACAGCATTCACAGGGGATATATAGACAAAGAGAATGTATAGCACTATAACAAAGGGCAGGGCAATATCCCTGATTGATACCAGCATCACATCATCTTCCTCTTCTCCCCACAACGTTTCTTTTTCATCTCGGCACAAAGTAATATATATATATAAGAACAAACTTATTATGCAGTCAATTTTCATGTATAAATTGGCATCTGAACAATGTGTGCATCAAAAAAGTGGCAGTCAATGTCCCACTGCACTGGATGAAGAGCAAACAGAGACAAACAAAGTAGAACAGTTTTTCTGCTTTATTACTTGAAATTTCAATGGGGGATTCACCTATACCAAGAGACTTGACAACTGAATGAATCACAGGAGTATTCTTACACTGGCAAAGGTGGAATGTAAGTATGGCCCGATATAAATGTAGTGATTCCCTCTGCTCGATTCTGTGCTACTTAAATCATCCACCATGCAAAGCCAGCTCCTGTTGATAATGTGGGCAGAAGAGAGCCACTCTTACCATTGATGAAGCACAACAACAAATGGCATTCTTATAGAGTTGTTACATTATTCCTGTCATGCAGTCTGGCTTTTCTTATGCTTGCGTTTTATTCTGGCATGGTGGTATGTGGCTACAGGTGCACATGTACATTCATCACATGTACATACATCAGAACTTCTGGAAAAAATCTATATTACAATTATATATCTTTTTACTGTTCACCATGTCATGTTCCCAAACATTCAAGGAATTAAGTTTGTTCTGCCATTACCTTTATGCATGCTAGCGCATGCTCATGAACTGACCAAGATTTGTCAAGATGCGCAGCTTGCTCTTCTAAAAAAAAGAGCCCGAGATATCAGGGCTTTCTGTCACAACAGTGTTTCGTATGTCACAGTAACTACCTTTAATCACAACCATACGAAGTAACAGTTGTTATGTTTAAATAAAATGTAAAAATGATAAGCTAAAGGGAAATGACACTGGTAAAAAAAATAACTTGCCACAGGTGAGAGCTCGCTGAACCCACATTTTCTGCAGAAGGCGTGTGGTGCTTCACCAGTATCAAAAGGTACGCGAATGGCCATTACATCCTTATCAAGTCATGTGGCCACCCCGGCTATAAAGTTGTGTAACTATCACATCACACTCATGCTTATATCACTGAAAACGTGCTGACTGTACCAGTTGCATCCCCGTAAAAAGATTTTGCTACAACGCAGACTCTGAGACCCACCTGTTGAAAGGGTAGTCGGCGCACCACTGCAGTTCATCTCCCCCATCCTGCAGCAGCACAGAGTCCGTGCATGAGGAAGTGGTGCTAGCAGGTGCATCCTTCTGCGGCCGCCTTAGCGCCCCAAGGCTGCTGCTGTTGTTGTTTGTGTAGTTGAGTTGCGACAGGTCATACTGCTGCTGCTGCTGAGCCAGGGCCGCCTCCATCATGCCTGACAGGGCGCCTGCTCTTCCTGCATCATGTCAAAGCGTAAACAGCCGCGTGGTTAGTGCACAGCTCTGCTCTTGCCACTGGCTTGCATGTTCATCAGAATATCAACAATGCGTACGTTTCACAATTGCCGTACCATGTGCTTCATCTCTGAATGTTGATCCCAGAAAGTGCAGTATGTACAGTGCTCGGCAATTCAAACCTGATACACGGATCGCATGGCAGCTGGCACTTCTCGCAATCACAATGCGGTCACAAAGGCTCTCACTTTTAACGCATAACACAATGCGTCAGTTTGGCGTCCCCAGTGACTACTGCTGGTGCAATAGGAGTCAGCAGCCATATGCTCCGAGCGCCACGTTGGAAGTGCTAAGCACTGCACGAATCACAAGGTGTACGAAAGCGCTGAGATCAGCTCAGCACCAGTGAAGGCATATTGCCATGAACACAAAACAAAGACATTAGTAGAATGAACAAAGCACTAATACTTTAAAAAGTGACGGCAAATTTCACTGGCATTGCATTACAGTCCTGTTAATCAAAACATCTATAGGGACCACACATTTTTGTTTGAAGAAGTTTGAATTACCTAAAGCTGAATAAAATGTGGTAAACAAACGAGTTAATTCATAAAATAAGTTATCTATATTGCATAGAAACCATGGACAGATAGTATCACAGGTATTATATTAATTCTGTTCATAAATTGGCCATTCAGCTGAGGTACCATAAACAAAATGTATTGTCTTCACTCTCACTACTGCAACTGCGAACAACAAATGTATTCTAGAAGGCAAACCTCCTTCAAGCAAACTACACTAAATAGGTACTTGGTTGAGAATAGTCTGCCTCTGAACTTTGCAACTTGAACTAAAAACTATTTCTTCCAGTCCCTAACAATGCCAATGTGGATAATAACCACTTAATCATGTTTGTTGCTGCAGTGTTTTGTATCTTGCTGAGGTCTCACAAGCCTCCAAACAGTTAATCAGACGCGACCACTACAGCAAAGCCAGGTAAGTCAAAACTGAACAAACTTGGAAACTTAAGGATATGTCCTGCACTAACACAACAAAAGCTGTTTCTGCAACGGGACTTGTCTTCACTGGTCCGATGAAGACATGGCCTTTGTCGAAATGTTGTCTCCAGGGCAAAGCTTCCCTTGTTCACCTACTATATTGATCAATACTATATAATGACATGCCAAGTCACTAAATAACACGTTTAACTTCCCTTTACACAACTACTTTTGTTTGTAGTGAACAAGGTAATCAAATGCATGCTAAGCATAAAACATTCACATAGTTGCTTGTGTCATCTCCACCGCATCATGGAAAATGACACAGAAGATAGGCAGTCCACAGGTACTCAGGACGTTCTAATATCAGAGCACCTGCCAATTTTAAAGATGCTCAATAAATGCCCTTTGTTCTTACCCCAAATGGAATACATGGAGAGCCACTGGTATGCCATGTTCGACTGCTAAAACCAAAGGACGGTTCTCAGCGCTGCTTCGGCAGACAGGCTTGCTGTCATAGTGGTGCTAATATTTGGGCACATCCTTGTTTTTAGTATCAATGGAATTCATTCACAGCCACAGGCAGGCCATCTTCAAGTCATGGATATATGTGCCTATTGCTCACAAACAATGAGTGTCTTCTGTAAACACAGCTCAAAGTTTTCCAAGAAACAGAGGTAACAGAATTAACCACAGGTTATAGTGTGAGTGAGGCATCTTGTCAAGATTGAAAGAGTAACTGTAATACTAAAAATATCACATCTAACATTAACTAAAATGCTGTAGGCATTGCACAACATAATAAAGGACTAAAAGCATCAGGCAAATGCTAGCCCCGCATTCTTGAGTGAATGCACAATGTCTGCCTTGTTTGACAGGCGTTGCAGAGTAATTGATCCCTCTTTCATCCAGGTGTATACTGGAATAACTTCGCTTGAGAAGGCCCAAGGAGTTGGTGATCCCCTAAATTAGTTAGAATGACTGCCAAGCCCTAAGTAATGGGAAATTTAATGCATCAGTGACAACAAGAATGTGCATATGAAGACTAGAGTTCAGTTCTAACGTGAAGAATTTCGCAGGAAACGCTGCATGTAAGCATACTTCTCGTTCTGGGTCCCCAAAAAGGGCATGTTCCTCCAGCCTAAGTGGCCTCCCACATTGAAGAGAAATATCTTCCTATGCAGCTCTCTCTCTTTTTTTTTTTTTTGCGCCCTTCCACATAACCCTGGCTACCCATAAGCTCCAGGCTAATTCAAAGCTCATCAGTATACCATCTCTGGCCCTCACCGGCCGTGATCAGCTACCATCTCTGGCCCTCACCGGCCGTGATCAGCATTCGCACGGTGGCCGCGCAAGGATGCATCAAGGAAAAGGGGATTGCCGAGGCAGATCCCCACCGCGCCTAATCCGCGCTCGAAACCCGATTTGGCCATTGCGGCAGTCACGGCCATTGGATCGCCGGCTCATTTCCGACCATGGATCCGACGCTGCTCGAAAGGATCAGGCCATCAGACCACGTCACACGCCACGTCACTATTGGTCGGCCGCAAGACGAGCAGACGGCCAACCAAACGCACTGAGCCGGCGGCAAACAAAAACCGAACAAGACGTGGGCATCGTGTAACTGGCCAGTAGTGTGCCTCGATGCGCGCGCCTCGTCCGCCACTCACCCTGCTCAACAAAACGCCACCCAGAGCCTCTTATCTCCGCTTCTACTTCTTTGTTTCACCCGACACAACAGCGGGAAACACGCCTACCATATCCTACCGTGCCGGAGCACACGCACAAGGCGGAACAAAGCGATAGCGAGCCGCACGCTACATGAAACAGCGTCCGGTCCGCAGAGCGAGCAATCTCAACCGAACGGCTACAACCCGAGCCGCCCGGCCCGCACGTCCAGTGACCCCAGGCCCGCAGGACGCGCACGCAGGCAAGCCCAACGACCCAACAGGAAAATTAAATTGTTAAGCTAGATTATTGATCCAACTTTTGGAACAGCAGATCACTATGACCAAGTGCGAGCGATAGAATGATGCACCGGAAAAACGAGACGGGTGGCGACACCATGTTCGAGTTTTGCAGCTTTTTGTGACGTCCAAGGCGTGACAGCGTCGCCATCAAACGCTGCATTTTAAGTTCACTATATTCAGCGCGGCTTTGAGTCAAACGTAAACAGGCGAGTCGCCTGCGTGTTCCAGAGAAGCGGGGGAAGGCTCTCTCTACTAATCCTCATGGAGCTTCCATACAGACAGCGTCATGCGGCAGAAAGCGATAGAGGCTAACAATCGAGCAGCTCTTCAAGTTCTAATTTCTGGTTGGCTGACGTTACCCACAGCTCTCGCTGCACGTTATGGAGTTAACGAGATGGTGTGGTGCATAAACAGCGACTCAGCGCAAGGAATGAAAGAGCCACTCGCAGTTATCAACACCGCTGAAAAACGAACGATGGCCAAGGAATCCTAATTAAAATCTTTACTGGGGTCAATGCTCGTGATAAGAGTAATTGTGTTGCTCCAAGATCCCTCCGCACGCCCGAAGCGCAAGTGATGCATCATGAGCCCCGCAAAGTAAAACAAGCGTTGGCGCGCATAAGGTTAGAGGGTGGGCCATATGGTCTACATTCCCCCGGCGCTGTCGCGAGATTGTTGTTGTTAGCAGCACGGGCAAAATAAGCCTTCGCCAGAAGGGCGCGACAAGGCGCGCCCGGATTGCTGCTCGCCGCCGCGACGACGTCTGCATCTCGGCTGACCTCTCTTAACGCCTTACAAGAGACGGCCGCCTCAAGGTTCCAGACAAGGTTCCAGCACGGTCGAAACAAAACAGGCCGTGCCGTCCGGCGATAAGCCAGATTACTGGCAGGATCGCAACCTGAAGACATTTTCCAGTCCCCAAGCGTAACCCACGGCGACAGAAAGGCGCCTTGGCGTCATACTCAATAAAGGTATATTTACCATGCAGTAGAATACAACGAAAGGGCGAAGCGTGATCGGCAGTGAACAATAACGAAACCGCAGAAACTATATACTGCGAGAAGTTTATGAAATACGCGTGGTTAAGGGGAAGAGCAGACGCTACATAGTGCTCGTCAGGTGAAAACAGCGTTGAACGGACGACAGAATAAGACAGTGAGAGTTGGAGAAATGCGAAATGTAAAAGCGCAAGGAGACAAGAGCAGGTGCACGGCAGTCGAAACAGCAACTGCACAAGCCCACTTTGGCGCAGGCAGCGCCCCACGAACTCCTTTCCCACTTTACCTTTATTTTACTCTATTTTTTTCTTTCTTCTTTTTAACGGCTTGACAATGTATGCGCACACGTCAGCGTACTTCGATTATCGGCGTTCCACGCAGAGGCTGGACCACCCCGAAACCCTGCAGTGCTGCTGCATGCCCTGGGACGCCCAGCCCAACCCCATTAAAGAACGCGTCGGGGAAGGGGAGGCGCGACGCCGCTCTGACGTTCCCCAGGGTGACGTATGGCAGCCGCGGCGCCGGTCCGGGTTCATTGCTCCCTCTCTCTCTCGGCCCCCACGCGCCCCGCTGCGTGCCCGTCTTTACGATTACGGCCACCCCGCCTAAAACCCGCCGCACTGTGGAACTCAATTTCTGGACGCCCCGCAGAGACGCCTCCCTCCGGCTTGCACCCTTTCTCCCTCTCCCAACTGTTCGGGGCAACTCGGACAGCACGCACGTTAAACTACAAGAGAAGACTACGTATCCTCGTCACCGACTGCGAAGGGCGGGTATGCATGGTATGGCAACTGCTTTTGTTCCCATTGGAAACGAGGGAGGAAGCCAGGTAACGTTGCTTCCTGGTGGTGACCGACCGAATATTGTCCCCATACAGAAAGAGGGGGTGTGCAGAGTGTTCCTTACTTAAATAATTCGTGCGGAAAACTGCAAGATTGAATATATAGGTCCAATAAAAAAAAAAAAACGAAAAAATAAGCCATCCACCTGACAGTAGTAGACTGCTGCGAATGCTCTATAACTTGTCCTCTAAAAGCGATGGAACCTCAGAGTTGAAGAAAATTCGTCCTATCCAGCAGCATCGAACGGCGTGGTTCCGAGGCAGCGGTCCCAGGTTCGACCCCTGAAGCAGGACGAATTTTCTTTTTAACTTCGGGTTTCGTTATCAGATGACACCGAAACACGAACCTTTGCGGCAGTTCGCAACAGTCGGGTGGATGGAGATTTTTGCTTACACGAAGGTTCCTTGAAATCTCCACAGCAGTGGCAAGCGGATTGCAGTTAATATACATAGCAGAGAGACGCAGGAACTGGACACCGGTCTAAAGAGCAAACACGCTATACGCACGGTCTATGGGAGCAGCTCTCTCACTATCGAAATTATGCGTGTATACGCTACCACCTCCGGCCAACTACATTCTGTTAAGCAATGAGGTCAGCCAGTCAAACACGACCGAGCGCTTTAAATTATCCCGTGCAAGATTTGGTATTGTCAGGCGCGTAACCTCACAGACCGTCCGGACAGCCAAGATGTACATTTTCTTACATCCATAATATCCTCAGGGTGTAGGCGCATGCTCTCAAGTTCGTTGGGGCCCTGGTGTCAGGTCTCAAAGCGAGGCACACACCGCCATGTTTTATTTTATTTATTTTATTTTTTTATTTTTACACCCGCGGCCCGTAAACTTCCTGTAGGACAGCACGAAACTACGAAGCAGTCATTCCATTCGAACGTCATCGCGCTTCCTTCCGATACCGCGTCCTTCTCACACGCATCACGTGCCAGCCAACAAGGTATACCCTATAGATATATACACTGCATGTGCCCGAAATACACAGCCGAGACCCACGATCACAGTTCACACAGACGGCTGGCTGCCCGCGGAGATCTGCATTTATCAGCGCGGCTCGCCGATATCATCGGACGAACGCTTAGAGAGAGAGAGAGAGAGAGAGAGAGAGAGAGAGAGAAAAGCCGGCTTGTTTCGTATGTTCACAAAAGCTTCCTCGTCTCGTGCAAGCCCGTCTTCCGAAACGAGCAAACACAAAAACAACGACGACGACGACGCGGGAGCGGCGCCGTCGTACGTCGTGGCGCCACAACGGACACGCTGTGTTCCACGCCGCTTCGTTCGCTTCGAGTCCAACCCGGAACTGAATTCGAGATCGCGCGCAGCTCCCGACGTCGACAATCGAAATGTCCTCGGCGCGCGGCGATTACACTGCCTCCTCCTTCTTGGCGTTGGCTTCGCTTAGCGTCGCTTGTCCAATTTACCGGCTAGACGTCCAGCTGAGCTGCGCAGGTGTGTGTGTGCTCGCCGCTTTCGAATACAGTGCGCGCTGCGCTATAGCTGTTTGCCTGGACTTGCGACAGACTGCGTGTACTTGAACAAAACAAGTGAAATTTTCATTTCCCCTGCCGCTCCCCCCCCCCCCGAAGGAACATATACATACAGTCGCTGTATATTAAAAAAGAAAACAGGTTTGTTCTATACTGCATAGGGTATTAGGCAAAGCAGTCGCGCAGCTAAATCAGCTGTCCTACTTTCTATCTATTTTTCAATCCTTATTTTTTTCAGATTTGTAGGTACACTTTAGAAAACCGAACAAAAATAAGTTCGATAGCCTGTTTGAAAACATGCGCGTGGCCGGCGACGGCTAGCGAACGGTACAATAATTCCAATGACAGCCATGCATGCGGCAATATATTATCGGACGTGTGGCGAACGTTATAAAGTGATATATGGCGAAATCCGCCCCAAGTTTGGGAAAGCTTGTGCACAAATTTCACATCATTCGATACAGAATTCCATAGAAGAGCAACGGATTACAGCAAGTTACTATGGTATCTTCTTCCTTTCATTGGTGCAACGAAAAACATCGCGCGTAAGCGCGATAAGGGCCCCTTCCTTCATTAGCATGCATATATCATTGATCACAAGTTTTCAGAACTCGCGGGATTGCCGATCTTTCACGTATATATTGCGTAGTTTGTAATCACACTGCCTTCGTCGGACATAGTACAGGTCTGTTTATTAACGATAACTTCTTCAAAGTGACTGAACGATCCTGCAATTTTCGTTTTCCTCCTGGAGACGGCGTTCTCGAAACGTCTATGGGAAAGAAGGCGCGCAAGCAAGGCCAATGACACGCGAAGGCAGTCCGCTGTGGCCTGTCACGCATTCCATTGTATAGCCCCCGTCTTTCAGATTACAGCACAACTACAGCGAAGCGTAAACCCGGCACTTTCTTCACGGTCGTTGAATGCTCATTTGCTAAGCCGTTCCTCTCTCTCTCTATCTTTCTCTCTCACTCACACACAATTCACCACTAATGTCGTATCCGAGCTACCACCTCGGTAAATTATAAACCTTTAGCATAGCGCGCGTAGTCGCACTACATACAGTTACAGTTATCACCCTCGCCAAGCAGCATTCCAACATGCGCTATGTGTACCTACTGTTAGCGCACAATTGCAGCCGAAAGTGTCAGAGGTAACGGTGTGCGCACGATCTGCTATAGAACTCGTTCCAGACGGGCTACATCGGGGTCACGATCACGAGGTGGGCGAGTGAAGTCCAGGCACAGAGGAACGCCGCTAAGCCCTCACCATTATTCTCATAGATCGCAAATATCGTGGCGCACGTTCACAATGGCAACGAAATGGGGGGACGGGGTTGGGTGGAGTGAGTCCAGGATAAGGATGCGGTACTTCGCAGTGAGCGGAGCACCTTGTTGGGCCCAGCACCTTTCTTCTCTTTAAGATTTGTGTTAACGATCTAGTAAACATTGATGTTGATGAGCGCTATGTAATCTATGTACGCCGCTGACACCACGTTATTCTTTTTTTCATCTAACCGCTCTACCGAACTGATTGCAAGAGTTAATGCAGCTTTGAATAAACTGCACACACGGTCACTTGACAACGGTTCGACAATCAATTCGGAGAAGACTAAATCGCCATGTTATTTCGCACTAAGAACATGAAAATTACCTTACAGGAAGGTTTAATAATGAACAACGCTAGAATTGAACTTGTAAATTCGGTAAAATCGTTAGGTGTATTTTTTTTATCGCACTATGACCTAGCATATAACGACATATATTTTCTCGATCGTAAGTACGCTCTCACAAATGACTGGAATCCTTTATTCCGTAAGCTACCTCATACTCGTTATATTAAATGCTTAATACAAAATTACATGTTTATGAGCCATTCAATTTGTCTTGTCTCGGATACTACTTCTGAAACTAATATCAACAGATTGTAATTCTGCAAAAGGAGGCTCTTCGCGCTATTTGTAACAAATCATATGATTTGCCTTCAGCATCTTTATTTCCTGAACTTAGGACAAATACAGTAGAGACCCCTTTAAAGTATCGTTTAGTACTTGCGTACAAAAATGGGCAAAAAGAAAGGTTTACACTACATTAATTACATGGCTAACTTGAAGACACATGAAGCTTCCTACAATACTAGAAAGACAGAGTATTGACATGTACCAAAAACTAACTACGAATCGCAAACGTCGCGCTCTACAGGCTACCGCGGTCACTAAATGATCTCATTGTTAATGAAATTGATATTGCGTCTTGTTCTTCTCCTCATATTCTTGCTTTTGTTCTCCTGTATGTGAGTTGAATGCTATTATTTAAGGTTAGGAAGTGCACTGAGATGTTATGCTTTATTATTCTTCCCCATTTTCTTTATGGGTCTTCGTTTCTTTCTCATCCGTGATGTTTATGTGCGGTATGTTATAGTTCTTGAACTGCAAGTAATTAGAAAAAGCTATTTCCGATGCGCTGCACTTCTTTTTGCTGTTGTTTTACGGCTATTTGGGGCTGGTCAAGCTGCCACAAGCAGATCTATTCCCCCCCGCCTTCCCTCCGCAATACTGTTTTTTGTTGTTTTTGTTTTGTGGAAATAAAGCGTACTGCTACAGTACAATGATAGCAGCCGTGCACACTGAAGCCCGACTCTGGCCAAGCAAGCGCTCGGTCAAACTCACAGCCTAGTATAGGTCGGTACGGTAGAGGGCGCTCCTACTGCACTAAAGCTAAAGCCCCTTAAACTTCGTAAAGTACTGCCACGCTTTGAAGAATGCCGCCTCCTCCTCGCGCGCTCTGGCCTAGGCCGACGCCGCGTCGCTATTGGCCTAATAGCATCACGTGGGCGCACGCGCCGTGCATCAGCGCCACTTTTGCTCGAGAAGCGTCTACGGAGTGGCGAGGAGCGCATGTTGGTGCCGTTGCTACGCTCGAGCAGCGTAGGCGGCGCCACGGTCGAGGAGGGAGCGTGAAAGAGAGGAGAAACGAGGAGAAGTGAAGGCGGAGGAGGAGAGTGTCGCTACTTTACGAAGTTTAAGGGACTTTTAACTAAAGCCGGCCAAGCTGCTCAGACGCTTTGAGCCACCAGTGCGTCTGAAGCCGACCACACGCAGTTCCCGCGGAAGTACACAAAGTCAACGTGGTAAATGCGCGCAATACGGTAGAAAAAAAGGCACACAACTCAAGGTGCACGCTCAAAGTCCGACGAGACGGACTTCAGGCGAGGGCGCAGACAGCAGGAACCACGCTTCTGAGCCACTGCGCGCTACTACGACAATATGGCTGCAACGACGCGTAACAGACGAGCGGCAATGCGCCAGCACTCGCACACTGACGGCCGTCAATATCGGTCACGAGCCAACTACGCACGGCCATCATCTCCGCGTACGTGTGTGTATATATATATATATATATATATATATATATATACTGCCAACCTCTGCGACAACAATGCTCCCGCATCTCTATATTCTCCCACGCCGGGAACACCAACAACCGAGGTCGGACGGTCGGTCGCACGTCGCAGGATTATAAGGCGGCCTGCGAACTCGACTCGACCCACGTCCCACGAAGCAGGTGACCGCCGCCGCCGCAGTCTTACCAGCATCGGGGTCTCGCATGCAAACGCGGTTGCGCGTCCGAGCGGTCACGCTGGCGCCCCCCACCTCCTGGTGACGGTCACGGGAGGCACGAACTCGGCGTCCTCGGACACGCACGCCAACAGCGCGCGCCGTCCTCATCAGTTCCGCAGCATCCACGCAGCGTGCACAATGCCGGCCCTTTTCCGCGCGTCCCTTTTCCTCGAAGGGGCCAAAACATTCGGACGCCCACGCTCCCGTAGAGAAGTTGTGTGCAGCTTGGGGCGCGCAGCAGGTTCATCGCCCGCACAGCCGTGCGCGGCTAGAAGACACGGGCCCGTCGTCGCAGATGCGACCTGACTGTCACCTCCTAAACGGTCGTGTTTACAAAGGCTCACATGCAACGATCCAACAATTAAAAATAAAAGGTGGACACAGACAGACGCACTGCGGCGTAACCAGGAAGTGTTGTACACTTTGTACTGAACTGCATTGTACTGAACTGGGCGGCTAAGGCTTGACGCACGACACGCACGTCGGGACTACCTCAGCCAAGCGCATCATCAGATGAAGTTGCGGGACACACAGTAATGTCACCGTGGAAGAATTCCACAGTAAGCTAACGCGAATGCGGATGGTTACGAAGACATCATTAGCACTGGGTTTGAGACGCAACAGCACTTTACACATTCGCTACCAGTCTAAAACGGCGCCTGCGCAGCTTTGTGCCCGCGTCTCGACCGGGCAACGGCTGTGTACCGAGCTGACGTGACAACCGTACAGTTGACTTCGCAACACATGTACTGCGCATTCTGCCCAGACTTCTACGCGACTATAATATATACCGCAGCAAGCTGCGCCAGCGAATACGCCACACCCAAGGTCTGCGATCCAAAATAAAACTGCAGCGTCTCGATGCAAACTGCACTAGCATGTTCATTTTCCGAATCCGACTGGAAGACCGACGAAAGGTATACTTACACCCCGAGACGGGTATAAACGCGCAGATTCCAATGTCAGCCAGCCGAACAGTGAGTGGTGGAGTTATATGGACACTGCACACACACACTGAGTGCATTTGCATCTTGCCTCACCCGCCTACTCCGGGCACCCTCAGTGCCCGGAGTAGGCAGGTTCACACGATTCTTCCACACGCTGCAGTGGTGCTGCACGCAACAACGTACGTCTAGCCCCCATTTACTCTTTATTTGGCTTTCCTTTTCATACTGCGCCGCTGGTGCATCGCCGAGCTGGAGAGACGAAATAAACACGCGAGAGCACGCAAGCATGGCCGGCCCAAGAAGCGAGCCCGCTTGGACGCAGAAGCGGCGAGGTGCTGCCGCTGCAGGAACGCCAGCAGCAGCAGCAGCAGCAGCAGCAGCAGCAGCAGCAGCAGCAGCAGTAGTAACGCGCGATGTTCACGCATGTTACGGGGTCGTGTGTACGCGGACACGCATGGCTGGAGGCTCGCGCCCGCGGCTATAGCGAAAGCCGGCCTTCTGCAGGCATACGTCTGCGAGCGCTGGAGTGTATAACCTTATACACAGCGACCACGACGCCAGGCGCTGGCAGCGGACGGCAGCTATATACAGACGGCATACTGAAAACGGTGAGGTTTTAGCTGCGACCAATATACAAAGCGAGACGTCAGATCAGCAGTGTAGAGTGGTTAGAGTATAACTCTAAATGGTATGCGCGCACACCTTTGACACAAACAGACTGCATATCGTACAGCGGAGAACCTTGTAGATGGAAACGGCGCGAGGAACGAGGGCCAAGACATGCACGACAAGATCAGTCGCCCGTTTCTCGCGCTTTTTCCACCACATATAAGCAATTCATGCAAGTCAACTAACTAGCCCAGTGTCGCACCGTTTAGCGGTGCGAAGTTCTATTTACCTTTTTTTTTTTTTGAAATTTGCGCCGAGTCGCGAAATTCTGCACGATTTTTGCTCACTTCGGCCGTTTTCGGGTTGAACTCTCGAGTGCAATTACCACTAATTCGTAAACGCCTAACCAGCCCAGAGCGGACACTGCTGGAATTTACTACGTCACGGACCACTAGTGTGCAACCTCTAAGGGGGCGTCGTGAGGCATTTTTCAATTGAGCACCTTTTTCTGGGCTGCCACGCGAGCAACTGTTTGGATCAGGAGCATATGGTGGTCTAGAAAGTCATTTGCCCCCCCTTACAGCCTGCATCTCGAAATCTCTGTTCAGCAGTGTCCCCCAAAAGTATCCAATTCGATTAGACCGGTGCTTCTTTCAAAAAACTTGCTGCGGAACTCCACTAAACCGCGGCAGCGATATGAGGTCATGGTGTGGCGTCGCTAATTTCGCGGTCGTTCTACGCATTTCCGTTTGTGATCTCCTCTCTCTTTCTTTGCCGGAAGATGGCGGCCGCCGAAAGCCGCCAGGTTAGGTTGTCTTTCGCTTTCAAATAAAACGAATATTTGCTTCTGTAATTAACTATTTAACGACGATCAGCCGTTGCAGCTATCTGTGGCGTCAAAGGGCTGACAAGCTTCTGCCCAGGGTAATTGCGTGCGCACCGATCTATATATCCAAACGCCCTATAGTACGCGCCCACAACAAATCCTGGAGGACTGGCAAGCTATAGCTGCGGTTCGCAAATGAGAAAAGAATAAAAGCCAAGCCAATATGCCAAACGCAAGAGAACACCCAATCCCCTACTTCGAGCGCAAAACCACCCACGATGGTCCAAGCCTGAAACGTGAGCATCGGATATCGGAACGCGCGTGCGAACACGTGGGTTATGTGTGGGGCACTAACCACGCGCAGTGTTCCTGCAGGCTGAATCAACGAATATCTAGGCTTGCAAGAGACAGAAGCTTCACTCAGAAGACAGCTTACCGAGCGATCTGCACGTGCTTTTTATAAGAAGCTGCTTTTAAGCTCGTGTTCAGCAAGATACGGCATCGTATTATGCTCGATGCCTTCGGCCGACGTGACGAACTTACAGAAACCCACTACGGAAGCACTATTTGATGGCTGCCGCAGCATCACCGAAGGCCTCGGCACAGGGTCTCGTCGTAACAGCTAACCGGACAGCCAAGACATGTACGCAGAGCTATCGGGCCGGAAGAAGGTGCATTTCAGAAACAATAATTAAACCATCATACAAGGCACGGGCGGTAAGTTTTCGGCTATATGCGTCAGACCCGTGTCGCCTTCCGGTCCTAGTTTTCGCGTGTTCGTGATGGTCTTCGTTCCTCAAAGATGTATACCAACACGCCTAAGTCTCTATGCATGCGTAATTAAGGCAGGAAAGGCCCTCTAATAATTATTTACGGAAGACACCCCAAACGACGTCTTCCACAGACAAGCAATACGTCTAGTCTGAAGAACGGCGGGCTCGTAATGACTAGATTAATTATAAAACTGGATGCGCTCGCATAAGTCGAAAGCTTCTTCACTACGCACGGCACACTGTAAACGGTGTTCCAGAAACGTAAGTTAGCCGGTACAGCCATTCTTCTATCGCTCTAAAAATGGTTTGCATCGCCAACGGATAGCGCGGTATAGTCAAGGCGACATAGCTCGGGGCCGTTCAACAGTCGAGCACTCCCGGACGAAGGCCGACTGTCGCCTACTCACGAACGACCTTTAACGCCAACGAATGGTCGAATGTCGTAAATTCAACCTTATTTGCACGCGCCATAGGGCGAGGAATCGAACACACTCGGGCGAAGTTGCGCGCTGTCAATCTCTTCCAACAGTCGGCTGGGCTGCACATGCAGGCGGCGGCACAATATCGCAAATGAAACCTTAAGCCTAACAGGGCCACATAGTATAATCCTTCGTCTGCCACCCTTGCGTATAATAATAAAAAAAAAGTTATTCTGTTCTTCGAGCGCTAGCTTTAAGTTTAGGATTTGCACGCTCTCTCTCTCTCTCTCTCTCTCTCTCTCTCACGCGCGCGCACACACACACACACACACACACACACACACACACACACACACACACACACACACACACACACACACACACACACACACACACACACACACACACACACACACACACACACACACACACACACACACACACACACACAGACATCATTATTGAAACATCGAATATCTGCTGTACAACACATCTCTATCCGACCTGTTCTCTGTAAAGACATAGCCTGTTCACAGTCTCAGACACAGACTCTGTTCTCACTCAACATGGCGAACAGAACAGACCACAAGACAGGCGATGCGAACAGGCCAGATGCGACAGGGTCCTCTTGTTCGCGAACCGTGCATCTGTCCTGGTTGCATCACTTGTCCCACACATCCTCTGCGCTGCTCCCCATGTTGAATGTATACGCTAACTAGCCGTTATTGCAACTCTCGTGCACTTCTCACAAAAAAAAAAAGTAAGTTATGCAGGATGGAAACAAACCACGTGCATGTTTCAAGGTCAGAAAGGCGCGATAAAAAGGAAACTTTTGCATCGGCCACCCCGAGTATACACCGAAAACGCGCCTGCGCGATTTTTTTTCTCTCTTAGGCGGATGAAGCCCTCACAAGGCGTCTGCGCAACAAGAGCGCGCCGATTTGTAAAGGCGAGCTCGCTAGAATTCGTGCCGCTCGAGGAAACCGCTATTCGCTTCAGAAGGGCTGCTCCTCAATGCAAAGGAGCGAAAAGGAAAATGACGCAGAACGAGGGGGCAAAGGCGCGAGAAGCATCGCACCGACGAGTCAACAGGAGGTGGGAACGGGCCACGCCTATTTTCGTCATGCCTTCCCTTCCTCCCTCCGAACAGAGGAGAAAGATAAGGTATAGCCCGCCGACCGGACGACACAGGGGTTTCCAAGAGACCAGTTTCGCGTACGACGATATCTCGAGGCGGAGAAACAAGTACGGACAAATCTGTAGACGGTCACGCGCTCGCGGGTACGGACATGAGGTGGGGCATGCCGCGGTGGACCTCAGTATAGCAACGGCGTCCCCGTGCCGCTAAGGTCCACAAGTTCAGTTTCCGGTCGCATATATCGATGCGAACGAAAATATAAGGTCAGAACGCGCGCTTCCTTAAGTTTCGGTAAATGTTCATGGGGACTCTGCAGAGCAACAGACAATAAGCTTATACTGATAAACTGTAGTCATTGAAAACGTTTTTTCCTTCATTTGGCGGAACAATCTTGACTTTCCTACTGTCGAAAATGAAACCTTATTACTTATTTTTTTTATTTCGAGGCAACATCCTATAGCAACGACATCCTATAGCATCCCAACACTGTGTGACGTCACGCATGCCAAAGTATAAGTTCTCGTAACTGAGGCGTTTCCTTGTTTTCTTTTTTTTTTTTCGCGTAAGAAACGTTTTCTCAAAACTTGCTAGGTTGAGGTTCAGTGCCTTATTGCGCAATGTAGGTATTCTTTATATATATAAACAACCAGCCCCGTGCAAGTGGACGCTGTCAAAAAATTCGAGACGTCACCAGCGAACTGGTGAGGGAGGAGCTTCGGAGAGCCGCAGCAACCTGTCTAGTCACTCTCACTTTTTTTTTTATGGCTTGCAAAGCGTATTCACCATGACGGAACAGCAATTCGCTAACACAACTTCACGCATTGCTCTTGTTACGTTTCGCCTACGACGCGCGGTTTAGCCGGCGCGATTGCAACAAAGCGGCAGACATTTTGGCCCGTTCGGCGTCGCCGCTACGCTCCCCGCCAAGCGTTTCCAGGCATGTTCCGATGCCACGTGTCTTCATGTGCGTGTGTGAGTGTATGTGCCATTGTGCCCGACCAGAGGCGCTACGAGAGCAGAGGTTACCTTCTCCTCCCAGTCATTGTGCCCGACCAGAGGCGCTACGAGAGCAGAAGTCACCTTCTCCTTCCAGTCATTGTGCCCGACCAGAGGCGCTACGAGAGCAGAAGTTACCTTCTCCTCCCAGTCTTTGTGCCCGACCAGCGGCGCTACGACAGTATGCGTCACCTTAACCCATTGTACAATCACGTGCTCGTCTATTGAGGGGTTCCTTCTTGCCCTCAACTGCGAGAGTATAAAAACAGCTGCCCCCGGACGCCAAAAGGAGGGCTCCGATTTCTTCTGTTGAGTAAAGTGCACTCCCGTCTCTCTACTTCGGTCAACCTGACCGCCAACTCTTTGCGATGTTAAAATAAACAAGTTGTTTTGTTGTTACCAGTCGAAGCATGCTTTGCCGGGACCTTCGGATGCTTCCAGTTGTACCTCAGGCCGCCAGGCCAACGCTACCCTTGGGGCTTGCGACCCAGGTGCAACCACGGGCGTCAGCGCCGAGTTCCCAACAAATCGTACCAGCGGGTACGACCACAACAACTCGTACCAGCGGTGCGATTCAAACACTCTCTATAGTGAACATTCGGCGAAGTGCAGCCACGCCACACGCCGTAAAACGACTGCCTATCACCCACGACCGGGGTAGTTGGAGAAGTATGGGAGAGGCCTTTGCACTGCAGTGGGCGTAACCAGGCTGATGATGATGATGATGATGATGATCCACGAACTAATGGGCTCAGAGAACGGCCGAACAACAACACGGTACACGCTGCTGGCAGAAGTGGTTTCAACTGAATTATATGCATACGTCGACTTCGAACAAAATCACGTACCGAAGCGGTCCTCTAGATGCAAGACGCTCCTACGATAACGGCTACTGATTAAGCTTCGTTAATTCGGTGCATTGCTATATCCACGGAGACATCCCTCGAAGCCCGCGCTGCAGTTTCAGCACGCAAATCTATCTATGAACGCGTATCGTATAACGGCGGTCGGTGACTTATGTGCTTGGCCTCCTAAAGAAAATTGCGCAGTGATGAAGCGGGGGGAGAACGTGGCGGTCTATGCAGAATACAGCGAACTATATTTTCGCCGCATTGGTATATATTTACACGGAACAACGAAAATCCGAAACAACGAAAGCGTTTTCCTCATCCCGTTATCTTCTTGTCGACAGGAGTGGCATTTTCAATCGTGTATGCCAAGCTCCATGATGCGCTAAGGCAAAACCAAGCGCAAAACGATACCACTGCGTCGAGAACAAACGCGAACAAAGCAAAACCGCGACACACACGAAACGCAAAAAAGCAATACCACAGAGGAAAGGACGAATTGCACAATAACGTCATCCTGTTTCCCTCCATACCACGGCGCCTCGCTTCTCTTTTTTTTCAATTTTTCTTTTTCGAACGCGCAACTTTTTTTTTTCAAGGGCACACCGATCACACGAACAGCCAGAGAAACAAAAGAAACAAGCCGCGGCGAAAAGGTTGCCGGCCCGCCAAATCGGCAGCAGAAAAACAACCAGCAAACAGCGTGAAAGAATTCCGCCCACTCAGAATAACCGTCCGCCCTACAGCGCTCGCGAAACAAACCCAGCCGCGAAGCTCAGAATAAACGCCAGCCGTGCACGCCACGTCGACAGTGGCACCAGCGACGCGCCGACAGTGGCACCACAAGTCCCAGACTCCGGCGCGGCGCCCACTCCAGCAAAGAAAGAAAGAAAAGAAAGGAAGAAATAAAGAAAGTTGCGATGCAAAGGGTGTGCAGGCGCCAACAATCCTTCGTCTGTGCCATACAGTGGTCGACTGCCACCCCGCTCTGCAGAGAAGCCAACCGCCGGAAGCGTCGCCTAATGGCGCCGGCGACGTCCAAACGCGACCGCTGCGCGTGTAAAATAAATAAATAAATAAATAAAAAGCATAACACAGAGTCGGCCACGATGGAGAACTATACACGCGAAGCTCCAGACTCTGCTCGAGCGCAGACGTTCCGCATAATGATGCGAGAGACCGCGTGGACCAAGATGGGGTCGCAAGTGCGAAATGCGAGCTATATAGACGCCTGCATCGTCATCAAACTGTATGACCCGACCCGGCCGTTCGCGCGCGGTCAGATCGCGGCCTTGCTGTCCCATGCGTGGTTGACCCCATCGGCATAAAATTTAACTATTCGGAGACGGGTCGCACTTTGGGAGCAGGAGAATAGCGGTCCGACCGAACTGAACTGTGCTGGAAAAAAAAAAAGGAAAGAAAAAGAAGCACTCTTCGTACTGCGATATCGCCTCATGCAAAGTACCGCGGAGTCTCGTAGGCTCTCACTTCACTTACAGCGGCCAGTTTCGCAGGGAAATGCCACACGTATTAAAGAAAACAAAAAAAATAAAAGAGCGGTGGGAAGGGGGGGGGGCGATAGGGCTATTTGATTCCTGAACGAAACCCTCACTATTACAGGTTACTGCAGAAGCTGAGGCCGCTTATAGTGTGCCATAGGAACAGTGAAAGTAGTCACAAATAGGTTTGCAAGTGTACCATATGGCGTTCATGCGTGTAAAACAAATGGACGAAGAACAGATTTCGAGAGCGTGGACTAGAAAGGCAAGAAGGTATTCAGCTGCGGAAGAACGCGACCCAGCGCCACCACCGACCGCAGCATTTAAAGCTTCAGACATCACAAAGTTCTACAGCGCGACATAACACGTGCGTCTCAAAGAGCTATAAAGATGACTGTCGGCGACCAACGCACCCAGTTCGAGTACGAAAAACGGGCGAAAGAGCCAAAGAAGGCTATCCCCCAGATAACGGCAAGAAGGTTTTCATCAACGTCATCATCATCATAATGATTTTTATTTTTGCCGCTGGGTACAAGGTGAAAATTCATCCAAAGTTCATTCGGTCTATTAAAGGTCTGATACACGACTCAAGGCGCACATTCGTTGCAGCGGGGAGATTTAGGTATAGCGTTTGCTGTTTCGTCGCGAAATACCGTAAACAACGCAGCCGGCGTATCGTGCGGCGGATGTAGTACAGATGGCTATACGTCACTAGACGACATGTGCGCGCTGTCCAGTGTTGAGCCATGTCGGGCGACGACGTAGTTTAATTCCTTGAAACTGAAGGCTGCGCGATACCTCGAGAGAGAAAAAAAAAACGATTCTGCGATATTTTCTTTAAAAGGATATAGCGTTCTCAATTGTCACTTTAACTATACTCCTCTACTAGTATTCGTCATCAGAGTATAACCACAGAGTATACGTTCCCATTTTGACGTCCGCAGCATACGGTGACCTGCAGCTGCGTGTCACGCACTACGGCCAGACAGCCACATGCGGGTCACAGCTGCTACCCGATTCTCGCACAATGCATATTATATTACATATATATATATATATAAAGAGAGAAGTATACAATACTGAAAAGGGGGTACAAACTTAAGGACACTCAACTATCTATTGCAGAAGACTTTTCAAAACGCGTGCGGGATATCAGAAGGAAACTTTGGAACAGCGCGAAGGTAAACCGACAAAAGAATGAAAAGGTTTCGCTTGTCTTCGACAAACTATACATTAACAATCGTCCGTATGTTTAGAGCAACGAGCAGGATGATCGACAAAGTGCCGCTTGAAAAAAAAAAAAAGCTATTCAGAAATGGGGTTAGAAAATCGTCGTACCGGCAAAGCAGCGAACATCACCGGGAAAGACAAAGGCGCAGTTGTAACTCGCCGAGGCGCAAAATCAGCGAACTAACACTTTTCACAATAAATGCTAGAAGCGTCGTCAACGAACCCCAGGCACTTGAAAACTTTATAATTTATTATGAACCTGATGTAGCAGCTATAACACAAACGTGGCTCACGTCCGACATTCTTAATCAAGAGTTCACGCCGCCAAATTATTCCGTCATCCGAAAAGACCGTCCCACACGTGGTGGCGGAGTGGCGTTATTATTAAAAACAAAAAATGTGTTGCTCTTACCATTCTGCCCGAGATAAAAGACGCTGAGGCGATATTTTGTAAATTGCTTTGCGAAGGTAGAAACGTTGTCTTAGGGTGTCTATCGGAGCCCGAACTCGGGTGACGAGTGTATGCAGCATCACGCCCATGGTTCACGCATCGCCCTTATGAGTGATTTTAATCTTTCTGACATTAATTGGAATGACATGTACTACTCGTCAGCAGCCTCGGGTGCACTGTTTGATCTCATGTTAGCCTTCAATCTTCATTAGGTCGCTTCACGTCCAACGCGTTCGCAGGGAACTACTCGAAGCATTGTTGATCTAATACTTATCAGCCATCATTTCGATATTAACCGTGTACAAACTGACGCAATTCGTGGCATATCGGATCATGACGTACCAGTATGCGTATTACCACTTGTTGGTATTACTGCCCACTTTCCTGTGTCCATAGTAACCGACTTCCAAAACGCTGATGACAATAGCATACTAACATAGCTTGATCACGAGTTCCAGCCTTTTTCCCAAATGGGTTCCAATGCCTCTGTTGACGTAAATTGCCTTTGGCTTATGTTCAAATCTATCGTCCTCTACTGCGTCACGAACTACGCGCCTACTAAAACCAAGCGGCCGCGAAAAAATAATCCCTGGATAACCCGAGAAGTAATTAAGGCAAAGCGCAGCTTGAAAAGATTGCGTAGAACAATAAAAACTAAAGGAGGAGACGAATCCAGAGTGACGAAATTGCCTAATGCCATCGCGGAATTCAAACTTACAGCCAAACGTGCAAAAGAATATTATTTTAATGTAACGTTATCGAGCTCTCTTACTAATAATCCCGGAAGGTTCTGGAGGCCCTTTCGCACCAACGATAATGAAGCGTCCCACTTACGCCCAGAGGAAGAAACTGCGAAAGGCAACGCATATAACATTTTCTTTCAATCAGTATTTACTACAGACAGTAACATTATTCCCCCCATTCTCATCAGAGAGGGTGTAAGCATTGGCAAATAAGACATTGCGGACGCTGGCATACTTAATCTTCTGCTTATTCTTGACCCTAAGAAAAGGCAGCGGTCCTGACAACATACCTAACGACTTTCTGAAAAGGTATGCGGAATGGTGCAGTATAAACCTCGGCATATTTTTTCGTAAATCACAACTTCACAACTACCAAACGACTGGAAAATTGCAAAGATAATACCTATACATAAATCTGGCGACACAGCAGAAACTTTAAATTTTAGACCCATTTAATTAACTAGTACATCCTGTAAGCTTCTAGAGCACACATTCTTAAAGCACATAACGATTTTTCTGAGAGCGTTGGCTTCTTGTCTCCCTACCAAAATAGTTTTCGCAGCGGTTTATCAACAGTAACCCAACTAACAGAACTAGTACATGATTTTGCATTTACTGTCAATCACCGCGGCCCGACTGACGATTTTACTTGACCTATCTAAGGCATTTGATTGTGTATGCCATAATAAATAAATCGCTAAAGTTGAAAATGTTGTTGGGAAAGGGCTCCTTTCAGCCTGGGTAAAATAATTTCTAGCCAATCGTTCACAATTTGTAATCTACGAAAAAATGCTATCTGACACTGTCGCCGTTATTTCCGGAGCTACCCAAGGCTCAGTTCTTGGGCCATTACTCTTCCTAATCTATATTAATGACATCGCAGTTAACACTGGTTGTAATATAAAAGTGTTCGCATACGACTGCGTTATTTATAGCGAAATCACTAATTATAGCGATCACATCGCACTTAATACATCCCTCAACACTGTAGCTATTTAGTGCTCTAATTGGCAGATGTCAATTGACGTAAAGAAGTTTGTGGCAATAGGGAGTTTTAGAATTGGGGCCCCAATAGTTTGGGGCCCCAATAGTTTGGGGCCCCAAAGAGCTTTTCGGCTGTTAGCGTTGGGGCACGTAGGAGTGAAGAGCTTTAGAATAGGGTTTTACGTTTGCGGATAGCGTTTTGTGCTGACAGCGCCAATACGGCGTCAAAGGAAAGCTATTAGAAATAACTAAATAAAATATACCATTTTATGATAGGAATAATAATTTTGACTTGCGTGTATTCGCGTTTAATTACAATTTAGAGGTTATTCTGTAAGCAGCAAACAATTAGTTGCGGTTAGTTTTGAGCAAACCAACTTTACTAGCCTTCACCAGCCAAGCTTATCCGCGTTAGGCCTACGAGCCATAAAATCCACAATCGAATTCAAAATCAGCGGCGTCTAATGAGTCAATCTTCATAACACAAGCTAGTTGAGAGAAAGCGATAACCGCAATCCCTTCTTCTAGCTTGCGAACTTCACGCGTTACCGCGAATCGAACCGAATTTTGTGCTAGGCTAGAGCCGTCGCTTCGATGGGTGCCGCCATGTTTGCCGACGCAAAGCTTTTGGGGCCGCTATTTGGGCTCCCGCTAAATCGGTGAAATAGCGTTCCCAACGCAAAACCCAAACGGAGTTTGCGTCTTGCGCATGCGCAGTGGCTTCGACGCTATTTCTTTGGGGCCCCAAAACGTTTGGGGCCCCTATTCTAAAACTCTCTAATGACCGTAACAAGGAAAACAAGACCATCTAACTTCACACATGAGATTAACGGCATACCACTAGCTAAAGTTGAACAACATAAATACCTGGGAGTTACATTAACCTCAGACCTCAGGTGGGACAAACATATTTCGAATATCACCGAAGGAGCATTATGCAAATTATTCTTCCTCAAAAGAAGCCTTGCGCTCTCTACGACACCAACGAAGCTACTGGCCTACACAACGTTCGTTAGGCCCGTTCTCGAATATGAAAACACAGTCTGGTTTCCTCATACAACGACTAATATAACAAAATTAGAGGCAGTACAAAGAAAGGCTATAAGGTTCATTAACAAATATAAACGCGCTGACTCACCGAATAATCTTCTAACGCAGTCTGGATTGCAAACGCTATCTACCAGAGCAAAACGCGCTCGCCTGAAGTTCTTGTTTCAGCTTCTAAAAAAATAACTATAAGATAGATGTGTCCAGGTACATTCCATTTTCTGACGCTCGAAAAACACGTAACAAACATGCGCACACTGTAACAGAATACACACGCAACAACGACACGTTTAAGTATTCATTCTTCCCCCCTTACAGTAGCTGGATGGAACCGACTTGATCCTGCTATAACCGCCATCGAATCGTTGTCCGAATTTACCTCACAAGTATAAGCTGCAGTGCGTAAACAAAATCATTTATCATCGCATGAATCATCGTCACAAATTTTGGAATTGTGTTGCTTTCGACATCCCATTATTCTTTTCCTTTTTCAATTCGTTTCTTCTCGCTCTCAAAGTATATATGTTTTAAGCGCATCTCTTCACACAACTTCAAAATTTCTTGACGCGTTAAGTGTTAACTTTCAGTTCGCTCCTATTTCATGTATAACTGGTTACTTACATATTCTTCACTGCTAGTATCATGTTATCATGTTAATTAACTGCCATGTGAAAACATGCATTTTTGCTACTAGACTCAGCTTACGTCTTATACTGCCATCCTTGACCAATTGTTCTTTTTACATTTCTTTTTTTTTTCAATTAACTGTTCTGCCTAGATGCGCACTGATATACATGTATATACTGTATTGCCCAACTACAACGCTCTCAAATGAGAGTAGCAGTATTGTAAGTAAATAAATAAAACAAACATTATATATATATATATATATATATATATATATATATATATATATATATATATATGGTCATATCATAAGAAGCCAACAAACACTGACACCAAGGACAACATAGGGGAAATTATTGTGCTTAATAAATGAAATAAAGAAACGAAGAATTAATGGAAATTAAAGTGGATGAAAAAACAACTTGCCGCAGGTGGGAAGCGAACCCACAACCTTCGCGAAGGTTGTGGGTTCGCTTCCCACCTGCGGCAAGTTGTTTTTTCATCCACTTTAATTTCCATTAATTCTTCGTTTCTTTATTTCATTTATTAAGCACAATAATTTCCCCTATGTTGTCCTTGGTGTCAGTGTTTGTTGGCTTCTTATGATATGACTAATAAAATCGGGACCCTCGGTTAACCCCCTTTCTTCTCGTTTATATATATATATATATATATATATATATATATATATATATATATATATATATATATATATATATATATATATATATATATATAATTTTTTTCTGATGATGGCCTGCAGCAAGTTCTTTGAATTAACCCCACCTATATAGTCCAACGTTCCATTTTTCCATACGCTCACTTTGACACGTGAAATTTATTCACTCTGATTTAAGCGCGAACAAGTTGACGCAGAACACATAATAGCGGTTTCTCTCACTCTCTCGCATTTCTTTCTCTTTCTGGAGAGAGTTGTTTAGGTTTCCTTTACATGGAATTGTTAGTGGTCTTTGTGGGGTTAAAAAAGAAACGTGAATCTGGCGCTTGCTCTACAAGAAGGCGTGCACTTCAACGGGCGCTTACCTTGACGACGAGTGATGCGCAAACGGAGAAATTACCAACAAGAACGACAGTGAAGTTAATAAACGTATAAACAAGTAGACGACATAAAAAAAAGAAGGAACTCTCGCCTCCGAATTATCAACACAGCTTGTGATTCTAAAGTAAAGGCGCCGAGAGTTAGAGCGACTATCCTGTTTGTCATACCGGCGACTGCAGGCCTCAATTGTTTATGCAATTAAGGTCTACAGGTGAGCACACAGATCTTGGCGCAGCGTTACGGACGGCAACTGCTAAGAGCGTATCATATATATATATATATATATATATACACTCGGTAACCGTTAGCTACACGTTCGCGAAATGGGGGTCGGTAATTAAACTAGGACTGCCATTCGTTTTCCTGTAGAGAAGCGACGAAAGGGGCCACTTACACGAGGAAAGTGACACGTACAATTTCTACCTCGGCAAACATCAGCGAAGCATACAGGTTTTTTCAAACGCCCGTCATCGACCCGCCGCTGATCCACACACCCTCGCCTCACAACTCTGGAATGCGCACCGGTGCATCGAAGTCAGCGTGTCTGCCGTTCCGTCGTGGTCATCCGGTCCATCCTGTACTCCTTAATGAAACTGCATGCACGTCTTGGGTGCGTGTAGCCACATACAGGTGCGGAGTATTTGGTACTGGCCCGCGAAAAACACTTTTCCGTGCAGACTTTCCCGGTGTTTCGCATGCAATGCGTGTCGGACGCATTGCGTCAACATTCGCTCGTGAGCGAGAGCGCTCAATTAAAGCCTCTGCAATAAACGTATACTCTTAATTCCAGACCAAGGGAGTTGCTCAGCAACCGTGCATGCAAGCTCAGGTGCACAGTGGAACATGCACCACTGGAGAACACGTACCAAATACACGCGCCGTGTTCTAGGCGCGCTTTTATGAAACCCTAGATGCACGGTAAAAATTGATCCGCAGACCTTCACTACGCGGCGTCACTCCCCCCTCCCCCCCCCCCCCCCCATAGCCAACTGTGCAGCTTTGGAACGCGTACGCTAAGCCCCTTCATCTAAACTCACACATCTTAACGTGTCGTTTCTGATACGCCGAGTTGGATATCTCAACATGCTGATTTATGCGCCGGAAGCTTAACGCAAAGATTAAGGTATATAGCGTTTCTGACATGCTACCCGTATAGTGAACTTTCAGCTTTGGATAGATAATAAAACTAATTAAAAATTAATGGCTATATCTTGATTTATCAAATAACGGTTGGTTGTATAAGTTCTTTCTTTTTCTGGCAAGAACGTAATCTCCGTGACCAAAAGTAAATGTTATCAAGCTGTTCTAATTTTCGTTTCTGTGCAACGGTGTTTAGGCTTTGTGGGGTCAACATTTCACACCCTTTACAGGAGCATATATGCTCTTATGCTCTCTCTCTCTCTCTCTCTAAAATATGTCGAAGATGAAACTCTAGAATCGGCATAGAGTCGAGGACGTCGCAGGCATGTCTGAGGGTGCAGTTCGAAGTTACGCGGACTCGCAACTTCGAAGTCGCACCCTCAAACGGCAGCTGTGAGCGCACAAGAGGCGACAGACAGTGGCCAGACGAGATAAGCTTCAGCGTAGGGCCAACGTTTGGACAAGGGGACTTGTCGGCCGGCGCAGCGATTAGATCACGGAAGCCCGTCGACGTTACGCTCTGTGGACGCCGCGAAGCGCCGCACGCACAAACTGCTCGTCAGCGCGGTCTTGAAAATCGAATTAAAGCTTGCTCCAAAGCTACCGCATTATCCCGCGTATAAGCGAGCCTCGAATTTAGGCCGACGAGAAAGACCGAAATTAGGAAAAGCCCCCCGCTAACACGGGTTGAAACGCGAACGAAAAGAAACCGATCAGAACGCCTGCATTGCATAACTACACGAGAGTGAAATGTGCAGTCGCTCGGTAATAGGTTTATTATAAGCGCATTATAGCGCTCGTGGTATGGCCCTGCTTTTATACGTTTTGGAGCCCGAAATAAGCCGCGTTTAGAAACTGAGGAAATTCTGGTAGAGCAGCAACTCGTTCCAATTCGTTTCCGACTTTCTTCACGTTTGAATTTGCGAACCGGTCGTGCACTTAATCATGCTACATACAGCTGAGAGAGGAAGAGGATGCACCTGCTATAGGACCGGCTTCGAAATTTCGATGTCTCGGCATCGGCGTATACAGGGGTTAGACGCGAGTCAACACGGCAGCATTAAACCACGCCTTCATTTGATTTTCGGGACCATGCACGCTCGCGAGCAACTTGAGGGCGCTTCGCGTCGTAAACAGAGCGTATATAGCGTCTGCGGGCTTCCGCGATTTGATCGTGGCGCCGCTGATGCCACGGATAGGAGTGCCTATATATGTGGAGGCTGGCGCACCTCCCGTGCGGTCAGCCGCTTCAGTCCGTGGCGTTAATAGTGCATGTTCTATCGATTTATCCACACAGCTAGGCCTACCTTTATCGTTGGCGATCTATCGAATCACCATATAGATAAAAGACGGTATAGACTTTAATGCGCCAAGACTGCCAGCATAGTGTCTGAAGTCGCCAACGTATACGCTAATGTTGTTTGATAATCTAAAACGAAGCGAAGCATGAAAGGCTGCATCAGACTATAGTATGTTTTCTTTTTTGTATATGCTAATTACACAGTGACGCGTTTCACTCGGGAAGTCCCGGGTTTGACGTCAAAAAGCGCTGCCTTGCTGCAAGAGGTTTTGTTTTTGTTTTCGGCTCAACCATGTCACTCGTTAGCTCTGAAGATTTCCCCAAGAGAAACTGAGCTAAAAAAAAAAAAAAGACACCCTCTCTGCTGCTTGTTTCTTCCACACTATGCACTGGCCTCTGCCCCTCTCTCCCGCCCTTCCCCTTCCCTCTCGAGAATAAAAAAAAAAGAACGACACACTGAGAGTTATTGTTCAAGGGCACTAAAAGAACTGATTAGTAGTGGTCGATATCTAGAAGGAATGTCGCTGGGGCCGACGTTTCAACAAGAAGGCCCGTCTTCGACAGAGCGTTTCACGACAAGAGAACGCCTTTCCCAGCTGAAAGCCGCGCGCTCGAGCCCTAGAGCTCACGGGATAAATCGAAGCTAAGGTAGAGGAAAGTCGGACTCCGCTGCCGCACCATGAAACGAAACGATTGGTCCCGTGTAACCAAATGTATCAGAGTTAGCGCACATGACCTCCGGTAGAAGATCGGGCAACAACTCATATTATATATATATATATATATATATATATATATATATATATTCAAAGCAGAAATACGAGCAACGAGCGCAGAAAGTTACTGGCCTCTATACACGCACCGGCGTTTGCTCACAGATATAGTAACGCAAGCCACGCAAACTAATGACGCACACCGGGAGCAGGCACTTATATATGGCTGCTTTGGGCGTAAGCTATTTACTGAGGCTACAAAAAACAAAAAGCATCCACTGATAAAAGCCCTCGGCGACCTCTGCCTGTGCTGCGGAGAACGCTATAATGGCTAAGGGTGGAGCCACGCGCAAACAAAATAACGAGTTCTTCGCCGCGGCTGTCGCCACCGCGCGGTAAGAACAGATTACAGGCCGGTGGGTACCACGCGGAGACCAAGCGTAGATCCGTGGGATTACGACAGTGTCCGCAGCGGGCGCGGCGTTTCTTTATCTCCCTATCTGCACCTCTGAGTACGGTACAGCAACGTAACTAAGCCAAGCGATATGGTGTATCATAAAATGTGCCCCAGTGTTTTTTTTTTCTTCTTCTTTTTTTTTTTTTTTTTTTTTTTTACAGCTCTCATCAGCGACACACCCCAGCTGCGGCGCGCCAGAACTCCCTCCATGCATACTTTCCCCTTGCCCTTTAAACTAGGGCAGTAACCACGGAGATAACAAGACTGGAGGCAAGAGCGAGAAAACGGGCGACAGTTGTCACCAGGCAGCGACGACTTTTTGAAGGGACTGAGAACCGATTTTTAAGGACCTAGTTTTTCACTGCGCAACGCTAAGCTGACCCACGGTAGTGCTTACACCAGCAGCGGTTACTTCCGAAAGCGCGTGGATCTTTTGTGAACAGGAATTTTTCGATCTCAGCAGCCTCTACAAAAGTATGAGTCCCTCCTCCACAACGCTGCGAAGTCGGAGCGATGTCGGTGGCCCGCCTCGCAAATTTTGAAAGCTGCCCATCGTTATGCATTCACAGGAGTGAGTGTGGCTGTTAACCACCTACAGCTTTACCTTTACAACCACTTTTGAAAATAAAAAGCTGGTGCAATAAGTTCGCGTTGTTGTACAGACATTTCTTATATTTGTACCGCGTTTCTCCTCAAGTGCCCGCCTACCTCATGGCTGGCAGCGCACTTTTCTGCTCACTACAAACGAAGGCCTATCTGCATGTTGTAAGTCAGGAAAAACGGATAACAACAACTATACTGCATTTCAATACTAATGAAGAGACAAGGAACCGCGTACACTAGTAGAAGGTCACGTGATGGACCTCTTAGCTTTGTTTTTTGCAGCGTGAGGCGCCAAAGGTCATTCTTCGCGACTTTTGGTGATGAATTAAAAATATAAATCCACGTTTAATGAGAAAAACATAGTTCGTTTCAGCCACAACGATAGGCAATCTTTCCATCGGCGGGGTTATCTCGATTTACGTTCTGGACGGTTGTCTGTCTCTTTAAGGTCCGACTGAAGAGGAAAGAAAGAATTTCTTACTTAAGAAACGAAATCCATCCTAGAATGCTGTACTAGGCTGAAGACTACGAATCTACGTTATCACTTCGGCCCATGATTTCAATAAAACTTAAAGAAACAGAACAAGGATGCTGGTGCATGACAAGGAAGAGGAGGAGGAGCTGAAGTCACCTGCAAGGGGCTCTCGCGATTAATTTGTTCCCGGCATCTGTTTCTATTCGTTGTCAGCAGTGCAGCGTGTTAAAAAAAAATAAAAGAAATAGAGAGCACGCGGCTGTTGGGCCAAGTTCCGAACATGCATTACGCAACCATCGCGCATATCGGATGAGCTCTTGATCATCTGCGAGCAGAGCGCGGGGCAAAAGAGGGGAGAGGGAAACCGTCGCGCCACATGTCACAAACAAGAGGATGGAGAGCGGAGGGAGACTGGCCGGATGTCCCGTGTCATTTTGTCCGCTCGCTGTCAGCGCGCAGCTGAGGACCCAACTGTCGCACGCGGCCAAGGTCAACGGAGCAAGAGGCACAGTCGTCGCCAAAAGTACTCGGAACGCACAGAGGCCGCTTGCAAGCCATACCCTTTTTTTTTTTTTTTTTCGAAGAAAGCGCAGGGGCGAAGCTTTGCATTTTCTCGATGATACACAGGGACACCTGCTTCGAAAAAGAAAAAAAAAAGAACAAGGCTTCCGACGCACTACACGAACCCCTCTACTTCCATTCCATGTGGTTCACACCTCCCTAGGTGACGTTGCGGAGGCTGCATAACCACCACCCCAGTTCGAATGGGGAAGCTCATAGCACTCATCCATCCATCCTGCAGCCGGAGTTGTTTCTTACACAGGCTGCGACTATACCTTCTAGCCGCAAAAATACGGCAGCCCACGTGGTTATTCGTGTCCATTGTGCGACAAGGCTACAGGCCGTATTTTGCTCGATCCATCGACTGATTCATAGCGTTCGGAAGGGACATTAAAGAGAGGAAAGAAATATTATTTGGGCTGCGTTAGTAAATTACCCTTCTATACCAGTAAAGCTGCTCCCATCGCGAAAAGACGTTTAGTAAACCAGAAGAGGCGCAGGAAGACGGGTGGCGACGCCGCTTTAACATTCCCGCACCAACACGCCGTGACGTCATAAATTTGGGCGACGTCTGCTCGTACCTATAGTTAATATTTATCGGTGAAAATGGACTACGTCGCGTTCAAAAGGAGCCAACGACTGAACTTACAAAGGTTTCAAGAACCTTTACCGAACCACAACGGCCTAAATGCGAAAAAAAAAAAGTGCTTTGAGATCTGTGACATCAACAGTGACGGCCCAAACGGCGCTTCATTCGAGAAATTGGAACTTTTACTTACTGTTCTAACAATTTAAGCCATTACAACGAAATCAACCAAACTTGAGTTCCTGGAGAATACTTTAATTATTAATCTCTAACCGATTTAGTGTTCCCATTTTGTGTCCCTTTAATCCTCTAAATTCGCATAGCAACAGAGAGCTACGTACATAGGCACCGTATAGTGATCACTTGATGTTCTTTAATGTGTATTGGAGTGCCGATATATGCACACCAACATTTTTGCATTCCGACAACGTGAAAACGCTATACCGTCGGGATTATACGAACCGAACATATGTCCTCGTACTAGGAAGCAGAATAAGGGTGTATTCTCGATCAATCGATTATTTTTCACTTTTGCATCACGTACAGCTCGATGCATAAACTGAGCGACAGCCGTACCGACAATGCACAATATACACTTGTGGCGACGTGAAAATAACCCCGACGGTGCCACTGCTTTCGTCACAACCCCCATCCGCTGGCGCGGTGGCATTGATAACGCCAAAAGTGATAACGGATTATCTATATACCGCCCCAGATTTCTCGCCATTTAGGAACGTCAGAGAACCAGCTGAATAGCTGCACCAAACGGCCAAGTTCGAATAAGCTCCTACTAACACGTGCGCGACCTGTGGAACGTACGACTTTGAAGAAGGTTGCCCAATGCGCGCGCCTCATGAACGATTGAACGCGCTTAACGCCCCAAGGAAGTTATACAAAGCTACGCGGTTAGGCTATAATAGAGACTGTAACGAAGACCAATATTATTGTTTTTGTCCACCAGGTGCGCGCACAAATCTCACTACCGCCGCTATTGAAATGCGGCCGCCATTCTATAGGGAACCAAACCAGTGAATTCGTGTGCGGCAGTATATACGTAGCCAACTCGGCGGGAGTGTGCCGCACTTATAGAATGCGAGTGTTTCAGCACCGATCCCAATTTCATTGGGTATGCACGGCGGCGTAAGTAATAATAATATTTGGGGTTTTACGTGCCAAAACCACTTTCTGATTATGAGGCACGCCGTAGTGGAGGACTCCGGAAATTTTGACCACCTGGGGTTCTTTAACGTGCACCTAAATCTAAGCACACGGGTGTTTTCGCATTTCGCCCCCATCGAAATGCGGCCGCCGTGGCCGGGATTCGATCCCGCGACCTCGTGCTCAGCAGCCCAACACCATAGCCACTGAGCAACCACGGCGGGTGGCGGCGTAAGTCATTCGTGCTGCTCATTCAACGGAAAGTACGCTCGCGAAACACGAAGGAAATGGAAAACGCGACTATGCAACAAAAAGGAAGCGCGTTTGGCCCCGCAGGACGTCACTTCAAAACGGGAACGCCACGACTATAGATGACGTGTAAAAGTATGCAAGCCTGATCCTCTCCTTCTCTCTCTACACTTACGCCTTCATTCCAGGACGAACATTAGAAAAGTGCACGACCGCTTCTGTTTCTCAGATGCAGAAAAGGTGCACCGCCGACTGATTATTTTTTTGTCTTCAGAAGAATCGGGTAACATGTAGACATATGCAAGGTACAGAGTGGTCCAAGGTCAGAACATTCAATCATTGTTGAGGCAAAATTCAGTGTTTCCTGCAGGTTTTCTATACCACACGCAGCGTCACATGGCTGACATGACGCGTCATGCAAACACCCACCTTGAAGTAAAACTTAGCCAGCAAGCATTCAGCCAAAGCTGGACTGTTATCAGCGCCGAAACGGAAACTATTAAGTTAGCCCCAAGAGTCAGTCCGTGCCACACGTCGCCCTAGGGCACCCTGTCAACAGCACACGCCCGGGTCGCTGCAGCGGCGCCGGAACCGGCCCATACAGATATGAGGGGTACACACCCCATAACGAACATATAAAACAAAAAAAAAGCACGGAAACCGCACTGTCTCCCGACGCGGTCGATACGCGCGTCAACGTAGCAGTATATTCCGCACGCCCGCGGGGTCCAAACACCGGAACCACGAGCAATTTCGGGCAATGCGCGCGGCCGGGGTAGGTGCATTCCATGGGCGCCGCGCCGACGCAAGCACCGTTTTTTTTTTTTTTTTTTTGTGTGTGTGTGTGTGTGTGTGTGTGTGTGTGTGTGTGTGTGTGTGTGTGTGTGTGTGTGTGTGTGTGTGTGTGTGTGTGTGTGTGTTCACATAGCCGAGCGCTAGCTAGCTGCCTCAGCGAAAGAGAACCAGTGAACGAAAGCAAAGCAAAGAAACAAAAAGAAAGCAGAAAGGAAAACAAAGATCGGCATGAGCATAAAGAATCTCCGACGCAAAGCCTCCGGCCACACGGGCCGCTGAAAGCGCTCGGAATAATAATAAACGAAGTGAATCGTTAAAAAAGAAAGAAAAAAAAAAGAAGGAACGAAAGAAAGACCGACAATTCTGCAGGACCGTATATAGAGAGCGGTAAGCATATAATGGGACTACAAGAGAAAGCGAGCATTTCTACATCACAGAATTAGAACTTTGCTATACATAATATTATACGGTTTCGTCTGAATCAGGGAGCATGCAGTGATAGAACTCGCGCGTTATCTCAAACACCGTTCGGGGTTTTAAATCCACGGCACGCCGACACAGCCGCGCATAACCACAGAACAGCTGCCGGATGGAAAATCCACATAGCAATCGCAACAATGCGCCTCCCCAGGTATACGCGCTATTCGAGTGCGTCTACATAGAGGACTGTTCCATTACGGCCACAAAGAGGACGCACCGGCATACTATAGCACGCCTCCGCACACTTGCCCCAGCCATAAAAACGGTCTCGCTGCATAAAATGGGCGCCGCGTTTTCTGGTCTTCACTCGGCATCGGTGCGAGTCTGACACTAGAGAGAGAGCGCGCGAAATATGCCCGGACGTTTTTGCGTTTCGTCCAGCCACCCGCGAAGGTGACGTCACAGCTAGATGCTTCCCCCTCACGCAGCTGTCAGCGCGCTTCTTCGCATGACAGGCCGGGCAAGATGGCAGAAAGGAAAAGGGGTAGAAGGAGAAACGAGGGAGGAGGAGGAGGAGGAGGTCGAAGCGCAAAACATATTTGCCGCCCCCCTGTTGGGTCTCCTCAGTACGTGCGGTCAGCTGCCAAGAACGTGACGCCGATCTCGCGCGTAAATACAGTCGCGCGCGCACCAGAACTGTGGCAACCACATCCCTTCGCCAAGCTAAACGGCAACGCCGCGCAGAGCGACATGGTGGTTGAGCCGCGGGCCAGGAGACTCAACCATTTCGATGACCACAGCCGCTCTACAAGCAAAGGAAAAGTGCTCACCGACGAAACCGGTGCCAACCGCCGACGTCAAGCCGGCGTTGTCGTTCGCCGACGCCAGCAGCCTGGCATTCGGCCGCGCCGCCGGCTTCTTCTCCACTGCGTTGCCGCAACAGCGCTCGCCTCTCATGGCACTGCGCGCAGCTAGGCCTTTTCTCCGAGAACCCACATCGCGGGCAATCCACAGACAGCGATGCGCGCAGGAGACGACGATGCACTCAAACAAGCACGGTGGGCGCGGGTGTTGTCACACGAGATAAGCGGCGCCGCACACCCAAAACTGCTCGTCAAATCCCGCGCGGTGCACAATCCGGGCGAAGAGGACGACACATATTCCGACGACCGCGCGGGCACACGCAGATGGCTGCAAGAAGGGACGCAACGCTTCTTTCCAGGTCTGGGCTCGCCTCCCGCTTGATGCGTTGCGTGGGCGGACACTATAAATGGGCGAGTTAAGCTCACTGCGGCCGCAGAACGCAAATTACGGGCGCACAGCGCCGGGTACGCGCAGAGACCGCCAGAAGAGACGGTGGGGCATCCGCGCAAATCGAGCGCCGGCACCGATGCTAGCGAATGCGCCTCCGCTGGCTCCTTCCTCTCTGGAGGAGGAGGATGACGTAGAGAGAGGGAGAGAGAGAGAGGGCGCCGAGCAAAAACGGGAACGGTCCGCTTGGCTTCGATGGCTGATGTTCCTTTGCGTTATTATTATTGTTTTTTCGCTCCTTCAACGCTCTCCTCCGCGTTCGTTCGCTCTGTGGTAGAACACTGCATCCTCTGCTCGTGTTTTGCTGGCTCGGGGCAGGTGGGGGCAGGCAACCAGGCTCCGCTGAGCGCTGGCGCGGCGGGGGAGCGAGTGGTGGCGGCCGCTCCCCCACCGGCGGCAGCATGACGTCATCCGGCCGGCCCCGTTCCATCTTTTCCGCTGCCGTCGTTCTCTCTAGCCGCTCCGGCGGTCGGCTCCGGCAGCAACCGCGCTTGCAAAACGCCTTCTCTCAGGAGCCTCAGAGCTTCTCGCACGCCGCGTGGGGTGTGCCGTTCTCCACGCCTACAATTACACCAGTTACACACTTCAGGGCACGCGTACTTATTTACCTTCCGGCGCATCTGACGTCGAGCACGTTTCCGCACGCCCGTTCCGGGCATTGCAGTGCCGCTCAGTTACTGGGGCTCTCTCTCTGCACATCTGCATACATCGTGGCCCCGCGAAGCCTTTCCGGCACGCGCACCTGAGGCACGATGGCAGGCGGCGTCCAGAATGGAGTGATGATGATGAGAAATGATGAGAGAGCAATCAGCCTGGATCTCATATGAAAGGGATCGCTCCTCGAGGAACAATGGGCGTCGCGGTTATATGGGCGAATTAAAGTACTAAACCAAAACACGCATATGCGGACACCCAACGTAACGCTGTACTGACGGTAAACTCAGTAAAGATAGCCTATCGGAGCACAAAGTGCAATTAAAGGACACTTCGCACGCTCACAGCCTGTCGCCGCATGCCAAGTACATTTTCGAACGACCTCCACAGCGCGCCAGGGTCCCTTGGAGCTGTGGGCGAGGTGTGAACAGGCGAAAGAAAGATAACGGTAAACATTGATGAGATAGTGGTTAATTAACACTGTACTATTACTAAGCAAAATGAGCTGAAATGAATAGCACCTAGCCGTTCCCCGTCCGTTGTTTCTTTCATTGGATAGCGAAAAAACATTCGGTTCGTCCGATAAGAGGCAAGGAATGAAATTGTGCAGATGCATGCAGGGGAATTTCCCGGGCTATAATATTCATTCACCGCAGCGTCTCCCTGAGCGCCAGAAACCACGCAAATCACATTGCATACCTGCAATTAAGGAAAGGTTTATTATTATTTTTTTAATAACAAAATATATTTACAGTATCCCCACCGCCACACATATTGCGCATAGATTCTCAATTCACTTCGAATGGTCATGCACTCTCCGCGATACAGCCAACAGAGTGACCGCCGATGCAGAGACGGCTTCGCTCGCGAAATCATCGTGCGAACTGAAGGAAATGACGAACTACAGCGCATGCGGGCGAGACAACACCGTTATTAGTTAACAGCGTCACGAGGCATTGAGGCGCGAAGTTCATTGACCCCGTCACACGTGATTCGCACCCCATTCTCCTTAGCGTCAGTCTCTCGTGGACCGCGATAGGTGGCCAGCATTTCAACACACGTCACTTGATGACGTTGCTGCGTTGGTCCGCAGCCATATGAGTGCCGAGACCAGCGGCAAAAGAAAGAGAATGCTGCGAATTCGTGCTGTGAAGCGAACGGCGACGTGCGGATCGATGCCGCCATGCTGCTTCTGGTGCAAACGAATGATGATCGCGCAGCACCTGCTGAACCATATATATTTCAAGCGCAGGCAGATCGAATGTGCAATAACGTGCGTCTTCTTAAAAACGAAATACTTTACTCGCCAACGAACCAACATAACTGCGACAATTTGTTCACCGCGGCAAGGGGGGTCTGATAAAGTCATGCCAAGTAAACGTCTAAGGAAGGAAAAAAATTGTATTATACCTGCTCGTGACGCCTCAAAACTGCAATCGACGGCGGAAGGCAAAGCAGAAGTTTTGTTGACTTAGCTGTATCTCTCGACCGCTCTCGACCAACGAATCAAAGACTTTTGCGCGAGAGAACGGGTGCGGAACGGGTGTATTGTTTCCCTTCAGTGAATACGACGGGTAAGGAAGCGATATCCCAACGCTGGTACATAAAGGAGCAGGGCCCAGAAGGCCCAGCCGGATTCGTACAAAACATATGCCATGATTTGCCTTCAACATAAATGTAACCTGAAAGCCAGGCGTCGTCTTCCTTCCTCTCGTTCGTAGGCTCTATACACAGTAGTCACGGGCAGCTACCAGCTGAGCACAAGCACTCGCTGGGGTTTCTATACGAGTGCCCATACGGTAGAAAAACTTTTAATAAAAAGGGCACGGTGTCTACATAGACATATAAAAGGCAATTCTAGGCACGAGTTTAGCAATAGCGTCCACACCAACGTCAGCGCGGCGCACCGCAGGTCAACGGGTAAGTGTATACGTGGTTGCACGACGCCATTCTTGAAGGTCGATGGGAACGAATCGGAAATCAGTTTCCGGTACGCGCAGAAACACCTCTAACGGTGCGACCCACATAGCAGCGACCGGCAAAGATTATAACGGCTCAACCGCGCCGCTCCCACCACGAACTGACCGAGAACCGCTGCCGAGTTCCTGCATGATGAAGCGCCGGCTATGTTGTGACCGCAGTGACGCAACGCGCAAACACGTACATATACTCGGGAAGCTCTTCCTCAATGAGTTCGCGTGTTAATCGACCCGCGTCGTCACGTAAACCAGCGGTCGCGCTCGAGGGAGCAGCGCTAACAGCCGCGCCGCCTTTTGTTTGGCTCGACAGGCAGGAAGTGCGGCCGCCTGCAGTGGGAGATGACGCGTCTGCAGGAAGTGACGTCATCGAGACATTGCACAGCTGCTCACACGTCGCGCAGAGCGAGGACAGTGTTGTCAGCAGGAAGCAGCAACCTTTGCGCACGCGTAAGCCACGAACGGATTGTTAAGAAAGAAAGGGCGTCACAGATATGAATCTGTCAGAGGGTAGGAGTAGAAATTGTGTTAGCCATACAAGGTGATCATTTTTGGGTTTTACGGAGTTTGTTAAAAATCTACTGTGGCTGATAGCACGCTTCATATCGTTGCGCTGGATTATTTGAAGACTATCACGAGAAATCGCAACGCATATTCAACTAATTAAGTCTTTAATTAATTATTTTAAGACTCATATTGCAAATTGCGAATTGTAGCCAGTGAGTTTGCAAGGCGCATCCACCTGAAATAGATTTGCAGAATGACACCGATTTCGAGATATAATAATGCTCAAAGTGTGGGACAAAGCACATGGGCGTTCCAGATACTTTTGTGCTTGAATGCACAAAATAGTGTTTCGCTTTAAAGGGCAACTGGACCAACAATGTTTTTACGGCGAGTTTGATGGCGCACATGTCGAAACTGGTGTCATTCTGGAAATTCATTCCAAGTGGATACGCTTGACAATCTTCCCGGCTACAACTTGTAAATTGCAATATGTGGCGTAATGTAATTAATTAGGAATTCAATTAGTGAATTTTTGTTAATTAGTTGAATATGTTGCGACCCTGCCGTGTAAGTAATGTCCGGCTCTCTCAACAATCCAGCTCAAGGACTAGAATTGCGTTATCCGAAACTAGCGATTTTCAAGAATTCCACAAAACTTGATAATGACCACTCCGTATGTAGAGCATAGGTCTCTGAAGTCCGCGTACGTTCCAGCCAGCAACGTTCGTTTTACTGCGATAGCAATCATACGGCCACTCCAGTTGCATTTCTGCCGTCGCCGTGACGTTCAGTATGAAGTCCAAGGGCGATAAAATCGTCGCCGCGCGCCGTACGCTCTATGTGCGCGAGAAAGCGTACGAGGGCGAGTCGGCGATCGCGGCTCAATCCCGCGCACGCAAGCGAGGACGGCGAGGAGGAAGCGCGCCGTCTTCCGTCGCGCGCAGGGCTTGGGAGGGAGGGGGAGGGGGCACGTTCTACTCCGGGCGGCCCGGGCGGTCGCACGCGCCCGCCCGGGTCGCTGAGTGTCTTGAATGTCATCTGCGACGGAGCCAAGAGTCCGCCCGTGCGCTGTCTGCACTGCTTGGTACGCGTTGATGCGAGACGCAGCACGAAAGTCAATTCGCTCGCTGCTGCTGCGTTGCAAGACTCCAGCGTATTGACAGTGATTTTCAGCAGTCATCGAGTGAGATGTGATCCCGTTTGCTTGTACGCGCGTGACACCATGCTTGTTAATTTAGTTCGTATGCCTATGTTTACAAGTTCATGAGGCCGAAAAAACTACTATACTTCGTATAGCTGTCCACTAATTTGCTATCGCAATCGGTGTTTCGGCTTTCGGGCGAAACTGCCGCTTTATTATTAAACATACTGCAATAGCGCCACTTAGAACAGGAACGATCAAATAATACGTGCAGACTACCAAGTGAGTTTATTACATGAATCGCTTGCTGTAATTCATGTATTAAATTTCGTTGGTAGTTAGCTGCATATGTCCTATGCACGATGGCACACAGATTCAGGCCACTGTCTGGAAAAGTCTCCCTCATGACAATGCGTATTATTATCTAACGTAAGTGAATCGGCGTCTGTCAGTATACTTTGCCGCATATGGCGTACAGTACAAATTGATAGGCCTTTCGCATGTTCATCGAAGCTACCCGCACTGTAGCCAATGTCCCAGCCTTCTGTGCCATTTCCCGGAGTGGACGTCTCTGGTAAAACACTTTCACTCGATTTCTTCCTTCAGTTATGTTGCCGCAGACGAGTGAACCACGCGCTATAGATTAAAAAAGAAAAAAAAAATGGGGCACGAGAGACCTTGCACGATAAGCAGCGAAGGATGAAACATCCCCACGTCGCGCGAGCTACCGCGTTCAATGGCGCGGCGAGCTACCGCAACTACCGGTTCAAACAGAACGGTCTCTCTACAAGGCGTCAAAGCTGCCCGAACCGAAACGCCGCGGCGCAATAGAGCCGCGAGAAACGTGCCGCAGCCTGGGCAAGAGTCGCTGGCAGGTCGCGCGGCTCTGACAAATCGGCCATCGTCCATCACGCACGCGCAGGTACGCCGTAATCGCGCGCGCAGCCCAGCGAAAAAAAAAAAAGAACAAAAAGGCGCGGAACAACCCGCTCGACGGCAGGATAGACGCTCTCGTCCACGGCTTCCACGACTCTCCGCCCCAAAGCGGTGTTCGCGAAGGAGAGGAAGAGATTGCACGCGGCGTGGGACGCTAGATTTGCTCCCGAACGCCCGAAGAGGCACAGAGCAGTCATTGGTCTCTCTATACGTGCAAGGGGCACCGCGCAGCTCATCTACGCGGTAAACAGGTACATACATGCAGAGGCCCGACGGAGTATACAAGAACAAAGTGCCATAGCACCACCGCCACCACCGCCGCACCAGGCAGCAGCAGCGCCACCCAGCGACTAAACTAGGACAAGCGTGGGCAGGCACGTTCTGGGCCAACGCGGTGTACAGACACACATACACACAAGCGTGGCAGGAGATGGCAGGAGGCGTTTCTCGTTTAGTTCCGCGCCGTGCCGAGCACTGCAGCATCAACGCGCAAGCACACGCGCCAGAGACAGACGCGCGAGAAAGAGTTCCCTCCTTCCGCAGGCACGGCCGAGACAGAGAGAGAAAGCACAAACAGGAAGGGTGCACCTTTCTCAGACAATGAAGAGGACAGCGCCGTCTATCCGACTATGTCGCTCTGTGTGTGTGTGCGTATGTGTGCCTCCCTCATCGCCCCACTTTCAAACTGCGTTCCCACCCGTCATCCATTTGCGCAACACGCGCATCTTTGAGTGTGATGGGATGCGATCAAGATGCGTGCAGACTAGTGAGGAGAGGCGGTCCAGGAAATGCGGCAAATTAGGAGCGTCGTGCCGCGATTTCGTGTCTCTGTGCCGTTCGCAGGTCGGCAACGAAGGGGGAATACCATTTCAAGCGAGACATACACAGAAGCGCGGCACTGCCTCGAATCGCCACGACGCGCCGTTTATTTTTTATTTTATTTTTTGTTCCAAGTTCTCGTCTATATGCAGATACATAACGGGCGACGAAGGTCCATGTGTGCACCCGAATTCGAATTTCGTCAACCGATGGGAATTACTACTACGGAAACTGCAATGAGGAAGGGTCTTTTTCTCCGTTCAACGAGACGTCGGAGCCCGCACACGCTGCCCGGAGCTATTTGGCCCGCGTACATAAGGACAACTCGTTCAGAGCCGGCGCGCACTAGGAAGTTTTTCGCATCCTCACTTTCACAGGCATTGTGGAACGTAAAGGAACTTGCTTTCACTCCCGCCATTTCCTCGAACGGTCGGTCATCGGTCGAAGAGTGAGAATGAAGGCGAGAGAGAAAGATGTGGAATGGGGGTCGACGTAAAGGAACAACGTGAGAGGCTTGTTCGCCACTAGCGCTGCCCCCGCTGCAGGAATGATGTGACCGCTAGATATTACTGGGAAGTGCCGACAGAGTTAACGTCGTCGCAAGACGAGCGTTTTAGCACTGCTGTACAAGGGCACAGGTACGCGCGCGGCTGTCTGGCGCTGCCTGAAATGACTGCGTTGCGCATGTTTGCTTCAGCGTGACTATTTCATATACACATGTACATTTGCTTGTGTACTTATGCGTCGTTATGAGCTCACACGAAGTTTCTGTACTGTAACGTATAGGCCATTGTTGTGTACGGTTATCGGACATAAGCTGCCTGGCCGGCCGACCAGCACTAAGCACGTGTTTTCGTTGACCAGCAACGTTTAATCGCACGCGTTTCTTCGTGACAATAAATATGTACCCAATATTTCTGGGCTCACGCCCAATTCAGATCGTCCGTTGTCTCGTCTTCTTTCACACTGTGTCAACGCATACTACATATTTTTTCTAGTGGCAAAATCGTAGATCTCCTGCAATGCCTCCATACAGGAATATATGGGCATGACTTCGTGGTCAAGAAATAAAGATAATTAACAAAGCATGCGACAATCGACCGAGAGCAAAATGCACGCACGCTGCACATTTCCCACAGGGCTACAAGATTGCCGCATTCTTCGGACCACTACGAAGGCACGCCTGGGACTCCCTAGAGCCGTTATACCGCCCTACTGCGCACCTGTGCCATGTGACATGCCGACGCGCGTAGCCGTGGCTATAGGGCGGTGCAGAGGTATAGAACGGGAACGGTGCAGCAACAGTGTTGGTCCCATTCCAGAGCACTCTATCAACTGTTTTTCACATATAGTTACATCCTGGTTTGACAACGGCGCTGCATTTCATTCGCCAACCATGTATATATTCGATTTGTGTATACGTATAATGCAGGAGAAGCACACTTCCTTTCATCGACTTCCCTAACTATCTGTTATAAGTGAAACAAGGTACAATTCAAGTGCAGCTTCGCTTCGGGCAAAGCGGCCCTTTATCGCTAGAATTCGTGCCCATCAAAGTACCCGACCGGATTTAACCATAATGCAACTTTGCCGTCAAGAAAAGTCAACGTCGGACACGCAGTTATCGCAAAACAATAAGCTAGCTGTCATCGCGTAACTATACTATAACAGAAAATTCTCGCAGTGCTTCGACCGATCCAAGAGTGCTTCGCGCGCTCGTTCAATGCCCTATAGGGGAACACGAAGCACTTCAACGCAGAATTCCACCACGGGCTCAGACGCCGAAGCAACGGACTTCTCGCATTGAAGGTTTCAGTTACCGTATAGGTAAATCCCCACAGTGTAGTCTTTTCCTTTTTTTTCTCTTTCTTTGTTTTCTTTTTTTGGGGGGGGGAGGTGACGCACCCCCAGCGTCGGGATTTTCTCGTATATTATAAAACGAACACACCGGTTTATTAAAGCGAAAGCCTTAAGTGGCTCATTGGTCGAAAAACCCGTTGTCCGACGTCATCAAAAAATTGACCTCACGGCGTAATGGCATCAAAATTCAATGGTACCAAAATTGATGGTGCCATTGGTGTGAGTCGAACCCACGACCTTGGGTGCGAGAAAACAATTAATAGGAAGTAACAAAGCACTCGAATGAGAATGTCAAGTAATCAAATGGATTTATCGTGAGTGTGCAGGCATTCGCCTTCATCCTTTTTAGCGTATGCTAAACTGAAAGTGAACTTTTTTTGGCTGTGCAGAAATTAAAAAAAATAATATGACTCGGATAATGACAAACGTTCTCTTGGTCTGGTCCACACATTCCTATCTGACAAAAAGAACGTCAAAAGGAACACGGCTGGACAGAAACGCGGAAATGTACCGGTACGTCAGTGACACTGAAAGGGTTAATGGGTTATATAGAGTGTGTTTTACAGGGAACAGCAGTTACACGCTAGAGAACAGGACGTTCTACTCGCATTCACGCAGGCCTTCCCCTCAGTATTTTTAGGCGTGGTTGCAGGCAGCCGAGCAGGTGGACCTGGGGTGTAACCAGCAAAGTCTAACAGTGTCGTGAAATTCGGTTGTGCACACACCCACGTGGAGCAAATGGTGAATATGTGATGCAGCGCAAAATCGTGCTCAGTTAAAAACAAATAATGACATCGAATATAATGACGTAGTTTTCGAACATTACTCAGGAAGCGAATGAAAAAGCGTGTAGAAAGGTCGTTTAAACGAGACATTGGTATACTTGAGCGGTTCCCAGAAGTATAACCCAGGTAGCGTTAAAGCTCTATAATAGTCTGGGTTGGAAGTTAACCAAAAATCGGTGGGCCGGTTGGCTTTCGGAGCCCATGGCAAAGCCACAAATGAGGCAGTGCAAGGGGACATAGGGTCGGGCCTCGTTTGAAGTCAGAGAAGCGCACAGCAAGATTAGCTTTGAAGAAAGACTCGGGAACATGGATAAAAATAAATGGGCGGCTAAAGTGCCCAAGTATCTGTACCTAAAGAGCGTAGACAGAGACTGGATAAAGAGGTCAAGAAAGTTCGAAACCAAGTACAGGGCAATTGAAAGTGTAGATAGACAACCAGGAGTAATCAAAAAAGAAAGTCAGAGAAACAGAAACAGCGAATTGGATTTTTAAAAAATGTAAGCGAAAACTAGACCAAGCAAATTTGCAAGAATGAGAAAAAAAGAAAATAGGAGGGCAAATTTGTACGATAACAGTAAGGGAAGTGCCTGGCTATATGAGGCTCGAGCTGGTTACCCAAGGACAAGAAACGTACCGGAGCAAATATTCGCAATTAGATGAGGCATGTGTATACTCCAGCAAAAATCCAGGGACCACTCAGCACATCTTAATGGAATGCGAAGGGATTCACCCAGTCAGACCAGTACGTATCGCACAAATTCCCCCCGAAGCGCTTGCACTTAAAGTAGACGGAAGTATCCACCTGTCAGCAGTCGAGATAAGCAAGAGACGTTAAGAGTATTTGTGGGGGGGGGGGGGGGGGGGGGGGGGGGGGGGGAAAGCAGGAAAGAGGCTGACACATCCATCACACCCATAAGCAGCGGTACAGGGTAGGTAGATAAGATAAAAGAGATGTATACAAGAGTGCTCGAAGGAAAAGCATTGACAGCCTACCTGAGTAACTCAAGCAGGCTAGGTGACGATTTCTCCCGCCCCGTTTCAAAGGGGATGCCAATAAATTATCATCGCCATCAGTTAGCTAGTGGTACCGAGGGGGCCGTAATATCACGTGGCAGTCCCTTGACGTATGTATAAAGTCAAGGACACATACGTTACGTTTGTTCGCAGCGATCATCGGAAAGAGCGAGTCACTGGAACGTGGAACTCGACACCGTACCTCCGGAATCGCTCGCAGCGCATCATGACTCAGCTACCCAAAACCAGAGTAAAAGAATTCGTTTTGTAAACCACTCAGTTCTGGTTTGAATTGCTTATACCACCGTGTTTACTTACAGCCAGTCATTCTGCATAATCACTGACTAAACGCCGACCTAATCGTTTCGCCCCTTTATAGCCCGCCCAGCTTAACAGCGAGTATACGAGAATAACTTCGTTGTCAATTACAATGCATGGCGGAGCTAATCTTGCGTTCAAGTATTAACTGATCTATTCAGTTCAGACCGCATGCAGACTAAGAGTATAACTACACCAATGTTTTATCTCCCTCGGCCATCTTTACTTATTTTAAGCGAACCTCTCTTTGCCTACTTTGTTTCGTGTAGCTACCTCTTGAGTCAGTCGCAATCTCGGCGGATACATTTGTGGATATATATGCGAAGGTTACACGAAACTACCAGCGAAGTGGCTTGTAGAACCCCTCTATGCTGACCAAGTATGCCGATTATAATTATATATTATTATATCAACTTACTACATCAAACGAACATTTCATGTCGATCTGTTTAATGGAATAGTGAGTTATATTCCACGGATTCTTGGATTTACATTACTTTCTCTGATTTAGCCATCAAGTATTTGCGTATACTAGCTCTTGGCCAATCCTTCGAAACAGGCTTTGTCCCACTGTACGACTCCTACATGAAACCTATCCGCTGGCATCTCTACGACACACCAATTTGTTAATAGAATGGTGAACTATATTTCACAGATTTTCTGTTATTCATTATTGCTTTTTTTGTCATTCAGTATGTGCCATTGGGATTGTGCCTGTTATTGGCCAATCCTCCAGAATGGTTATGCCCCACTGCGATACAAGAGGTACAGAATCCCTAAATGTTTCTTGATACTGCACCATTTGTGCGCTAACACATGTCATCCCCATTCTTCCCTCAACAGGCAGGCGTCACACATCGCTTTTCGTCCTCGTGGTATCGCTGCGTACAAGTCGCCTGAATTGGAGCTTGGGTTTCGGCACAGCCTGTGAACGACTAAGTGGACAAGCATAAAAGTTGCGTGATAATAAATATGCGACCTTGGGTGTGGATAAACATAAACGTTTCACGAGATTGCTCGTTGCTTAGGATGAAAGTAAACAGGACTGTACGCGTCGCCATTAGTTGTAAAGAGTTCATGTAACCGCTTTACTAAACCTCTGCTCCACATAGATTCTAACATGTGCGCTGGATCTGCATATATTACCTCGCTCCTCCATCCTGCCCCGTATTCAATGTTCTACAACAGCAAGCAGGCGCTGTTAAAATTCGTCACACGGAGCCACTGTGGGAATTTTAAAGTGACGTCGCCACCACCTTCAGTTTTTTGCACCTCTTCGAGCTTAGCAAGCCTCCGCATACATGTTGAAGCGGAGCTATTATAGGCATTCCAGAAGTATAATCTACCAAGTCAGCTTAATATTTCACTGCAGTGACAGTGTGAGCAACGGCTTCGAAGTAACACGTGTCAAAAAAATTTTTCCAGCGTAAAAATCTTCGTCAAACGTACCTTAGCAAAAGCCGATTTCGATCGTTTCGTTCTTTCTATATGTCAAAAGTATTGAACTTACGAAATCTCAGTTCGATTCGGTCTTCTGATTTTCTAAAGAATTCAGTCCAGCTCACTAAGTGTGTAAGTACGACTAACAGAAAGAGACATCGTAATGACTTTTGTCTTTAGACAATAGGAATCTATTAGGCTAGGAATCAACTGAGGGAAATGCACACCTTAATGGCTTCTCTCCCGTAGACAGTCAGATTTTATTCTTGACAAAGCAATGAAAGCAACAGAAACGCAGAGCTGTTTATGGTCACTCTCTACAGACAGTCATACAATGTATATATATTTTTTTAAAGAGCCGGAGAGTCACGTGATGTTATCTCGCGCCCCTTTTCAAATCTTCGCCTCCTGGGCACGTCATTCTTTTTTTTTTTCAATTTCTTTTAAGGGTGGAGAGGATACTTGCATATTTGCATGGCAAGACACCCAACGCGAATTCTACATGGAGCTTTCTACAGGCTTCCCTTTTTGCCGCAAACAAGCAGTGACTGGAACCACCGCCCCGCCTCCGTCGCTGCAATCGAAGACCCTGCCGCCTTTAAAGTTGCGATTAACAATTTACTGTTAGAACACTCCTCTCTGTAGTACCCTTGGGTCCTGAGAGTATGAAAACAAACAAACGAACAAATAAATAAATAAATATAACTTGTACGACTATGTGTGACGTGAGAATAACGCAAGTGGGAAGCATGCCATTCATTCGTCACGTCCGCTTCCGCCGGGTTAGCCAATCAAAGCGCACTGAAAGTGAAAAGCGATACGCCTCAGAATCAGAATCAAAATTTATTATCATACATAACGTTATTACAACATGACAGGACAGGAGTAATTGGAGATCGCAGGGAGATGTCTTCGTACTGCAGTGATCATGAAACAGCATGATGATGATGATTATGATGATGATGATGATGATTACAACACGCAGTATACAGGATGAGCTCCCGGAGTCGGAGACTGAACTGGGATCTCCTGTACATGCTATACGCGAAAAGAAAAGTAAACCTAGTTATAACAACGACAGTAATAAAATAAATGACTGAAAACAAGTGAGGAAGACAACGACTGTGTAAGCATACTGGAACACGAATTAAAACAATTATACGACAAGCTTAATCAGCAACATATGAAAATAACAAGTTGAACAGAAAATCAGCACGTTTTAACAATTTCACATGTGATTACAATAAACGTAATAACATAAACTAGCATTTACAAACGATAATGCAAATGCATCCATAATGTAATATCTACAAAAATGTTATATAGGAGTGGATTGGTTCAAAGGGGACTTTCTACATTCCTTATTATATTAGTGTGTTGTCATTAATTTTAAAACAAATGGTAGTGAGTTCCATAATAAAACAGCGCTAAGTGAACAGCTTGCTTGCCGTAGTTAGTTCGGACTCTGGGCAAGATGAGGTTCTGGTTAAGAACAAATCTTGTGTTGTTAGTGTTGTCTAGAGAAGAAGACTGAAAAAAAGAAATATGGAATGGATTGTTGGTGTGCTTAAACAACCAGGTACCTGGATTATATTTAATGATGTCGGACACTGTAAGGATATTACTGACTTGTAATAATTGTTTGACAATGGTATAATATGAGCTAAAAAGTTATGTTGACTGCTCTGTTCTGAACGACTTGTAGTGGCGCAAGATGAGTGCATGTAATGCAATGTAATTACACAATAGTTATGTGAATGAATGAATGCATAATGCAATGATGAGAGAATGCTACGTGAAAAAAAAAGGAAGAGGACAGGCTCGTATGCGTATGTGTATACCATAGGACGTCTTTTTTTTTTTTTTAATCTGAATTGTGGTAATCAAATTTTCAGTTTCTGTCCAAGCTGAAGCCAAAATACATTTAACCACCGCTAGCTTCGATCGAGTACTGTGGCAAGCAAATGGAAGGAACAGGAACTAAAGATCGTTGATGTGATGCAAAGACAATAAAGTTAGTTTTGGCTGAATTAAATTCTAATCGGAATGCTAGCCCGATGGATGGATGGGTGGATGCCATATGAGACTCCGCTTTGGAACGGCCGGGGCTGTGCGTTGCGCCACCAAGCTCTTGTACCAAACTTTCTGAACCCCTATCGGGAACTTTACTTTTGTGTACCCTCCGTTGCTTGTCGTTTTCCTACTTTTCTTCCAGCAATCTTCGAATCGCTTCTTACTCATCTCTACTGCGGCCACGTTTACTTTCTCCCTGCTCTCCCTGAACCCAATAGCTTCAAAGAGGTCGGATGTGCCAAAATGGACCGCCGGGCAGATATCTTCACATTCCAATAAAACGTGCTCCATCGTTTCCCTAGCTTTACCGCCTAAGGTCCCTCTAGAATTATTGAGGGACTTTATTACCGCCGAGAGCCACGCGCCCCCTAGTGTCGATGTCACGCACACAGCCATGGTTGACGACGCGTACAGCCCATGCGGTTCTGGGACGAGGGAAATGACAGAGCAGTATTTTTGGTTTCGGTACGTCCGGGTCTTTGCCTCTTGCGCGGGGGTCCGTGAAATTTATGACGCTCTCATGGCGCCCGCGCGCTCGGCTCTTCTCTTTCCGCTGTTGTTGTTGACTACCGCGCGCACTCGAGCGCGCACAACGCGATGGCTACAGCAGCTGCAGGCTTCACGAAAACAACAAACCTGCCGCGGATGCAGAAATCGCGAGAGTGCTGGCGCCGTACCCTCGAGTGGCCCGCTTTAAGAACGTCGCGAGAAGCCAACAAGCGAAGACACCAAGGAAAACATAGGTGAAATTACTTGTACTTACAAATTGAATTAAAGAAAATGATAAATTAGTTGCGATGAAAGCGACTCCAGGGCAGCCATCCGCGCCTTCAGCGTTGGCGCCGTGTGTAAGGAAGCCTGTCGCATCCTCGAAGGCAAAAGCATCGCCACCCACACTCTCTCGTGGTTCCCCGCTCACATGGGATCCATCATGGGAGGCCCAACAAACCTCAACGAGCTGGCCCACTCCAAGGCGCGAGGTCTCGCTTTCCGCGACCATGGAGAACTCCAACGCCGGCCCGCAGTGGTGGAGAACAGAGATCAACCGACCACATACAATGAAATTGCGCAGCACTTTTATCTCGGCAGGAGAGACTTTCCCCTTCCACACAAGAAGTTAAATAGAGCGCAGGCATTGACCCTCAGATTATTGCAAACAGGTTCATATCCCAACCCGGCTTTATTCCACAAAATTTATCCCGACACCTATGCCACTAGTTCTTGCAGGCACTGCAATGACATCGCTAGCCTAGACCATATGCTCTGGCGTTGCCCCTCGTTACGAGGCACGGAACAAATTAATGTGGACAAGTGGCTCTCCGCTATCAAGAGCCCCGATGCCGGGGCGCAACTATGGGCTGTCCAGAGGGCCCACGATGCGGCGGTCGGGCAAGGCCTGACTGTCCCAACGTGGGAGCGGCCCGCAGCGCGCTGAGTCGCGTACCTCAGGACCTTATTAAAGTTTTGCATCCATCCATCCAACTTGCCGTAGGAAGGGAACGATCCGACGTCTTCGCAGTGCGTCTTCGCAGAGCATCGCACGCGAAGACGAATTTGTTATTATTTTCTTTAATTCAGTTAGTAAGTACAAGTAGTTTCCCCTACGTCTTCCTTGGTGTCTTTGTTCGTTGGCTTCTCATGATATGATTAGAAAAAATCGGGCCCCTCGGTTAACCCCCTTTCTTCTAGCTTCAGAGATGTCCCCTTCCGCGCGCTTTTATCGGCGACCTAAGCCAGTTACGGTGCGCCTCGTCCCCGTTATTTTCACGTCAGAAGTTTCTCCAGTGCGCTGCGAGGACGGCAGTCCAGTGAGCAGCAGCGCCAGACACTGTACGTGCCACTGAGGTTATCAAAATATATCAACAGGGATATATGCGGCCCCTGTTGTGCCTTCTGACAGTAACTAGAGGACCTCAATTAAATTGTATACCAGACACTAAACTGAATTGTCGTTCAGCCGAAACACCTTCAGCATTGGTTTTTCTATATTCACGCAATAAGAGAGAGAGAGAGAATAGGGGGGCTGCTGATCGGGATCAGGAACAGCTTTTACCGAAAACATTTCTACGCAAAAGCTCCCTTCAGTTCGCACTAAGAGCGTATCTGACAATGCTCGTCAGCGCTAGTAACCACAAGCTTCGGCGCGTATTGGTAGACATTACGACCGATGCCTCACAAAAAGCACAGCGACCGCACCGCTATCCTCCATGCACTGCAGTCACGGCTGAACTGTGCACATGCGTTACAGCTTTCCCCGCGTTATCTGCCAGTATTGGGTACAGATACAAATGTTTCCAGGGTTCACTCGAGACGTCGTTTAAACAAACTTTAGCGTTTGTCCATTCATAGGGACGAGCCGCATTCTCCCCTAAAACCTCCCCACCGACAGAAAAAAAAAAAGTTCAACCCTGCGGTTTCTATTGACAGCACTGCTGGAAAAGCGCCGTTCGTATAGCAAAGGAGGACGTTCACCCTTACGAAAGAAGGAGACGCCGAGGCAACGCCCCGAGCTTCGACAGCAAACAGCTGGCGGTATATTAGCGTGGCCTTTGAGGTTCATGGAAAGGCGCAGCCGCCTTCAACACGGACTCAAAATCCGCACTTGGCCATATATCCTCAAGCAACGCCGCACTTCCTTCCGTATGCGTGAGAAAAACAGCCCGCACGCAAGCAACGCGCGTACATGTTCGCAATAGCCGTTGCGTTCGTGATAGACACACACACATAAGAGAAAAAGCCAACCCATGACTCTTTAATTTCCCGAAAGGAAAATGAAAAGCAGTGCGCGGTACAACTAAGACGCGAGAACAACCCAAAGGCGTGTGTGTGTGCGTGCCTTCGTCGGCAAAGAGGGAACGTGACGGCGGTACAGGTCACGGCTCTCTCCAGTGCGAGCGTCTAACAGAGCAATTTTCTTACTTTCTCTCTCTCACTCTTTTTTTTCCCCTTCCTGCGTTCGCTCGATTGCTCTTTGCAGCGGACCTCCAGCTCACTGTTAGGCCTTTCAAGAGGTCGCGTCCGCATGACATGCGACGATTACGCGGCACTCTCAAGGTCGACGACTCGACAAACGCCTGGGTAACGAAGAGCGACTGCATAACCTGCGAGTTAAGAGGAAGCTCTAGATCGGGTGCTCCTATCTAAATACATCTAAAAGGAGAATTTGTTTTTCTCGGCAACCACTGCACCAAATTTGACGAGGTTTGTTGCATTAACAAAAAAAAAAAACAATATCTAGTGACTGTTGGTTTCGAATTTTTGAGTTAGGTCAATTTTTTATTAAAAATTGGCAAAAATCGAAAATTTTCAAAAAACAAAACGATCAAGTTTATAACTCTGTAACTTAACAACGAGTACTGACTACCTAACGACGACAACCAGACGCATCTCAGTCGTTTTAACAAAGACGAAGGGAGGGGGGTAGGGGGCTCTCGAGGGCACGCATAAACAACAGCGACAAGGCGGTTGTGCACATGGCCGAGCAACGGCCGGTTAGCGAGAGATGGAAGAGGACATGTCCTACAGTGCTCGATCACTGCGCCAAGAACAGAGTAATGTATCAAAAAAAGGCAGAACGGCGCCGCCAAATCCTGGCTGTGAAGGTACCGTCAGCCGGAAATGCGCGGCCAGAGAAATAAGCACCTCATACACGACGTTGCACAGCGCACACCGAATGCCTCGAATTAGGTACACGCATCTAAACCTCGCTGCCGCGGTGCTCCATACGTCGCGCTCTATCATGATGTCGCCTACTCCGAAAAGGGGGGGGGGGGGGGGGAGGGCAGGGCAGAGTGGTGTCCGCTTAAAGGCGAACCCAATCAGCATCCCGGAAGAGCTCAGAATGGAGCAGGACTCTCGACACACACACACACGCGCACACACACACACACACACACACACACACACACACACACACACACACACACACACACACACACACACACACACACACACACACACACACACACACACACACGCACACGCACACGGTGGTATGTGTATAAACGCCAAGCTGGTTGGAGGGGGGAATTCGGCGCCCTCCTCCTCTGTGCTCCCGAAAATAAGACGTCGTCCTGGCGGGCGTCCGGGGAAAGGGGTCTAAATTTGGGCATCCGGCTCGCATGACGCGCGACGGCGAAAAGACCGCCGCGCCGCCTGACCTGACGGCGCCCGTTTCACCAGGCGCATGTGTCCGTGCACCTGTTGCTGACGGCGCACGTGCGGCGCTGAATGGACGCTTTTTGGAAGGCACGCCCTGAACGCGCCGCTTCATTCAACACGGCGCCTCGCGGAAGGTGGCTTGCTGCCACCAGCCGCGAAATTGTCAAGCATGGCCTCAAAGATCGGACAATCTTGGGAGACATCTTGGAGGCCAAGTGTCAAAGTCGTTTGCTTTTTTTAATATTTCTTTTTCGGACGACGCGTGACGCTGTTTGACAACGTGCATAGCGCGGTTCAAAAAACTCGTTTATTAATAAGTACTTTCGCTGTTGCGTGCTCCGCGGCACTACTTAACCATTCGGCCGGTGCGACGGCGAAACACTTTCAATGCCTACGAATCAGGAACCGAGTATAAGCTGTAATTGACTCTTGCCTTCGAAAACTGAAGTAATATTCATAAAAGGAACACACGAAATGCGGCAGGCTATGCAGTGTCGGGTTCTGATTTAACGTACGGCGCCCGAGCACCACACAAACAAATGTCTCGACGCCTCCGCCGTTAAAACACCACGCCTCTCACATTCGAACTGGGAACACAATTGAATTGTTCAAGAAATTCCAGCACGGCAGATGACCACGTCATCCGGCTTGAAAACACGACGGGCCACATTGCGAGGCAAGGGAAGGAAGGAAGCAAGGAAGGAAGGAAGGAAGGAAATCAACTTTATTCAGGTCCTGCAGGCCACGAGAGCTTTGGGCTCTCATGGACTGGGCGTCACGCGGTCAAAGTGATGCGAAAGCAACAGAAGCTCCAGGCCCTACCACTTGCGCCCTCAACGGTATGTTGCATAAGCAAAGACAACCGTTGTAATTTTTGACAGCCTAATTTGGCTTCATTTCTTAAGTTGTAACAGATTTGTCCCTACATGGGTATATATAATCTACAGACTGCATACAGGCTAAAGTCCTGAAAGACTCTTCCTTTATTTTTCGTGGCTCAGTCTTCTGCACGCGTTTCTTAGCCACTTGTCGACAAACAGTACAACGCCACAAGTGCTGATCCGAGTGGGCTGGCACACGACGCGAGGAAACGGAGCAAGAACGAAGGAAGTGCACAAACAAAGCGAAAGGTACAGAAGTCCACCGGTTGTCTACAGAAAATCCGCAGGCTTCACAAAACACCTACAGATCTCCTATAGACTGGCTATAGGTAACATCTGTGAGAAAGAGCAGACAAAAATTTCGCATTAAGCAAAATGCAGAAGAGGGACACCGCATTTACAGCTGTAAAACATCAGAACTGCTAAACCAGTAGGAATACTCGAGCGTTTTGTTGCTGTCGTTTGTGAGGCATGTCTATTGATCAGCGAAATTGCTATATATACCTTTCTGTACAGACAATGCTTCCCCATACAAAAGGACTCAGTGGCAGCTATATGGAGGCGGCGTTGTATAGTCAAACACCTCTACAACGAATTGACCAATATAACCCAGGTTTCCGTACGTCCCGGCCGAATTATTATATTTCGTGTGCATTGCGAACGACTCTAGAGTGAAGACCGCTACAGCGAATTTGTCTGCACAACGAAGCAATTTAGGCATCCCCGAAAGTTGGTTTGTTGCCCTTCAATGAAAACACACAGCGGTGGGCCCATCACCTTACCAGCGCCGGTCGACACTACACCTGATAAAACTTGGGAGGGCCCGAACTCCGCAGGGGCTATGGTAACGCTCCCGTGGGCCGCTACTATAACTAACACGCGTGTGAGGCTTGCGAACAACAAAGATGGTGAATCGCTCCACCGGGAATGACGTGACCAGTGTGAGACCAGATTACTGAACGAAAATGCTCGAAGTAAAATACCTTGCCTCACGCTTTTAAATGTGAATTCCCGCAGTTTACTCAACAAAATTGATAATTTTAACTGGCTTATAGAAACTTACCACCCTTCTATGATTCGTGTGACCGAAACTTGGCTCAATAACTGAATCTTATATGAAGAATTTGTACCACCTGGTTATTGCGTCTTGAGAAAAGATAGATCGTCCGGTCGTGGTGGCGGTGTGGCCTTATTCATTATAGATGGCATCGACTTTTCTCTGCTACCCGAGCTTCCAGAAACTGAGTCAGTTTGGTGCAAAGTTAATATTTCCTTGTCAACGTTAGTAGTAGGCGTAATATATCGTCCTCCAAATTCCGATTACAATGTGTTTCCTGCTCTGAATGATTATATCGCAGCACATAGATTACATAACTACAAAATGGTCTTGTGTGGGGACTTCGATTTGCCATGCATAGATTGGGCTTCACTCGTATCGACTGGTCGCGACAAGGTACAGTGTGACATGCTTATTGACATAGTAGTTTCTTTCGATTTCTCACAAGTTGTCCACTCTCCTACGCGTGGTGACTCTTTGCTGGATCTTGTGCTTTTGAATGAGCAGTTGGTTAAATGTGGTTTCGAATGTGAAGTCGGTGATGGTCTGTCTGATCACAAAGTAGTCGTTCTTAAATTGAATATTGCACCTGAACGCAAAAGACCAGAATACAGGATGATTACTGACTTCACTCGTGCTCATGATGTCATGATACTTGGTGCTCTGGCGTCACATTTTGATGATTTTTTATTTAGTAGTGAACACTTTGATATTGACATGTTGGTCGAGCGATTTTATAAAGTTGTGCATGACTGTCTGTGCAACTTTGTGCCCAAGAAGTGTGTTAAAAGAAATCCCAAACATATCTGGTACCAACAGGGAAATTATCCAACTTATTCGTCGCATAAAGAGACTTCGCAAGCGATGTAAGCCACAGCATATAAGTGATGGTGCGTTTCTAGTTACCTTGAAAACGGCTCTACGAACCAAAATGCATGACGCTAGGAAATATTATTATGAGAACACACTAACTACATTCATGGAAACCAACCCACACAAATTCTGGAAAACAATTACTCCGTCTGGTCGCTGTTCTTCATCCTTTGTTGTTAATGGTAAAGCACGTTCTAACCCTTCTGTTATCTCTGAAGCTTTTAATAAATATTTTAAATCGGTATTTGACAGCGACAACGACACTAGACCGATGTTTAGTCTAGTTACTGAACTGCCAGCCTTCCCGAAGTTGGATATAAGTTTTAATGGAGTTCTGAATCTTTTGTTGCAAATTGACACGACTAAAAGTGCTGGAGCTGATAATATACCTAACATGTTCCTAAAAAAAGTATTCTGAGTGGTGCGCCCGGTACTTGACTGTTATTTTCCAAAAATCCCTCCAAACTGAAACCGTTCCACAAACCTGGAAAACAGCTAATGTAGTACCAGTATTTAAGTCTGGTAACAAACAAAGCCTCTCCAATTATAGACCAATTTCGTTAATATGCACTTGCTCCAAGGTATTGGAACACATTATTCATAAACATATTGTCTTGTACTTGTCTAACAATAATCTTCTGTCTAATAATCAGCATGGTTTTCGGGCTGGGTTTTCTACTCTCACGCAGTTAATTGAATTCACGCACGATATTGCATCATGCCTAAATCATCGCGGTCAGATGGACGCCATTTTTATCGACTATTCAAAAACATTCGATTTGGTTTGTCATAGTAAGCTCATCACCAAACTTGGTGCCTTATTCAAGGGAACTCACGGCGTCCGACTAATAGGCTGGATTAAGGACTACTTGCGATTAAGATCACAGTTTGTCACGTTTAATCACTCTAAATCAACATCTGTCCATACAACATCTGGCGTCCCGCAGGGATCAGTTCTAGGACCACTTTTATTTCTCATTTACATTAATGACGTCGTCCAGATAACTAATAACACGTCAGTTAAAATCCGTTTATATGCAGATGACTGCGTTCTGTATTCAAATATAAATAATGCATGCGACCAGCTTATTCTAAACAAGGTGTTTTCTTCTTTCTATGATTGGAGCAACACATGGCAGATGAGGTTAAATTTTAGCAAAACTGTATCGATGTCATTCACTAACAAGAAAAATCCTTTTCTTTTTCCTTCACTAACAACACACATCAACTAACGCACGTGAACGAGTTTAAGTACCTAGGTGTAACATTCTGTTCAAACTTGAATTGGTCTAGGCATATAGATTTAACTTGCTCCAAGGCACTCAGGAAACTCGGGTTCTTAAAACGTACATTAAAAGATGCAACCAAAAACTGTAAGCTGACGGCGTACAAATATTTAGTAAGGCCTGTACTTGAATATGCATCGGCGGTCTGGTCGCACACTCCGCCAAAGATATTATTAAACTTGAAAATGTGCAGAAAAAAGCAATAAGATTTATATATAAGCGTTACGACCGTCACTTCTCTCCCACAGTTCACGCCCGCACGTTATCACTTGACACACTCGAACACAGACGCGTTATCCTACTTCACAAGATTATCAACAAGCGTATTTATGTTGACGCCCCCTTCTCTTTCGCCAGTTCTTCAGCACGTGTCACGCGCTGTTCCAACCCGCTTAACATCGTGCCGTTTATGCCGCTTTTAGATAGCTACAAATTTTCATTTTTTCCTTTCACAGTTGAATTGTGGAACGATTTAGATGGCACGTTACGTGAAATGTCTGTTGATAATTTTGTGCGTGAATTGCCAAATCATGTATTTTTTTTCATGACACTGTACTGTTTTCTCTGTAAATCATTACACTCACATTTGTAATCATGCACTTTCCTAATATTGTTTATGTATAATCTTCTGTACCACTCTTGCAATGTCCCAATTCATGGGATAGCAGTATTTGTAAATAAATAACTACCGGATGTTCGCCCAGTGGGCTGTATACTGTCGAACACTGATGAGCGGCCTTAGCATTTTCTTTTTTTCTCTTCTTTCTCCTTTTATTCCGTTTACCCCTTTCCCCAGCACAGGGTAACTAGCCGGTACTTACACTGGCTAACCTCCCTGTCTTTCCTTCCCTTTTGTCTCTCTCTCTCTCTCTCTTAGTATTCTGTGAACCTCGGTGTCATAAGGTAGGCTGCAGTCGCGCATATTTGTCGGACGAAGTGTGTACAAGAAGATTAAGTGGCTTCTTTCACTAAGTACCCATTGTATTCATGTTGTTAAATAAAGGTTTTCTTTTGCTGAACACGCTTAGCCTACACACTATTGCTAGCGGCGATGAGCGACCTTTACACCGAAGTTCGGAGGCCCCACCAAGCGCTTCGTTATGAAGGCGACCGACCCCACACAACGCGCAGAAGTACCAATAAAGAACGCAGAGAGGCGCAGTTGTTAGAAGTAACGAGGTCCCACTGCGTATACCGTGGGAAACGTCCCGACATCCGATAGAGAAGGAGAGAAATCAGAGCCGCCAGCGCACAACGCCGATTTGCCCTGTACAGCTCGCACTCACACGAACGCTGTCGTCGCGGGCGACACGCTATACGGCGCATTACATCACGCACGTCCGCGGCGCGGCGGCCCCGTTTCTCAAGTGGCTGCGTTGCGCCGTGTAGACATCAACACGCAGCGATGCGCAGTCTGACGATGCCCGCGATCCGCCACCGCAGGAAGAAGCAATAACGAGCCGCACACAGACGCACAAGGTCGCGCGCACCCGCCCCGAGGCGCCGGCGAGTCCCACACGCGATAGTGCAAGACACACTTCGTACAGACACGTACTACGCACACAGTGTAGCAGCAGCAGCGGCAGCAGCAGCAGCGGGTGCAGAGACAAAGGAAGGCGTGTCTTCCAGAGACTGCAACGACGACGACGCAGCCCTTCTTGGCTTGGCTGCCTACGGCTTTCCGGGGCGCGACGAGAACCGTATAGTATTTACAAACCAGCGCCGCAGCGTGGGAGAGCGAACGGCCTGGTAATTCATATACACGCGGCCCGACGAGGACAGAGCCTTGAGTTCAGTTCCGCTACCCGGTTTCTGTTAGCTGCTCGTTATAGAGAGCCGGCCTCACGGATGGCATGCAGGGGCCGCAGGCCGACGTATATATATACAACGCCGCCGCCTGTAACTGGACACGCTCCAGACGCGATTGCGATAAACGGGAAGCATGCGGGGTGACTGCCTATATAGGCGACAGTGCTTGTATAGTCAGGGGCACTGTCGCCTTTTGACCTCTTCTTAAGGCTGTAAATTGCCGCACACTATAGAACAAAATTGAACTAGGAAAAAAAAAAAGAACTGCCCATTTTCGTCTCCGTCCCGCTCAAACATTCACTTGTCGCTTGCGGGGTGCACGGGTGCACGTGGTGAAGAAACAGCGCGGACGCGGGATGACAACAGTGCTTTATGTGCACTTTAGCTGCCATGCCACGTTGGAGCTGTTGCTTTATGTTTTGTTACTTGTCCCCGCGTTACATTTCCACCTCTAGTTCCGGTTATTCTATATATAGCAGTGCCTTGATAGGCCGCCAGGAAGGTTAACTATAGCTCGCACGTTAAAACTATGGACAACCCTGCGCTGCTGATACAACCCTCGTATATAGCAGCGTTATAGAGTATACAGATGCGAGAAAACCGCGCCCCCTTCAAAGGTACGTAAAAGGGGGAATCTAGAGCATACATGTTCGGGCACCCGCTACACACACGCTAAACACGAGGATACGAGAACGCCAATTGCACTGCGCGCATCGATGCGCATACAAAACTACCAGGTCAGTCGCGCGCAGCATCAATGCTTACTGAAACATTAGCGTATGCAGCAAACGGGCCAAATTCGAGAACAGAGCTCAGTCCGGCCATTATACATAATTGTGTCTTTATTTGGTTCTCATTTTTCTTGCGCCGTCGTAATCATGTATGAGAAACCACGCACCACCGCCTGCAGTGTTAATCGACCCGTTTACGGCAGGTCTCTTCTGTTCAACTCGACCCACTATACTGACAGAGGCCGCGTAATTTCTTAATACAATCACGGATCGCGCATCTTGGGCCGCCGTCCTCTGACGTCCCGGCACGTCGTTATACGCGCACGTGACCCCGTCATCCAGGCCATCATCTTCGCAACGACTCTCTGGCTGCTGTGCAGTCGTCCCCTCCTCTGGGGCAGCCAATTAGCCCGCACAATAATCGGGTCCTCCCCTAAGGCGGTAGCCCGATTTCTCTCGGCACACACACACAATGCGCGGCATGCCCGCGATGCGACGGGGTGCACTCACCCCTTCTCCCTTAATCCCCGCCGCTGCGACAGCACGCGCTAAAAGAACGAGCAAACAAGCGCAAAGAATGAAGCGAGCAACCAAAACTGCGTGCGCAGGTTGCAGACTCCGTAATCATTAATCCAATCTAGCGAGCAGCAGCGGCAGCGGCGGCGGCTAATTCAAGCGCGGTCTTCCTTCTTTTGTCTGTGGCGTAATCGGTGGAGCGCGTCGCTATGCAGTGGCGCGCTGTGCCGAATCCCCACCGCACGTACTACGTCCCCGTGCACGAGCGTGCCCGCGTGCGTGCAGTGCGGGCGTGCAGCGGCACCCTGCTCGATCCCTTCGGGGGCGGCGGCGGATGGCCCGGAACAAGGGCGAAATCAAGGCTGCCCCAGATATATCGGCTGCGCGCGCGGCCCGCAGAGGCAGCGGATCGGCCGCAATCGGCACGGAAGCGCCTCCGAGGCGACGCTAATACCAGCGGTTCGGCGCGGTATAACGTTAAGTGCATGCACTGCACGACGCGGCTACGTACGTTGTTGCGATTTGGGTCTTGGAACCGCCGGGCTGAGACCGACATTGCGATTTTCAACCAGAAGAGAGGAGGAGTCTCGGACTTGGGAGCAAAGATCGAGGAGCCTTCGTACACGTATTTGCATACTATTTACAAGAAGCAGAGAGCTGCATGGCGAATAGCTGACATATAGCTCGCGACCGCCTCTCAGAGCCCACTTAGAACGACTGGGTCCGCCTGGCGGCGCCTCTATCGCTCCAAAATGTCAATGTCAGTCTCAGCTAGGGTTCGAAGACCCAAATTGTAACGATGGTGGTAGCGGTGGGATTCCGAACTATAATCTCTAAACAATGGGTGGCAGCGGTGAGATTGAAGAATCTCAACAATACCAACACGAGGAGGTTTTACAGTCAGAACCGAAACAAGGTAAACAGCCTCGCCGGTAAAATGGGAAGCACACGCGTGTCACCGTCCTGTCGCTTCCAATTCGTCGAAAGACGCCTCGAAACATGGCAGCTCCAACATTCTGGAACTTCGGCAATGTGTCGAAAATTTGTTGAATGCGGGAACTACTATACAGTAGTCAATACGTCATGTTACACATCTATAGGTACAAATATTTTGCGCAAGAGCTGCTGGAAAAAAGCGTTCGGTTGATATTTCACAGCATACACGCGAAAGGAAGAAGTGCACGTAGCTTAACTTTTTATTAAAGGAGAAAGCAGTAAATGAACGCAAAAGAGCAGGGCAAACATTTGTAGGCTCGTCTTTTCTTTCTTTCTTTTTTTTAATATATAAGTATGCTACTATGCAGGTCTTGCTAGCAGACCTAGCTGGTCTGCTTCCAAAGGAAAGGAAAACGAACACATTACCACTAACAAGTTCACCTGTATTCAACACGAGCTAACAGATCATCCGGACAATAAGGAGGCATCCGGCGCAACCGCAACCGGAGGCTTGTGTTCTCAGCAAACTCCAGTGGCGCAACTCCATGGCACGCCGCATCTCGCGACCAACCTCGACCGCGCCGCCAAAAAAGTCACGCACACCACCCGCGCGCGCCACCGCGATCATCTTCTGGCCCCAGTGTGTAAACTAGAGAGCGGCGCAGACGCAAGTGGTGGGGGGCCACCGAAAAGGTCGCTCGTGTGGCCAACAGCCAAAAGGACGCTGCAGTCACATGAGCTCGGATCAAGGCCGGTTGGGCAAACGCGCCGGCACCCTTCGTCTTCGCAATTGCGTGCAGCAGGTCGTATACGGGCCCCATCGAGTTCGAAACAAAGCTGGCATCGCAAGCCCAGTATATACGGCGTAGGCTGAAATGTGTAGCAGGAGAAAAAAAAAAGGTATTCTGGAATACGTCTCAGGTGTGACTGCATTAAAGTGCGGCGGATTCCTATCCGCGTGTGCATCCTGCTGTTAAACGTGTTGCGGCACTGCCAGCTCAGAATGGGAGACAAATCCAGACCCCACACTATACATACGTACAAACACTGCAGTTATGATAGATACACGCAAAGCAGTTTCCCCATGTACGCGGGCAAACCATGCATCGCTCCTAGTTTGTTCTGGTGAAAATCACATTAACGTAACGCCCCGATGGAAAACTCTGGTTTGATTGGCACCCATTTCGATCTACACTGCCAACGAATTCTACGCACGTTATTCTTAATTGTGTGCAGCAGCTATCCGATACAGCTGGGGACCCCAAGGAGGACCTGGATTAACCAAGGAATCTTAAGGAACGATATTGAAACGCAGCACAGAGGATTAAACTAACGAGCTTACTAGCACCAGCCATCGTCCCGCTTCAAAGAGACGCTCTTAACATCAATCCATTCGTAGGGGAAAGGCGGGGAAAACGTTGCTCGAGTTGTCGCGCACGCTTTTAATTTAGCACGCGGACATATATGCCAGGAGTCTGCGGGCAGAGCCTATTGGGCAATGTGTGCGCGGTCGGGGTGGCGCTCCGAGACGGCCTTGAATGATCGTTGAAGGAGGCGCGCGTTGGAATGAGGCGTCGGCGAACACGACCCGAGCTGCTCGGCCGGGAGGTGAAAGAAAAAGGCGCGCGCGTGATGTGCGTGAATTCATTATGCATTCCACGTAGGAGGGGCGCCGCTTTCGGCGATCGATCGGCGGTAATGGTGGCCGCGGCTGCCTGCGTATTCTCGATTACGAGGGCGAGCCTGTAGCCGAAAAACAATAAATATTTTGGAGGCAGAATCAAGCGTCTTTTCCTTTCTTTAGATGACTATGCCACCAAGCCAGAGAGCGCCCATACAACGCGCAAAGAACGCAATAAATGACCCGCGCAAAGGGGAGGGGTCAGAGAATATTACGCGCAATTTATACTCCGCAGCATATTGTTCTCCCTCTCGACAGAGAGAGGGAGAGAGAGACAAGTATTGTTCATTATATTCGCAAATCGAGCCCAATGGGCATTCGGCAGGCGTACTTGATGTTGCATGATATCGGGCCGAAGATAAGACACGACGGGCCGGGTGCAGGGGGAACAAGAACCACATTAGTGAGCAGCCGTCGCGTATTTAAAATAAATACTTGCTGGCGTTACATCTGGGCGCATGCGCATCGCGTGACGCGACGATCGTGACATGATACAGATGTGATCGTTATTGCTATTATCACTGTTGTTGTTGTTGCTGAACCTAGACAACTTCTTTGTTCTGCAGGAAAGGGCAATCTGGTAAGCTCAGGAACAAAGGAAAGGACAAAACAGACCGCAGCGGTGAACCGTATATCTGACGTCAGAGCCGAACCGAAAAGGGCCAGGTTGTTAGCCGCGGTCGGGGTGCTTTCTCTGTCCTTGTGATACGCTTAAATTATTACGACTCTCACCACTGCCATGACTAGATGACAGCTTATAGTGTCAGGCCTCCGGCCTGTACGCACGCCGAGACCGCCACTGTGACGACAGTTTCTCAGCGAAAAAAAAAACCGCCCACGAGACCTGACGTCACACGAGACGCCATTTTCTGGTTCACAATATACGCAGTAATCTTCCGCCCGCAAGCGTTCACTTAGCTCAGAGCAGCGTTGTTGTGGATAACTCTGGATTCAATTCGATTCCCTCAGGCTTGTTTGAAGGACCATTGAGGTTTCCGTATACATGGCCGTTTTTAGATCTTTCAGGAGCCAATTAATTCTGTTCATTGAAAACTTACTTTCAAGGCATTTCTTAGATCTTCAGAATGGTAAAGCGTACAGCTGCAAAATAGATGAAGCCTTTCGAATTATTTGGCGAGTTTTGTTAAGTTCAGGGAATGTGGAGTCCATGAGAAAAACAACTACAGGTACTTAAGATATAAGAACATCTGCTATTGCATGTCTAGCAGGCTATCTAACATGTCTAGCACCTATCCAGCCACTTAAAATATTAATGTTTCGTTTTACTGAAGCATTTCGCGCGTTATTCGAACTTGCAGCACAATTCCAAACAGACTGTATCAAGATGTATTCGACACGTTGTAAATACCATTAAATTGATCACTGCTTTTGCTGTTGACGCATTATCTTGGCGTGCGCAGCACATGTGCAGGAATTTTGGACGTCGCCCCTTCGAAAATCTGTTGAACTTCACCGCAATACACAAGCGTAAGTCATAGGGCAACATTTTCAAAAATTACATAGTTCAAAAGATTGGCGAGTTTGAACAAGTTTCAATTAGCAACGTCGAGAAGGTGCTTCCTTCTAACATACGCATTTACCGCACTTAGTCCAAACTTCGCTGCAGCTTTATAACAGTAGTCAGGACCAAAACACTGCTATAAAGCAGCATTAAGTGCCGAGTAAATGTAATAACGTACGCATTTAGAACAAGGAAGTACCCTCTCGACGCTGCTAACGAGAAAAAGAAGTTGTAGAAACTAGGCTTATCTTTTCAAATATAATTTCTGATAGTGCTGCCCAATGAGTTACGCTGGTGTGTTGCGGCGAAGTTCAGCGGATTGCCGAAGGGGCACTGTCCAAAATTCCTGGGTATGAGTGGGTACGCAGAGCCCGAAAGGGTTACAACGAAGCTTTCCGCCCCTCTTTACCCCCCCCCCCCCCACACACACACTTTGTGGGTGCACGCTGGTTGCTGCTTCGCCGAGTATATAGAACGACTCTGGCCACTGGGTTATACGTGCTCAATCTTGACCAATGCCCCAGAATGGGTGCGCCGCTGGGACACGAGGGGTATATACACGTGTCATACTTCTCTGCGCCATACATCTCTTATCAGCGTTATTCACTCGACAGGCATTACACATCTCCTCCATGTTCGTAACGCAAAGAACCAAAAACTACGGGCGGCGAGGCTGGGCGCGCGTCTTTCGCTACTGCTGCCACCTTGCGTGCTACAAGCTTAGCGTGATTTGTATCCCGACATCGCGTCGAATCTGCGTGTTCTCTTTCTATTTACTCCTCCCTCCTCCGCTCCCCCCCCCCCGCTTAAGCTCACACCAATGACCACCCTCACGACCTCGCACTCGGCATCGTAACGCCCCCCCCAAAAAAAACACTAATCAAAAGGAGTGCACAACCACGCAGATATGACAAGTGACTCTCTTCAATGAAGAAAAAAAACTGCACACCGAACGGGGGTCGAAAGAGCGTTGGTCGGTGGCCTCGCGGTTCCATCAACGACGGCCTTCGCGCGCCACCTTCTATTCCAGATCTGATCCGAGACTCCTGGCGCTATACAGGAACACGTCTGGCGATCCCCCAGTATTGATAGCGCTGCCTGCACACTGTGACTCGTATACGGGGACAAAAATCACGTAGGAAATGCAGTGTGAGCAATCGCTACACTACACCTCGCATGTGTCGCACGCAACCGCAAACCCCAAAACGGGTCCAGCTCCTCCACTGGCCACCCTCCACGAGGCACGTATACTCAATGGAAGCTTCGCGAAAGGATTAATAAGCAGCGCACAATGGCTGACCTTTGTTCCCTTTACTGTTTAGAAGGTGACTTGTTGACTGTGGCCGGCGAGATCCCCGACACGAGCCGGCATTCGCTGCGCAGCACGGAGTTGGTGAGAGGGAGTACACTTCCCGTCACGAGAAAGCGCAAAGTCCACAAATGCACGCAAGGCAGAGAAGCGCAGCCTGTATGTTATGTGAAATATCATGTTAAACTGTATTTATGCACTCTTTTTTTCTTTCTTTCAAATCACGGACCGGAAACCAAGGCGAACGCGAAACCAGCGCCAAATGACAGGCGGAGACGAGAACGGTTACCCGCGGAAACGCGTGGACGCCTAATTACGCGTTAACGCAGCGTATACGCGGAGTCGTTACCAACGGTGGCGTTAAGTTACGGTCGTGCCCACAAACTGGAGGTTGGTATAATGAACGTGCTATAGCCGCGTTCTGACCATATTTTACCGCAGGCCGTCCAAACGCGAAAGTAGATCCAACAATACCAAAGCTTTGACAGTACCCGCGCTTTCGCTCAGCTCTCGCGCCTCGGGCCTTTGTAGACGTATAATTAGAAGAAACCCAAGCAGTGACGAGGCACATCCCCGTAGCGGTAAACGCGTTTGATAATACGCCACAGAAGCATAGCGCAGACCCGCTGTTCGATTGTTTATTATGATGATCATCGCGATGATCACTTATGAGAACGCTGAATTGTGCTAGTTGGTGTCGATTCTCAAGTACAACAGCGCAAATAAGGAACACGAGGGGGGGACACAAAACGACAGGACCACGCACTGATGATTTCCATTGACGTCCCCTTTTGATCGAGTTTTACTGCATCTATTGCCGTCTAGCATTTCTTTCATATATCATGTATTGTCGCTTCATTGAAAGCATATCTATATCGTGCAGTTATCTATGCCTGTAACGATCCCGGCTCCATCTCTTTCCTGCATTTTTCCCCCCCATCAACACTTATCTCGCTCGCTGACGAGTCGACGCTCCCATCAGGTTTGAATACCAGCGCTTCAGGAAGGCGGGCGTACCCTACGGTTGTGGCTGGATGATTATCTATAATATCCAGTAAAATGTGCGGAGTCGCATCCGGGCTTTAGCTGCAGCAGATAGATTTCTGTGCCTCGACCCGCGGCGAATATTTGGTCCTCTATGTTTTTGTCCTCATGCAGTCGGCCAGGTCGGCTACGCTTGGCTCCCACAACGGCCGCTGTATCTTACAGCGGCATGACGAAAGTTCAATGCAGATGCGAAGCCACATATCCCTTTCTAATAGTGCAGCCATTTTTTCCGCTAAAAATGGAAAGTAACTTTGCTTTAGGTAGCAGGAAACCTTTCTTTCAGTAAATGTTTCTTTATAATATGAAGTTGCCGTACGGTTCCTCTAAAACTAAAACAAAAGCGAAAGAAACATCTGGGCAGTCAGAAAAGCTTTTGATCGGGCTGTTCGGAAAAGGTCACGCGTCAGCGCCCATGCTGTCGGCTACGCGAAAATTTGACGTCACGCGCTATATATATATATATATATATATATATATATATATATATATATATATATATATATATATATATATATATATATATAAAACTGGAGAAGGAATTGCTGAATTTGCCATACCGGTCAGTTTTCCAATTCAGTTGACAAATACAAACTCTGCAAATATTTTAATATCATTCGCATCTGATCCTCAGCCGCGTTCGACAAAATTTCACTTCCCTCGGCAACGTTGGTGTGCATTCTATTACTGCCATATACCGCCGGTTAATCTGGCTTACACATGGCAAACTCCCATTACTTTTCTTAATCTCGCCTAACTATCAGCTAGCTACTGCAGAGTCGGCTCGCTCGCAAGCGCGTGCGGCCACGTTCCTGTAAGCATTTCGCGTTCCCTCTCTCGTTGCGCCGTCCGCATATAGCTTTCCTTTCTCGGTTATCCTCCAAGTTTCGGCCATTACGTTAGTGCTGGCGAGTTTCGCCGACTTACTCGGCGACAATGTAACATTTCAGTACAAGCCCCAACCACAAAGCCGCGCTGCACGCGTGATCTGAGCATCCGCGTTCCAAACATAGTCCCGAGTTCGACTCCGTGCATGCTGACGTCACGGAAACGACCGAACGCAATGGGAGGCGCACTTATACGAATTGTCTTCGATTTGTACACAGCGGTGCATTTGTCACTTCGTTCTTTAGACACCGCTGTTGCCTAATTATAGTTGATGACGATAACTGCTTGAAAGCGCTCACTCCGCTTACAAAAACGATCATCTACACCCTGCACATCCACCCGTTGAAATTTACGGGTAGTTACCACGGGACAAGGTCAGTGCTATATTGTGGGCGAACCTTTTTTTCTCGATAATGACGTTTGTTAGCGTACAGGCACTTTTATTTCTAAGGATACAGTTAAGCTGGCGCATGCTCTAGAGCTCACCTCGCGGAAGCCATCCTACAGGCAAGTATATATAGTTGTCCTATCGTACTCTGACTTCTTCAAGGAAAAGCGTACACCGAAAAACTCCAATGTTCGCACTTCTTGCCCGAGGTCAAGGCGTGTCCAGCCGACCAACGGGGGAGGGGGGGTGTTCGGGAAACCACACGGCCTATCAAAACAAGACGAATAAAAATGAAAAAAACAGAAAGGGGGGAAGGGGGCAAGTCGAGGCGCGAGCTTCTGCGTCAGACCGGTGACAAAACAGCGCCGAAGTAGACCAGACGTGGCCGGTGTAAACGACCGCGGTGCCAGTTCCGCGAGCCCGGCCCAGCCGTCTTCTTCACCGAAGATACGGAGAAGACACTCCCGGCCCGGAGGCCCGGTCGGGCAATTTGTCCGCAGTCCCTGCGGCAAAACCACAGATACATTTGCATGCCGGAGGTAGCGAGGAGTGAGCGCGCCGAGCCGCCGTTTCCTCAAACCAGAATAGACGAGTCGCTGCCTTCTCCTTGACACGACACGCGCGAACCGCTCAAGCGCGAACACGTGTGTGTGTGTGTGTGTGTGTGTGTGTGTGTGTGTGTGTGTGTGTGTGTGTGTGTGTGTGTGTGTGTGTGTGTGTGTGTGTGTGTGTGTGTGTGTGTGTGTGTGTGTGTGTGTGTGTGTGTGTGTGTGTGTGTGTGTGTGTGTGTGTGTGTGTGTGTGTGTGTGTGTGTGTGTGTGTGTGTGTGTGTGTGTGTGTGTGTGTGTGTGTGTGTGTGTGTGTGTGTGTGTGTGTGTGTGTGTGTGTGTGTGTGTGTGTGTGTGTGTGTGTGTGTGTGTGTGTGTGTGTGTGTGTGTGTGTGTGTGTGTGTGTGTGTGTGTGTGTGTGTGTGTGTGTGTGTGTGTGTGTGTGTGTGTGTGTGTGTGTGTGTGTGTGTGTGTGTGTGTGTGTGTGTGTGTGTGTGTGTGTGTGTGTGTGTGTGTGTGTGTGTGTGTGTGTGTGTGTGTGTGTGTGTGTGTGTGTGTGTGTGTGTGTGTGTGTGTGTGTGTGTGTGTGTGTGTGTGTGTGTGTGTGTGTGTGTGTGTGTGTGTGTGTGTGTGTGTGTGTGTGTGTGTGTGTGTGTGTGTGTGTGTGTGTGTGTGTGTGTGTGTGTGTGTGTGTGTGTGTGTGTGTGTGTGTGTGTGTGTGTGTGTGTGTGTGTGTGTGTGTGTGTGTGTGTGTGTGTGTGTGTGTGTGTGTGTCTATATACATATATATATATATATATGTAGGAGCAAGCGGGTCGCCCGATGCGGTAGGGCACATGTGCCTCCTCACCAGGTCTCGCTTTTCGGCCCAACAAATCCCACGCCCCCGCGCTTGGTGGCACGAGTGAATTAATACCTGCCGCGGAAATAGCAGGCTGCGAGACCCTACCAGACAGCCTGCTATTTAACTATTCAATACGTCCACCAGCACACTACCGTAATAGAAGACCAGGAACAGAACTTACTGGGGCTCACAGTTTCTTTTTATTATTATTGTGTACACACAAGCGGGAATAGAATACTACATGCACGTGCACACTGCAGCGAAAGATGCGAGAATAATTATTTACGGTGTACTTTCGGTTCCAGAAAGTATCCAGTTTTACGGTCGTAGGTGTCTCTCTCTGGCTCGTGAATCGCATGGCCAGTGCTTAAGCTCTCGCAATAGGACACCAATGTACAAGCAGAAGGAACAAGGAAAAGGTGCCTGGGCATGTCAAGCAAAATGTCAGACTCGAGTATTTGCAGGAACCGTCAAGAGGAATGAAGAACGCCTATTCTATTTCAGTGGCTTTAAAGGAGGGGGGGAAAAGAAGAAAGAAGTCACCAAATCGTCCAGCTTGAGTGCAAGTCGTCCACTCAACTGTTCAGCCATAATTCGGAAAAGAGCGAGGTAATTTGTGCTCTATAGTTGACGTGAAAGGTGTTTTTTTCCCAGGACGAATACCCTGCAACTGGTAGCAACACAATAGTTTAGGTTTGGCTCAATATGTACACTAGTTTGCCACAATGACTAGGCAACTGGTGAATCGAGAGGTAAGATATTTAAATTTTACAGGTATATGGACTCTCAGGAGACCTGGTTATCTGGCCTCACTTATTCCCCGTCCTCATCGTCGCTTATACAATTCCCCTGTTCTTTCTATTTCCCCTCCCTCACCACCGAATGGCTGTCCAGAGGAATGTACCTTAGGCCAACCTATCTGCCCTTCCAATCGCTAAACTTTTTGCCCCTCTCGAATAACAAGCAGAAAGAAAAAACATATAGACCTTGATTAAGATTTAGGTGAAGGTAACAAGATTAATTGTGCACTACAGTTGGCCGGCGCTCAAATCGAGTACTAACGATTCACTGTGGAAGTACTTAAGAAAACTGAGAGTAGGCACTTTCAACACATCCAAAACGCAGACATTGCTTGCAACCTTTTGTACTCGCTCTTCAGGACGGTAAAGACGAAGCATGAACGCGAACGCGCACGAGAACATCTCAATCAGCCGACCCATCTTGTACAAAACACGAGTAAAATTCAAAGACAAAAAAAAGAAAGAGAAAAGAAAGCAGAATTCATGGGAAAATTCAAATAGGACAGATGTTCACAGGAACACAAAGAATGAAGTCAGTGATCAAGCACGGAATGTCTGAAGCGCGAACCAACGTGTCGACAGGGGTACTTCATCAGAGACCTGAAATGCTGCATCCCTTGTTCAACACAAGCTGCACATCATTTCTTCCTGTAAAGTATTGCAACTCAAGTGTGCTGCTCATGATTGCACAATTTCTTGGACTAGGCTATATTCAGATGCACTTGCCACAATCTAACTTCACTCAGATGTGTGTGTGTGTGTGTGTTTGAATGAAACCCAACAAAACTTAAACCACTGAACAGAATTGAGCTCGCGTAAACTAAACATCTGGTAAGCTTTATTTAAAGGCCTGCACTGTAACTGTTAAACGAGGATCCGGAAAAAAAATTGTTAGTTTTTAATGGGCGATTCATGATGACGATCACCAACATCAGCTCCAGCCAGCAGCAGCAGCCCTTTAAAGGAGTACCGAGGAGTACTGACAGGAAATTTAGTACTCTGTGCGCGGTAAGCCAGGTTCCGAGCACTCTGAACCTTAGAAAAAGAAATACTGGCACGTGCGAAAGGTCCTTAAATAACTTACTATAACCTGTTTCCCTGGACCACTCTCGGTTTCAATATATACCGAGGAAGCGGGTGCATCATGCCATGATGATAAACGGGCTCGAAAGGAGTGGTCGCTCCGTTCCTGTGATCGCTGCATCTGTCCCACGCAAGCGCAACCAGTAGAAACGCGCGCACCAATGTCGTTTCATTTTTTTTTCCCCCCAAGCAACGTCATCACACCTAGCCTTATGGCAGCACGACGACAGCAAATTTTGCTCCGCGTCAAGACGTCACGATGACGTCGATGACCCATGGTCCGGCGTTGCGAGGCGAAGTTCAGTATCGAGTTTAAAGATATTTCCTTTCCGAAGCTCAATATTTGTTATTATTCTGCGTGCGATAAGCGTGTGAGAGTGTGTCTACAAGTTCGAAAACGTTCTTCAGTTCCCCCTGCGACGGGGTTTTATTTTCTCGACCGCCTTCTGTAGCACTGCAGTGCGTTTATTTACACACAGAGATGAATGTAATAATAATTATATGACAAGGCTCAAAGCGTTTCCGTTGAAAAGGTCTACGATGAAAATCGCTGCACAGCACACCGAGTGCCAGGGTGCAAAAGCATTATATTCAAACGCGGAAATCCTTCTGTGTTTGATAAAGCATAAATCATGTTTTTATCTGCTTCAGCGTGTAATGGCGCGACTTAGCTGCAACCACATGAATGGTATACGCGGCCTGGCGTGTCGACATGGAGGAAGAAAAAGTTAGGAGGGAGCATTACGTCACGCAGCCAGCCTTCGCAAGCGAATGCTCCATGACGCCAGTCGCTTTGATCAGTGTCCGCCCAACACGTGACCTCTTGCGTCGAGATCGCGGAGCAAGAATCGAGATTTGCAGACATGGAGGAACTTTCAAACGCGACAGCGTTAAGGGCCCCAGGTAGCAGAAAACCATGTGTCGGCGTCCGGCACCCAGCGTCGGACGTCGTTCCGGCATTTCGAACCACCCATACCCATGCCCTCCAACCCGCGGTGGTCGCTTAGTGGCTATGGTGTTGGGCCGCTAAGCACGAGGTCGCGGGATTGAATCCCGGCCACGGCGGCTGCATTTCGATGGCGGCTAAATGCGAAAACACCCGTGTACTTAGATTTAGGTGAACGTTAATGAACCCCAGGTGGGCAAAATTTCCGGAGTCCCCCTCTACGGCGTGCCTCATAATCAGATTGTGGTTCTGGCACGCAAAACCACATAATTTAATTTTTAATACCCATGCCCTCCAAATGCGCAAGGAAATCACTTAACTAATTGTGTTTCTCAAGCTAAAATAAGTAAAAACAATCGTAAAGGACAACTTACACACAACTTACAGACATGACAGCGTCGGAGTGTAATTTGAATATGCGAGAAAACATACTTCTATTACGCGAGAACTCAAGCAAACCCCTTTTCCAGCGTTTCTGCCAAACACAGACTGGCAACCGCATCCACCTGTTGCGCGCGCTTGCACGCGAATATCTCGGAGTCCACGGAGCGGCGGGCCCGTTTCCTTGAAACACTTCCAGATGGCGCTCGCCTCCGCCGCATCGCGGCCCGCGCAAAAGGCCGCGTTCCTACTAGAAAGTTCGCCTTCGTGCAAAGCATTCGTCGCTGGCGTTTCCCGGTAAACATTACGGTTACATAAATTGCAGTTGCCGGGAAGCGTGAAAAGCAGTCGGGGATCTTTGAATGCTATCGCGTTCCGCTCTTAAAGGCAAAGCTTGAGCGTCCTGCAAATTTTCTTTCCTTCATGCGATTGGGTAACGAAAAAAAAATCAAACAGCTGTACTAAAACCTACCGCACGCTCTGACGTATGCCCCGTGTTCTGACGTTCACACTACGCATTGGGACGACGCTCTTGGCTTCAACAGCGTTGCGCGATGCTCCCTGCTAACGTACACTGTACTCCTAACTTTTTCCTTAGCCATTGACATCATTGTCACGTGCACCACAGGTCATTTCCACTGCCGAAAATCGCCGTGGTCAGTGCAGGAGGCGGTTTGCCCGGTCAAATAAATTATACATTGTTTTTGGCGCGCACGATGGTGCTACGATATCGTCGCATCCCACAGTACTAGTTAATTAAGCGATTAAAACGACACTTAAGCAGAGCCCCTTTAAATGGCGTACTGACAATGATGTTTCCGACTATTCTTTTCCTTTTTGCATTGAAATAATGATCCGAGACTGCCAAACTCTAGAAAAAAAATACTCTCAAGCCCCTGATAGCCCTAAATAACCGAACAGAATAGCTTTTCTGCTGCCAGTTTCAGTTGCCTTCCTCAGGTGTGCCCCAGTTTTCTTCCCCAGATCCCCAGGCGGTCAAACTTAATTCGGAGTCTACCACTACGGCATGCCTCATAACCAAATCGTGGTTTTGGCACGTAAAAACCCCAGAATCCAAGTATTGTGTCATAAAGTCATGACGCAGAAGGTGGCACGTGGAAGCGGGATACTGCGACGTTCTGACACTCGCTCCGGCTCGCTCGACCACCTGGTATGCCTCCAAATCGGCCCTAGGAACGAACAGCAGAATAGGAGGCGACCAAGCGAACCACAGGGCGTGTCAAAACGTCGCAACGTCCTGGTCCCACGTGACCACCTTCCGCGTCATGACGTCACGGCACAGTAGAAACGAAACTAGCTGGAGAAAAACGATTATATTGAATTATTTATAGCTTTCTTAAGCATATGTCAGTTTTCTTTTTGGAGGATGGGGGTTTAGGAGTCCATGGTTTTCTTCTATCGCAAGAAACAACAAAAATTATTTAGTGCTCCTTCAAGGCGAAAAGTTTCTCGCGGTGATCTCCAGTTACCACTGTCCTGCACCGGTCGACTTGTCTACACCTACCCACAAAAATTACGCCTCCGTCTTCAATGTGAACCCCCAGGGAACTTTCCAGGCACGACACATTGATGTGGAAGTTAACCACAAGCTTGAAACAAGGATCCTATTTCCTTCCTACAGACACAGCAGTTTCAGTTGGTACACTAATCTCTGGCTCGCAAATAAATGTAAACTCAACGTAAAATCCTAATGCAGCGCCAGAGAAACTAAAGACAGGAAAAGCATTTTACACTTTACGAAATAAATAAAGTAGGATGCCATGCGATATGAAAGTACAGCTACTAAATTATGGGCTGCGGTCCCAAAATATCTGAAGGATTTATCCAGGTTATCCTAACACGGCCGACGGTAAAGCATTGACGAAGGCAGTAATGCATACGGAATATGGCCTTCAACGTGAACGAAATTGTGGGCAATATTATTTGCGCACCACTTAGAACGAGAACTAGGGGACGACAGACACAAGCGCAACATTGATAACATAATCATTGATCATGAACTGTAACCAAATAGCTCAAACCAGTACACATACGAGATTGTGGAATCTGGTTTGACAGCTCACATATGCGCATAATGTATTTAAGTGTATTCATTTAGGCTATGGTTCTGAAAATTTTTCATATATTTTACTCCTTCCAGTGAGCGAAATCTGCCTGTGCCGTTTGTTTAAACGGAAGTCTTATAGCTTACCACATTTAGAGGAAAAACGTAGATCTCTTTCAGACAGGAAAGAAACATCACCGAACATGCCCCACACGACCACAACGTTCGCGGGATTTCGTACATACACGGTAAACTCGATTTTTCACTCGCTTACTGCCACGGCAGTTGTTACAAGGCAAAAAGAACAAGTGCTTAGACGTGACAGAAAGGCTAATAACGGCCGGTTACAACTGAAAAAGAAAACAGTTCAAGCCAGCACCACAGAACAACATAACGTCGCGAATCACAATGGACTTTATCAAATGGCATATGCATAGAGCATAGATCACCAAACACAAAGCAGTTTTCGCATGGCTGCTATCGCTTCGCCGTCTGCTCAGGAAACAAAGTCTTATCGGGCCGTTGTTACCAAGCAACTGTCATTAAGCACCTCAGACTCTAGATTAGAAACGTTAAAGGCTAAACCCCATTAGCGCGATTTTGTGCGCGACAGCGACGAGCGACGGGTTTGCGCGACGGATCAGGCCGTCGCTTGAACAGATCGCTCGGTCTTGTCGCGCGGTCGCTCGGTTTTGCAAATCTAGAATTCGTCGCTCGTCGCCCGGAAGTGCTATGAGCGACTAGCCAATAGCGCAAAGCCGGAACTGGATGTACGTAACTCCAGTACTTCCGATTGTCGCACGGAACGAGCAAACGATTGAATTTTTATAGGTGCAAGGATAAGAACCTACTGCAAGACTTTCAGAAATATTTTATGCTGCTTTTTACAGTAAAATACATCAACTTAAGTTAATAAAACACGCGTCACGCTAGTTTCGGCGCCTATATTGCTGCCCTCATACCGGCAACACTGGGGAGACGTCGCTCGAAGTCATCGCTCGCATGGGGTGCAACTTGTAGGCGACGAGCGAACGCGACAGCCATCTCCATCGCGTCGCCTGTCGCTGTCGCGTGCAAGATCGCTTGCATGGGGTTTATACTTAAAGCTTCTACAGTTGCTTTTCAAAGATACGAGTGTACGGATGCGCGGGGATAACTAAAAGATTAGAACTATATTCAACTAAAGAAAAAAATTGCAAATACGCCTTCTCTAGCCGACGACTTTCACTAACACCACCGCACAACCAAAATTCAGTAAGGCGATCTCGGCGGCGCCAGTTTCTGCCTACGAAACAGAAAAGAGAATGACTAGGGTGCTCGTAAACGCGACCAAAGCGTTCTGTGGCGCTTTCAAAGCACACGTCTCGGAGCGTTAATAAATGCTGTTGGGCAACGTAGCGAGGTACTCGCGCCAGCTCACTGTACAGGAAACGTCTGCGGCGTCAACCGGACAGCGTGAAAAGATAGCACTTGGGTCACACAGAACCGTTGCTCGTTAACAATTGCAGGAACAAAACGGGGGGCCAGGAGGCACCGCGAGACCCACGCGAAAATCGATAAGACACAGCATCGAACTGAGCGACCCACGGAAGCCGCACAGGCGCCTGCCTGACTTGCCTGCACATAAAGCTAGGTACAAAACAAGGCGCAAGGCAGATCGTTGGCGCCGCCGCATGATGAGTCATGCAGCATGTTTTTAGCGACGCGGAAAAAACGGGTGGCCCCATTCATTCTGCGTTCGACATCGCCGAGAGCTTGCGCTCGCCACAGCGGTCCGTCGGTTTCGATAATGAAAATAAACACTCACCGGAGAGACAGCCCTGTGAAGTCACATCTTCGTCACACGTTTCCCCCCCGTCTGTGCCATCGGAACACCTGGCACGGCTCCAGGCGAGCGTGGCGCCGATGTGAATGGAATTTAATTGCCGGTCGGTACGTTATTGTACAGGATTATCCCGGAATGAACCTGTTTCGGCGTAACCCTAACACAGGCGAGCCATCGCGAAGGGAAGCACTCTTGCCTGCATGGGCGGGTCCTCCTCGCCGACGTTCTCGCGAGAGTCGAGACGCGGCGGGATTCTTTGGGAGCGCGTCGCTCTCTCTCCGGTTGCCTGATTGGCGGTTTCAGTTTCGGTTTCGTTTATGCCGAAGTATGTGGAGGCACACTGCGTACTTACATATTTCTGGAACATTCTACATGCGCGCAAATGTAAGTAAAGCAGCACACAATAATTACTTGCACAAGTTTAATGGAGCCAGATTGAAGTAAATATAACAAATGAGAATGTAAATAAATTCCAGTCTTCTTCATCATGTAAAGAATGCACGTTATTATCAGGCGAAAATTTTCAATGATAAATTCATGTGGTCTCTGCAACATTCGAGAAAGCGAACGTCATATGATTGCGTTTTATTGTTTGCACCACAGTGAAACTACCGTTATTTGTGCAAACAGTTATTACATTTCGTTCCCATACTTCCCGCAAAATAAATGTGGATAATACAAACAGGCAAGCACGTTTACAGTCATTACGATTTAGATGGACAAGATGCGCATGACGGGTTACGCAGCACTTTCATGTCGCATGTCAATTGCAGCGGCGACGCTCGTGTGTGTTGCCCTCTATGGACTGGAAGCAAAAGTAGCCGTGCAATATTAAAGCCTCCAAGATGCAAGTATGCATATGAGACGGTCGCACAGGTATAGGACATTGATACAAGGCATGCTCAATCCGCTTGTCACAAATGAACAAACGGAAAAAAAAAACTATGCGCACATTTTTGTTCAAAAAGAGGTGGTATCCAAAACCCGAAGCCAATGACGTCTTTTCGACTGTCGCAGTAGCTTCCGCAGCCTGCAATCAGCAAAAGCAAAGACTTTGAGATTGGCATCTTTAACTTAGAGGGCGCTACCACTGGAGGACTTGGACTTTTTGGAATTTTTTTCGCGACTTTCTCAAATAACGTATGTTTTGCTTTCTGTGTTTATTACGTCTCACAGCAGCCTCTCTAGCAGGACCGTTGGTTGGCACTGTATAATTTCTTGAAAATGTTTGCCATTTTTTTTTAGCTCGTGCCGAGAGAGAGACAGAATAAACATTTCTATTGGGTGAATGCAGCTTTGGAGATGGGCGTCCTCATTCCAGAATGCCTTGAGCTCGGGCCGCGTCCTGGGCCCTCGTAATCAGCCGTTGCTGATCCTCGAGGCCGGAGCTGGCCAAAGCTCTCTCCCAAAACTCGTTAGTGGGGTAAGGGTTCGGAGGATTTAATGGTGCCGCTCTGCAACCCCCTACTATGTGCCTGAGGGAGCCGGCCTCTGCAGAAGCGGCATTGCGGAGAGAATTGTGTAGGGGCTATGAGGTGATTTCTGGTTGGGTGGGGGAATGTGTTAACCTGTAGAGCTCGGACGAATCGCTCCTGCTCTCTAGGTAGTGACTTGTGTGGGGGTGCATATGTTCTGCGGGTTAGCTTGTAGTGTTGTGTGATGTCTTGGTATGAGATTAAACGGTGCATGCGCTCGGGTTCAGATTCCTCGGCGCGGCTTGGTGGGTCAGATCTCGAGCCACGTGGTTGGCGACCTCGTTGCCAGGAATGCCTTGGTGAGCTGGCGCCCAGATGATCATGACTGATCTCGTTTGCGGCTTTTGACTGATGATCCGAAGCGTAGTGGTATGAATTCTGCCGCTAGCAAAGTTGCGGCACGCCTGTTGGGAGTCGGTCACTATGACTTCAACCTCTGTTTGGGAGAGCGCGAGGGCTATGGCCGCTTTCTCGGCTTGGAGGGGATTGTTTCGTGTGAGCGAAATGCTGCTCCGATGTTCTGTTTTGACGACTACGGTGGCTGTTGTGGCTGCACGTCTGGGGTAAGAAGCCGCGTCCGTGTAGGCTGTAGAGGGTAAAGTCCCTTATCGCTTGTGTATGTCCAGGGCGCCGGGCATCCCTTCGCTCTGCGTGGTGCACTGGGTGCATATTGCGAGGTAGAGGACGTACGGTGATGTTGCTCCGGATGGCATGGGGTAAGCTCACAGTCTGAGGCGGCGGATGGCTCAGAGGGGCAGAGAGCCCCAGGCGTAAGAGAATGGACCTCCCCGCTTCCGTAAACGCCAGCCTTGTTCGCTGACTGGATAAATGTGCCTCGATCAGCTCCTCGGCCGTGTTGTGCACACCTAGTCGTAGTAGGCCTTCTGTGGACGTACTGATTGGCAGGCCCATCGCCTGCTTATATGCCTTCCTGATCACTGTGTTGATTTTCTTGAGTTCCGTCGCGTTGAGTAGTGCGTATGGAATAGCGTAAATAATTCGAGACACGACGAAGGCTTGGACAAGCCGAAGCGTGTCCGCCTCCCCCATGACTCTTGTCTTGGTTGTTATTCGCCGGATCATGTGGGTAACTTGGGCTGTTGTATTCTTAAGCTTTTGAATTAATATTGTATTGGTGCGATCCGACTGGAAAACCATTCCTAATATCTTCACGCTTTGAGACGGAACGATGGTGTGTCCCTCCAGTTGTATGTTGATAGTGGGCGAGTCGGATGCGTGCTTCTTTCGCAGTGAGACCAGGAGTAGCTCCGGCTTTTGGGGTGCGCAGCTGAGCCCGCATGACTTAGCATAGTCGCTCACCACGTCTGCAGCTTCCTGCAAGCGGATCTCCATTTCCCCGATGGACCCTGTGGACGACCAGATGGTAATGTCGTCGGCATATAGGCCATGCCGGATCCCTGGGCTGTTATCGAGGAGCGGCGGTAGGCCTATTAGGGCGATATATTAGGGCGCTGGGCTGTGGGCCTGGCCCCACAGCCCAGCGCGTTTAGCCTCTGTAAGATTGCTGTATGCTTGATGTTATCGAACGCTCCTTTAAGAACTAAGGCGAGGATAGCCATGGGGGAGTTGTGTGTCGCTGGTACAATCACCTCCTCTTTCAGCTGAAGTAGGATGTCTTGAGTTGAGAGGTGTGGACGGAATCCTATCATCGTGGTTGGAACTTTCCCCGAGTCCTCCAGGAATGGTTGTAGCCGGTTGAGAACGATGTGCTCTAGGAGCTTTCCTACGCACGAAGTGAGGGAGATCGGTCGTAGGTTCTCAATGGCTGGTGGCTTGCCTGGCTTCGGTATCACACGAACCTCGGCCATTTTCCAGTCATCGGGAAGGTTTCCTTCCCTCCATACTTTGTTAAGATGAGCGGTATGCTCTAGTAGCGAGGGGCTGTCAAGATTTACAAGTGCCTTATTGGTAATTTGGTCCATTCCCGGGGCTGCGTGGCGTCTCAAGCCCATTATCGCCGCTGTTACTTCATGTAGATGAATGTCCTCATCTAGGAGCTCGTTAGGGGTGCCGGTGTAGAGTGGCAGAGGCTCCGATGGCTGTGTGGGGAAGTTCTGGGCTTTGAGAGTCAAAAGGAGGTCCGTCTCGTTTCCAGGAAACTGGTGAATTACTCGGGCCATATTGTGGTGGGATTCCGTTTTGCTGCTGGCCGGGTTGATTAAGTACCTCAAGAACTTCCACGTCTCGGAAGTACTCAGTCTTCATCTCAAGCTGTCGCAGAGGGATAGCCAATTCCCTCGGCATAGCGTGGTAGCGTATTCCGCAGCCTCTTGTGGGAGTAGTGCGATTCGCCTCTTGAGCTTGCGATTTAATATTTGCCTCTTCCAACGCTTCAGCAGGCTACGCCGGGCTTCCCACATGTGCAGCGAGCGAGCGTCGATGCTCGGAGTGGTGGTGGATGTTTCAAGCATTTTGGTGTGCGCCTTCACATCCTGCTGAAGCTGAGTGATCCAGTCCTTAATTGACTGAAACTGCGGGAGATAAGAGAAGAAAGAGCTGCGAACGAACATAGCTCGGGCCGAACTCCGACGCGACATATTCAAATACATGTAAAACTCAAAAACGCATTTCTGAGATAATCCCTGGACCGATTTTAATGAAATTTGTTGGATTTGAGAGAGAAAACTGAATTATAGTGACTGTTGCAAGTGGAATTTCGATTTAGAGCCTGAATTTTGTTGAAAGCATATTCAAAACATATAAAGTTCAAGAAGGATAAAAGCACGAAGCTTATAAATTAATAGCCCTCCGTCAAGAACTAATATTGCGGTTCTGTAAACGGCATCCATTAGATAATTCGAAGCGGACAAATTAGATATGTAAATTAATACATTACACGAGTTTGTTACGTTGTGCACAAGGGCTTTTCAAAGATTGTATTTGCACATTACTTAATTTTTTGAGATTCATGTGTGACATATCAGTTCGATCCGCTTTAGATGCACTATGAGATGCTATTCAGAGAACTGTAACATCGCTTTTCATTGCTGAATTAGGGACTTGTAAACTTGATAGTTCCGTTTTCTGAAAATTTTTTATTTTTGCCAATCTTTAGTAAAAAACTTACGACCTAAATCAAAAATCCGTAAGCAACAGTCACTAGATTTTAAGTTTTTCTTTTATAATGCAACAAAACTCGTCAAGTGTGGCTCGGCGCAGTTCGGCCCCGTGCGAGCACTAGGCACCGCTCTTCGGCTTAGCGTCCGGAAAGAATCGACACAAGGTACGCGCTCGCCGCACGGGCAGATGCACCGTATACGAGTCCGAGACGCGAAGGGTCCGGCGGACGGGAGGAAAGCGAGTGCGCACCCAGTGCTGTTCCCGGAGAGAAGACCCGCGCTCCCGACGTGGGCAGCCGCTAACGGCTCCGCCTTAGCTCCCCCTCGACGCGAGCGCTCCCGCCGCAAACCATCGTGAGTGGAGTGCCACCACCGACAACCGTCGCGAGCGGAAAGGGGAGAGGCGTAGGGAAGTAGGGAAGACATAGGTGAATGCTCGCGCAAAGGCGCCGAGGCATACCTCAATGCCTGGAAACCATAGAATTTGTTTAATGCGATTGTCTATCTATCTATCTATCTATCTATCTATCTATCTATCTATCTATCTATCTATCTATCTATCTATCTATCTATCTATCTATCTATCTATCTATCTATCTATCTATCTAGCGCCAACCCAGTTACCCAAGTTATTTGTCTGCCAGCTTGGGCCACAAGGTATGTATGTGCTCGGGGTCTTGATTACTTCGTGGTCGTTCCACCGTCGTCATTCCAACTTCGTGATCGGACTCTCGCAATGCCGTCGTAGTCACGCCATCATCCCCATACAGGTTCCATGATGCAGGCATCGTCATGACATTGTCGTCATACGATCGTGTTCACCTATTGTGCTCATACCTTTGTCATGCCATCGTCGTCATTTCTTCGTCCCCATAGAGTCGTTGCCATGCATTCGTTCTCATACCGTCGTCGTGATGCCGTCGCGAAAGCTCCATCGTCGTGACTAACTTCGTCATCCGACTCTCGTCGTGCCCTCGTCGCTACGCGATCGCCGTCACATAGTTGTCGTCATGTCACTGTCGCCATGCACTCACCGTCACGCGGTCGTTTCATCCTCATCACTTCAGTGACCTAATCCCATTGTGGTCAGGCCGTGTCGTCTACCGCCTTCTTCGTTCCATCGACGTCCATTCTTCATAATTCTACGGTGATTATGGCACCGTTGTCATGCCATCGTAACTGTTGCGTCGTCGTCAGACAATCGTTATCCTGCGTGCGTTGTCACACCGTCATCCCGTTGTCATCCCGTCGTTGTCGTGCTATCATCGCCACTCAGCTTAGTTATCCGACTTTCGTCATGTCGTCCTCATCACGCCATGATCGTCACGCCGTTGTAGTCCCACGCTTGCCATCACATTGTCCTCATACCATTGTTTTGCGATCGTCATCATTGTGTCGTCTTCATACAGCTATCGTGATACATTCATTGTGATACCGTCATCATGATGCCGCCGTGGTTGTTCCGTTGTTGTAATTCTAACTTCGTTATCCAACTTCCGTCAGGCCATCATCGTCACGCTGTCCTTTTACCATCACCGCCATCACTTAAGTAACGTCATCCCATCGTCATCATGCCGTCGTCGTCATGACCGCCTTTGTCGCTTGTCGTGATTAAAGCCGTTGTCGTGTCATCGTCCTCATTGCGCCGTCAGCAGACAGTGGCTATATGCATCCGTTGTAATACCATCGTCGTCATGCTATCGTCGTCACGTCATCGTAATCACGCATTCGTTATCACCCCATTGTCCTCATATCTTCATCACGCTGTCGTGGTTATGCCATCTTCATCAGTTGCCGTCTCACCAGCGTGATGCTGCCGTCATCATTGACAGTGACGGCGTACTACAGATGTTAAAGTGAATTCAGGGATACTGTGCATCACTACATTTGTCGAATTCTAATCGAATCACCATCGACAGTTATCGTGAGATGAGTTCTGCCGTAAGTTCTTAAACCACTAATCCGTAATTATTGCTTCTCACGTCTCTTTATACCGGCTGAACGTTGGACGGCAGCAAGGAGTGTGCACGGCTATGACAGCGAGAGCTGCCACTAAGAACAACCAGCCAAGTCTGCGCTCGAACCCAGATGCGTTTGAGCCAAGTCGTGAGCCAACAAAACGGAGCCCTATATACTTCCGAAAAGTGTGAGAAGACTGTTCATGACGCCGCTGCTTGGCCGCTGCCAACGCCGTCGTCATCATGCCGTGATCGTCATTCCGTCGCCGGTATTCTATCGCCTTCATTCTATTGTGATCATTTCTACGCTGTCATGTCGTTATTATCTTCTCGCTATCTTCACTCTGTTGTCATCTCTGTGTTGTCATTCCACAGTCATCCCGCCGTCGTGATCATACAGTCATCGTCATTCTGTAGTAATCATAACAGTGTCAGCATACCATCATTATCAAACTGTCGCCCTTAAGACATCGTCGTCATTGCGCCATAGTGATGTAGTCGTCGTCGTGCATTCGTCATGATGCCGCCGTGTTCGTACCATCGTCGTCATTTCAGCTTCATTATCCTAATGTCGCCATGCCGGCGTCGTCGCGCCATCGTCATTATTCCAGCATCGTCATCCCATATCATCATGCCATTGTCAGGCCATCGTCATCTTACCGCCGTTGATATTTCAGCCTCGTTATACCATTCTCGCCATGCCATTGTGGTGATACCCTCGTCATCCTTTCGTCGTTCTACCCTCGTAATTTTTTCGTAATTACACCAATGTCGTCATGTTACTGGCGTCATGCCAACATTGTCACACCCTCGTCGTCATTCCATCGTCGTTGTGACGGGACCATTACTGCGCCGTCGTCATACGGTCGTCATGCAACTGTAGTTGTTCCATCATGGTCATTTCGTTGTCATGATCCCATTTTCGCCGTGCCATCGTAGTCATACTGCCGTCATTCTTTCCTTGTTCCATCGTCGTTGTCACGGTGCGGCATTATTCGATTCGGCGAAGCACCTGTCAACGGGCGGCAAAAGGTCGTGGAAATAGGGACCGGCGAGCAAGACGGTTATTGCCGGCCACTCGGTCAAGTGGCCGAAAGAAGTCGAAGGCAGGTTTAGAGATTATTGTCTTTTGTCGTCGGCGTGACCGTGACGACCCGACGGCTTTTTGTAGAAACCCCTGTGTATTCTCTGCCCCGCGCATGCATTGAGAAGCTTACCGAGAAAGCAGGGGTGCCAATACTCCCAAATATGTGATGTCTCTGTGCAATCCTATGTCCACGAAGTGAATACAGTGCATGTGTGCCGACAGCGCAGTATGGCCGGCTGGCGTCGTTTCTCCTGTGTTTGTGAACGAACAATAGAGGCCCACCACGGATTCAAGGGTGTGCGTGTGTGGTGCAATACAATTGCGCGACTCTGCAGCAGGGCGAACACCCGTTCCCTCGCCCATAATTAATAAGGGCGCGGCCAAGACCTTGGGAGGAGCCGGGATACAATCGGGTGAACTTGATTGGATCGTCACCAATAGCTGCCGTTCCCCAACACAGGGAACCAGGGAAAATAGAAGTTATTTAAACGCAGGTTTTAGACCGAGCTAAGGAGCCTAGAAGCTGAGCCTATACAATCTGCTGAGAAGCGTCAAGGAGCTAGTGCCGTCCAGTATCGCCGTGGCCGCCTAGTCGCATCTGAACTACGAGTTACTAGTTGGCGTAAGATACGACAAACCAATGTTTGCAACGAAGCTCACAGTAGCTCACCTCAAGTTAGCTCAACCTGCTCGAGGGGAGACGTCAAATCTAGACTCCCGGGAAACACAGCACAGCAACCGCATCAACCGCAACAAGATGGGCTCGCCAGCGTTCTTCGGGAAAGCTCTGCCGTCGACTCCACGCTTTATGGACTTGCTGCCGCTGCGCGGCCATGCGTATGCCTTCATTTTTTTTTCTATTGAACTCTGTTTAGTGGACCACCGTTAAGTGTATTCCTGTATAGTTTTAGTGTTTATATTCACTGTTAACTGCTTGATGTATTTATTTCGTCGTCGTCATATTGATCTATATTAAGTACACGTGTACTAGTGTTCTTGTGTTTTCGTGTTTCTTTTAATTTGTGTATCGTTGCCAGTCAATAAATACTTTTTTTCTTTCTTTCTCCCGACTCTGACCCCTTCGTTTGAGTACGGAGCGACCAACCAGCTTGTATACCCCGTCGACAACTTCGCGCCGACGGCGAACGGGTGACGAGCCGTGACAGTAGCCACGTCATCGTCATTACTCTGTCGCAGTTATCCACTACCTTGATTCCCTCATTGCCATTCCATCGTCGCCATGCCATCACCGTTATTGCGCCATTGTCATAAGTCGTCGTGGCATCATCGTGATTTAATTGTCATCATTCCGTTGTCGCCGTGCTATTGTAGTCATACCGTCGTAGTCATACAGCCGTCGTGGTCGTACTAGCATGAATTACCTTGTTCGAGCGCCACAACTTTATGTTGAGCGAGGAATTTCCCTGTGAAAAGATGTGCAATTTGATCGCGTGTTCTTCACTTTCAAATGGTCGCTATACAAGAACCACGTTCTTCGCAGACTGCTTCGCTTAAGCATACTTTAAGAGCGCGGGAATCCGAATATTCTATTCTTTGTTGGTGTCAAACTTGTGATTTCACAGCACCACAGTAACACGAAGCAATGATGCACTACAAAGCCCCACATAATTAGTACTGCGAGGATTGCGGACCTCTGTGCGCAAGCACTATATGAATGTACATATACACGATGCATGCATACATTTGAATCAAATGGAGAAGGAATGCATGAACTTTTACCGTGCAGCCGGCAGCAACTAGCGCAAGCGTTAATCAGCGCTTTGGCAGCAAACGGAAAGCGCCCCGCAGTGCTGTCTGACAGGTGTAGTTCTCGACTGAAAGACCTCGCCTGCGCTTCTACACGTCAACCTTTCCCAGTGTTCTTGCGCGCGCAACGACGTTTCTTGGCAGACACACGGAGAGTTCGCGGACGGCCCGTCTGCCTCGGTGCCGTTTCGACAAAAAGGTCCCCAATTTGCCCCCCTCCGTTTTCAGGGGCTCCCGTGGAGAGAGGAGCTCACGTATACCTCTCCCCGTACTACTTTGTTTCGGCGGCCAACGCACTCAGTTCAAGCTTGCTGTTAAATCACGTGACCCCACGACAAGACGGGTATGCCCTGCCGGTCCTCGGCAGCCTCTGAGGGCCAGCAGTGCTCAGCGGTGCGACGAGCGACGCCGCAGCCATGGACCAGATATTCGGCGGGCTCAAGAGCTTCGTGAAGATCGAAGCCATCGTCACCGACAACCACGCGTTCCGGCTGCACTACAAGGTGACGTGCGCGCTTCTCATCGCCTTCAGTATCCTGGTCACCAGTCGACAGTACATCGGGGACCCCATCGACTGCATCACCAAGGACAGCGTGCCCACGCGTGTGCTGGACACATTCTGCTGGATCCATTCCACGTTCAGCGTCAAGGACTCCTGGGACAAGAAAGTGGGCACTCAGATTCCGTATCCCGGCGTGGATAAGTACTCGCCGGGCGAGAAGCGGGTGTACCACGCCTACTACCAGTGGGTCTGCTTCGTGCTCTTCCTCCAGGCCGTGCTCTTTTACGTACCTCGCTACCTATGGCTCGCGTGCGAGGGCAGCAAAATCAGCACGCTCGTGCTCGACCTCGGCTCACCCATCCTGAGCGACGAAAAGCGAAAGCACAACCGCAAACTCCTCCTCGAGTACTTCGCCAACAATGTAGGTCAGCACCAAATGTACGCCTTCCACTATTTCTTCTGCGAGCTGCTCAACTTCTTGAACGTCGTTGGACAAATCTACCTCATGGACCACTTCCTCGGTGGCGAGTTTACGACGTATGGCTTGAAGGTCCTCCAGTTCAGCGAGTGGGACTTGTCCGTGCGTTTCGACCCCATGGTTAAAGTCTTTCCGAGGCTTACGAAGTGCACTTTCCACATGTACGGTTCGTCCGGTGACGTGCAGAAGCACGACGCCATGTGTGTTCTTCCAATCAACATTATCAACGAGAAGATATACGTGTTCCTCTGGTTCTGGTTTGTCATCCTAGCCGTGGTCTCCGCCCTTGTGCTGGTGTACCGTGTTGTGCTGTTCATTTCGCCTCTGACCAGGTATCACGCCATCAAGTCAAAGGCACGCCTGACCAACGGTACCCAGCTGGAGCGTGTGCTGGAACGGAGCCAAATAGGCGAGTGGTTTTTGCTTGACCTGCTCGTCAAGAACTTAGACCCGGTCCACTACAGGGATCTCATCACGGATCTAGACAAACACCTGGGAAGCACGATCACCGAGCACGTCTAATAACGCACGTTAAGTCTTCTGTTGCTGCTCTGACTGCTGAGATGCATTAATGGAACTGAATTTCTTGCCTCAAATAAGCGTGGGTGGATTTTTTTTCTCCTTGGTAACGACTTCTGGCAAGCCAGGTTGTGTATGTTCACTTCTCGTTTTTGAGTACATAAGTCCTGTACAATGGTACAATCAACAGTTAAATTAAAGAATAGAGTTTATAGAACGTACGCTGCTTATTCATTCCTTTTATCTTCTTCTGCTGCGGCGCGTAAACTACATTTCTTAAAACACGCGGCAGATCTTTTCTGGAGGAATCGGGTGACAAAACTTGGGCTTCGATAAAGAGCTTGCGCAAAGCGGACGTGGTTACACATTTTTGCCACGAATGATATAGGCTGCATCTAACTCTATTTGATCTTACAGCCCCGGTTTTGTAGAGATTCGTTTAGTTGATTTCGAATTTGCCAACATGGCGTAAAGTGTGACGCAGATAAATTTATCCAGCGAGTTGTGGACTCAGTAGTGACACATAGAAAAAATATAAAAACACAAAGCAAAACGGCAGGCCCGCGTGGTCGGAGTCGAACGAACGAACTCGTGTTCACTGGAACTGGAGTCCAAAACCATAGTTTTATATCACGTACAGTTGAAACCACTACACCACCGCTAATATGCCATTTTTTTATGAAGATAAGATATCTGTAGTCGGGATGACAAAGTTTGTGAAAGTATTGCAGAGTATGGTATGGTATCGCAAGCGGCCACTATTTTTGGTGAGACCCTCTACCGCGGAACACACCGACGTGGAGCTTTCCGTCAACAATGGAGAAAGAACAGAATTCTTTCTTACTCGTAACTCTCCCCCCCCCCAAAAAAAATAAATTAATAATTCGAGTGTACGCTTCGAACAAGCGACTCAGCTTTCTTTTTTTAATGAAAAGACAAGACGCCGATCACCTGTGCAATAAATCGATATTTGATTACTCCGTAATTTTGAGCTCTCACACTAGAACCACCCTACCACACTTTGAGCTTCTTTCAATTAAACCTGCAGCACCTTGGAATAAGATCATGTAACTTCGACGCGTTTATCGACACTACATCAAACTACGTGGCTGAATGAGCTAAGGCTGAAAATTCCCTTGTTCGCCAGCTGCCTGGCCATGAAGAAAGCCGTTTTCTTTGTCTTTAGTGAGGCAATGCGTTTACGTGACAGTTCAGAACAGCTAGAATCGCAGTTGAAAGTTCTAAGCTCAGGTAGACGCAACCCCTAACATTATGACTCAACTGAAATTACCACGGCACATCTGAAATTATAGTTGATAACGCGCTTGAAGAAGGCCCAGAGCATCTAATCTACATGGTAAATAAGGTGGGCCGGTAGCTAGAATATAGTGTTCGAGACACGCGAATCAGATACCAGTGTGTGCGAGGAGAATTGTTTTTCTTTCGCGAAACTGCGTTTTCTTCCCAGCGATGTATTCAAAAGGACATTAAGCAGGAATAATAAGGTAAAGAAACAATAAAGATAAGCACTGAATAAGTTTAGAGAAACGATTCTCGAAAAAAAAAAATAGATAAGCTCTACCTTCATTATCATGTGTAGCATAGGCTGATTATTAGCAGAAAGAATGCAGGTCAAAGCTTTCTTTTTCTTTCTATTTCTCGCTAAATCTCGAGCGCTCAGACGAAAGTGTGCACGCGTCACAGATTTCAACTTATGTGCTCGCATTCTAACCACTTCACCTCCACAAGAGTTCTCAAGATACTTGCTAAGTTTTGTCTCTCGCTCGTTTAGATTAGTATGTAGTCAATCTTTGCAAATAATAAAAATAATAATAATCGCTATAGGCCCGAACAAGCACCATCGAAATCTATAACGTCACGGCTAGCTGGTTCGAAAATTTCAAGTCATCTGCATCTAGTTTTTGTCTTTTCTGGTTACCAAGCACTTTCTCCCCACAAGAATGGCCTTGTGTGCGTGCGTGCGTGTGTTATAAATGTAAAAGGCAAGTTTACTAAAAGAAAAGCTGAAATTTTTATATTCGCAAAACAGCCACTCTTACCGTACACTGTAAAAATAGTCCAGTAAATTATGGGAAAAATCCTGGCAGCTCTATTTGCAAGCACTCGACCGTCAAAATGACGGCATGCCGTCATTTCCTAAGGCGTTCATCACGACGTAATGCACACGGCAGCCAATCGAATCGCATTACTATCACGAGCAATTTCTCTTTTTCTGTTTTCTTTTTTGTTATCTTGTATTCGTGGCACTCTCCTTGTTCACGGCGATAGGAACATCTTGTCAGAATGGCGCCGATGGCTAGTAAAGAAAGACAAAAACATAACCGTTGAAGTACGGCTCGTTTTTACAGTGTAAGAAGAGGCTTCGTAAGGCAGCAAATGTGCAAAAGCGAAATACGTCTCGTGACATCACTCTGAAATTTCGCACCAGCTTGGGGGCCCTGGCGTTATGAATTCTGACATCGTCTAGTCTGGCCTAGTTGTGTGTTAACCAGCAGAGCTTAATGCTTAATCATGCTTAATGCTTAATGCATAATGCTTAAAGCTTAATCAGCAGAACTTAATGCGGTCCGCATTAAGTTCTAAATTGTAGAGGAGGGCGAATACGTTTTTTTTTTTTTCGAATACGAATCGAATAGTCCAACACAAACTCGTATACGTATCCACAGCAGGAATATGTATTCTTGTATACTTAGGTACCACGCTTGTTCCGAATAGTCCGAGAAAGGCCGGTAACTGTCAGAGAGTGACGAAGAATTATTTTTGCAAAAGGGAGCGCAGAAGCGTTGCGGAAGAAAGGAGACCTGGGCAGGAAAGACGCTCACTATCAACTAATTATATTTTCAGAAACAACCGGGAACGTTATGGTGCACGCGCGGTTATCGATAATTGTGAGGAAAATTTACAATTGTATATATATATATATATATATATCTATATACATACATACATACATACATACATACATACACACACGTAGGAAAGAGACGACGAACTTTTTGGAAGACTTCTTTACGTTACGTTTCCGGCTGGTGGACCAGCCGTCATCTGAGTACAGTAACGCATGTACAACACTTACACAGCTTTAAAGGCACCGTATCACGAGCAGAGGGCGCGCTATCTGCACTGACTAGACTATACACTGCGCATCATAAATCATTATCATCGCGCATTATAAATGATTATCAATGACACGCATTTTAGAATACAAAAAATTGAATGCGGATGTGTTCACGATACAATACATACAAACATGATTCTCAGGTAAGTGCCAGCGGTTACCATGATTATCTGTAGTGAAAACAAAATGACGTACACATGCAGATACAAAGGCGTGATGTTAGGCACACGGCATCTCTAAGTGCAACCTCGAATTATCTAAAAATTGAGATGTTAAGCGTACAACTTCGAGCCGCAACGACATGCGTCAAAAAAGCCACATGTAAGGAAAAGACAGAAAAAGCGCTCAAATCATGTATGTACACTGTGTGGGAAGTGTATATTTCTGCGCAATCTAAAGTTAGACAGGTTAGTTTTCCTTTGTTTTCATTTATTCCGGACGAGACAGTGTTAAATTTGTGAATCAGGTAAGATTCACGAAGCTCGCGGTCATGGTTGGTGTGGAATCCAGATTCGAGTATTGTTACTTTCAGATTATTCATTTAGTTGCCCGGCATGTTAACATGTTTCGAGAGTGTATAAATTAATATACAGTCTCGAAACGTAATATATATATATATATATATATATATATATATATATATATATATATAATTGTAAATTTTTCTCACAATTATTCGGAACAAGCGTGGTACCTAAGTATACAAGAATAAATATTCCTGCTGTAGATACGTATACGAGTTTGTGTTGGACTATCCGATATTCGATTCGCATTCGAAAAAAAAAACGTATTCGCCCTCCTCTACAATTTAGAACTTAATGCGGACCGCATTAAGTTCTGCTGATTAAGCTGTAAGCATTATGCATTAAGCATTAAGCATGATTAAGCATTAAGCTCTGCTGTTTAACACACAACTAGGCCCGACTAGACGATGTCAGAATTCATAACGCCAGGGCCCCCAAGCTGGTGCGAAATTTCAAAGTGATGTCACGAGACGTATTTCGCTTTTGCACATTTTGCTGCCTTACGAAGCCTCTTCTTACACTGTAAAAACGAGCCGTACTTCAACGGTTATGTTTTTGTCCTTTTTTTACTAGCCGCCGGCGCCATTCTGACAAGGCGTTCCTGTCGCCGTGAACAAGGAGAGTGCCACGAATACAAGATAACAAAAAAGAAAACAGAAAAAGAGAAATTGCTCGTGATAGTAATGCGATTCGATTGGCTGCCGTGTGCATTACGTCGTGATGAACGCCTTAGGAAATGACGGCATGCCGTCATTTTGACGATCGAGTGCTTGCAAATGGAGCTGCCAGGATATTTCCCATAATTTACTGTACTATTTTTACAGTGTACGGTAAGAATGGCTGTTTTGCGAAGACAATAATTTCAGCTTTCTTTTTAATAAACTGTCCTTTTACATTTACAACACACGCACGCACGCACACAAGGCCATTCTTGCAGTGAGAAGAAGCTTGGTAAGCCAGAAAAGACAAAAACTAGATGCAAGTGACTTGAAATTTTCGAACCAGCTAGCCGTGACGTTATAACGTCACGGCCTATAGCGATTATTGATATTTTTATTATTTGCAAAGATTGACTACATACTAATCAAAAGGAGCGAAGACGAAACTTAGCAAGTATCCTGAGAACTTTTGTGGAGGTGAAATGGTCCAAATGCGAGCACATAGGTTGAAATCTGTGAACCGTGCACACTTTCGTCTGAGCGCTCGAGATTTAGCGAGAAATAAAAAGAAAAAGAAAGCTTTGACCTGCATTCTTTGTGCTAATAATCAGCCTATGCTACACATGATAATGAATATAGAGCTTATCTATTTTTTTCGAGAATCGTTTGTCTAAACTTATTCAGTGCTTATCTTTACTGTTTCTTTACCTTATTATTCCTGCTTATAATGTCCTTTTGAATACATCGCTGGGAAGAAAACGCAGTTTCGCGAAAGAAAAAAAAATCTCTTTGTACACACTGGTATCTGATTCGCGTGTCTCGAACACTATATTCTAGCTACCGGCCCACCTTATTTACCATGTAGATTAGATGCTCTGGGCCTTCTTCAAGCGCGTTATCAACTATAATTTCAGATGTGCCGTGGTAATTTCAGTTGAGTCATAATGTTAGGGGTTGCGCCTACCTGAGCTTAGAACTTTCAACTACGATTCTAGCTGTTCTGAACTGTCGCGAAAACGCATTGCCACACTAAAGACAAAGAAAACGGCCTTCTTCATAGCCAGGCAGCAGGCGAACAGGCGAATTTTCAACCTTAGCTCATTCAGCCACGAAGTGTGATGTAGTGTCGATAAACGCGTCGAAGTTACATGATCTTATTCCAAGGTGCTGCAGGTTTAATTGAAAGAAGCTCATAGTGTGGTAGGGTGATTCTAGTGTGAGAGCTCAAAATTACGGAGTAATCAAATATCGATTTATTGCACAAGTGATCGGCGTCTTGTGTTTTCATTAAAAAAAAAGTTGAGTCGCTTGTTCGAAGCGTACACTCGCATTATTAATTTATTTTGGGGGGGAGAGTTACGAGTAAGAAAGAATTCTGTTCTTTCTCCATTGGTGATGGAACGCTCCACGTCGTTGTGTTCCGCGGTAGAGGGTCCCACCAAAAATAGTGGCCGCTTGCAGCAGTACTCAGCGCATCGGAGTGACTTGAAGCCACATTAAGTATGCCGGGGGGGGGGGGGGGGGATCAATTTACCCGAACCTAAACATGCGTGTTCTTTTTCTTCGGCACCGATTGGCAGAACTGGAGAACCGGCAAAAAACAAGTCGCGTACACAAATGCGCATTCACCGTGGCTGATCGAGCTAGCCGCTATTTTCTACAGGGGATATAATCAAAAACAAATCTACGTCAACACGAGAGGAGAAGGAGGGGGAGGAGGTACAAAGGGTCGGATGGTGCAAGCTACGGGCGTATCTAACCTTGCAGAGGCATACCGGTAATTGCCCCGCCCGAGCGTCTCCTTTTTTGCTGTGCGGGAATAAACATGCATATGAACACGCACTTCATCGCAGCATACAGTTACTCTGTATCCAATGCGGCCATTAACTGCATTATGCGATCGGTAAAGTTTGGCATTACTTGCTGAACTTCGCAACGAATCTGTTCTTCAAAAAAAACACTTAAGGAGGTGGCGAAACACTGCTCTCCCGAAAATGCAGCGTCCTTGCGGGATCGTCAACAAAACACACCTCCTCTTTCGGAAACCGCTGCCCTCTTGAAATCATTTCGATGTTACGTCTTCCCGTGTGTGATGTCCTCGTCTTGTTTGCTTTTCGTGTCGACTGGCACCGGCTTGCTGTTGCGGTGAAAAACAATGTCGCAAGCATTCTCCGCGACGGTACCAGGCGGTACTGGCGCAAACACGCGTCTTTGTTCCACGACACGACGTCGTCCAAGGAGGCCCGATCGCCTCTGATAGTGGTTATACTAATTGGTACATGCAGGTCGAGCGGCAGAAAATAATGGGGCCCAGCTGTCACGCTGCTGTGTTTTCCCACCACTTCGAGTGTGTGTGTGTGTGTGTGTATCGCCTTTCGTCGGGAAGCTTTTTTTGTTTTGTTTTCGCAGTTCGAGGTCAGAACACGCCTCGAGCAAAGAGCTTCGAGCTTCTTCGTGCAAGCGCTCTTTTCACCCACGACAAATGTTCGTTGCGTTAAAACACGGGATGCGCAACGGCGCAGGTCCTCACGAAGAAGATAGTTACCTTAGCTTATGAAATCTCTGTGTCCGAATCCCCGGGTTCTTCGAAGGAAGTTTCCAAGCACTTTTTCTTTTTTAACTCTCAGTTCACGCCAACGCCGCCTTAAAGCTCGTTACACGCTTTTAACACGCGCATCACCATGCATTCCCTCAACTCGTCGCCCGCTGCGAGTTCGCCTGTCATCGTTGTTCAGTGAACGGCGTTGTATCATTCAGCGCGAGCACACGGCCACGATTCGATTCCCAGCCGTGACAGCCGCATTCTGATAATTGGAGGAATGAAAAAAATTAAGTGTTGTTAAGCAGCCTTCATTAATTACTACTGTTCGCATTAAGCTTCGCTAGTACCCGTGTACCGAGATTTAGATGCACGTTCGAGAAACCTATATAATGCAACTAAAGAAACATGTTAAAGAAAAGTCAAAATTTCGGCGAAGCCCTCCACAATACCTCACAGTCGACGCGTTCCTACAATAATATGGGGACACCGGTCGCATGGCGGCACGGTGGTGCCGTCGTCGTCGTCGTCATCATCATCATCATCATCATCATCATCATCATCATCGGAGCGGGGCTCATGCGCCAGGGCCACGCGCAGCGTGCCTGGCACGGGGAGTGGCGATCAGGGGTGCGATCGGAGATGGTTGTTTGGCGCGTTCGTTCGGTTACCGGCGCGCGCGATTGGCCTACTCCGCGCCGACGTCGCCAGCCGCGGGGCGCCGCCCCGTTTTTGGTGACGTCAAAATGACGACACGCTCCTGTCAATCATCCGCGCACCGAGCATTTCGTCCGAACGCGACGGGAGTTGAGAAGTTTGGAGCGATCATACGGCTTCGCATGGCGCGTCTGGTGGATTGGATTGGATCCAACAGGCGGCCTTTTCGGCTGCGGAATGGCACGTTTGAATCCAATCCATAGTTTAATTCTAGAAAATGGCGCTTCCGTTGGAAACTTAGGTTGTTGCGCTGGCTTTTCTAGAGGAAGGAGGAGAGCGGGTGGCGGTGCGAAACGCGTTTGAAGAAATGGCAGAAAGTGAATTCCGGCGTCGTTTTTGTTTCTCTAAACAAATAATTCGTTGGTTGTACAGAGAAATCGACAAGATCATAGGTGCCAGCGAGCCACTGGGATGTTGTCGCTGCCTCTTGAAAAGTGCGCCACTCTTCCCGTCGTTTTTTTTTTGTTTCTTTTTCCTTCTCGCTGTGCGCGACACCACCTAGGGACGACGCAAAGAGCCTAATAGTTATAAATTGCAGTAGTCACACGTACTACTATTTGAAAACGTGTTTGGGCTTGAGAAGAAAAAATACATTTTTTTAGATAAAGATTTCATTCAATTGGAAGACGAGAAACATTTGTCTTTGTAGTATACTGTTTGCAAGCAGACGACAAACGACGGAGGTAAACTTCCGGGGAGGTCACCGCTTCCTGACTGGCTGCTCTCTCCGCCCCGCTGTCACAAATTTTGCATACTGCAACTTTGTGACGTTGCAGCAACTGAACAGAACGCGTATCGAACAAAATATCTCCGATCGCGCCCCAGGAAGCTGGGCTTTGGGCTCAGTTGGTCTGCGCTCCGGACAGTGAAGGTTGTCCTCTGCACGTCTCGCGCACTCTGCGTCGTCTCTGAGAGCCTCAGCTGGCCAATGGCTCTGAAGCCACGGCCCCAGCTGAGCCTACAATAAATATATAAATAAATCAATTCCTCATTAAGTAAGGAGCACATGCAAATGTTCCGGCGTGAACGAGGCTTCGACGCCAGCGTTGCTCTAAATGATGACGACAGCCTGCCACTGAGCCCACACCACTTTGCGGCCATATTGTGTCATAAATGAAAATTGAGATATCAATATCAAGCTATAATCGAGAAGTTAGGCGCCAGCTGACAAGGGCAGAAAAATTAACAGAAAAAGAAAGATAAACACTTAATGTAGGAAGAATTTCGACCTGGTTCTGACTTTAAAATATGACATGCCCGTTGTGACCAGACGCAGTTGTCAGCAACGCGGCGAAAGAAATAATCAAAGCTCGTATGGTGAACTTAATGGAGCAAGGGCCCCGGAGGGCATACCTTATCTTACTCTGTGACCAAGGCACATCAGCGACCTAATACGTTGTAGTATTTTACGGTCCATTCATCGATGAATATCTGAGCGGCGTTCAGAGAGTAGCATGCGTAGATATTCCTTTTTCGTTTAAACGGTTATTTTCATTTGTATTCGTGGTGCTCAGTAAGCTGTCAAGTGGTACTAGAGTACTTTATATTAAAGTACTCGGGTATTAACAATCAGAGGTCAAGTTACGCTAATTATTGTTACAAAATCAGGTACAGATGACTAACTAGTTTCAATAAGGCTAATGAAGTGGTTGCCGATGACATTCAAAGCCGTTGTGACTAAGTTTGGACAAGCCCACGAACTTCTCATCGATGGCACATGTCATACAGGTGCCACAAGCTGACACAAAAGCCGGGTAGTCTTAAGGTATACTCGACTGGGTTTCTATAAAACGCACCGACTCAGTTTGGATCGATGCGGATCACTCTCGAGACTGGAGGCAGAAAAAAGGCTTTCAAAAGATGTAGGGCCAACAAAAACAGCACACGAATAAAGAGACAAACAACAACAGGACAAGGCGGACAAGGCACAATCAACAGAAGACACGTGACCAGGGTTCCGTCAAATCTTGGTCGCACGCTCCCAGCTCGAAGCTGTACCAGGCGAATGTGTTCCTAACGCTTAATTTCGACCCGCAAAGTTTTACAGCGTGTCGCCAGAGCACTCTACAGAGAGCTCAAAGCGATCAGTCGAATGTATCATTGGTAGCAGAGTCCGACTTGCCAGCAACCGGCGTGCCCGCACGCAGTTTCGCTTCGGGAATATCCATGTTGTAGCACGTGCGTCATTTACATCGATCACCCTCTTTAAGAGGGTGATGCACGTGTTTTACGACAGTCGGTGAAGCAAGCCGGGAGCGCACGTAGCGTAGGCAAGCAGCGAGGTCAGCGCTCGTTATTTCTATTCGCTCGTTAGTGGATCGCGGCAGTTTCGCCGGCGCTTTCGTAACAGCGACAACCTTTCGGCGGAGCAAATGGATGGGTGCAGTTGCGTCTGGCGGGCTCGACCGCCTCTACGCCAACCAGAGTGAGACGGCGCGCGTCCACTTCCTCGAAAGTTGCAATTGGCATTGTCGTCTCCCTATAACTTTTAACCCGGAAAGAAGAAAGTGCAGCGGCGAGAATCACTGTGTAAAGGGTGAGAGCGCCGCAGCGAACCACTGCGAGAGACAGCATGCAGTGGAGAGGGACCGCTCAAGAATATCCGCACCGTGGTGTCAATAAAAACTGACTCAGGGAATCGACAGAGCTAGCGCCGTTAAGCTTCGAAAGGGTTCTAGGGCATGTGAAGTAAGATTTTTCGGCAAACACAATTGTAGAGTAATGTACCCAACTATTGTCACTCGTGCTCTGGAGCTTACGCCGTTTTCAGCAGTACAGGCGCCCAAATCTTTAACTGGCGTGCGCGAGCGGCGACTTTTCCGTGCGTCAGCGCCGTATGACGGGGCGCGGCTGGAAAGAGTCTGAAGCTAAGCGCATGCGGACAAAGCGCGCTCAGCTGGGCCCATCGTCCGCTAAGCTGTTTCTAGCCTCGCCCCGTCATACGGCGCTGACGCACGGAAAAGTCGCCGCTCGCGCACGCCAGTTAAAGATTTGGGCGCCTGTACGTTACCCGCCGTGGTCACTTAGTGGCGTTGGTGTTGCGCTGTCAAGCACGAGGATCAAATCCCAGGCGAGGTGGCTGCATTTCTATGGGGGCTGTTATGATCGACCGAAGTTTTCCAAGAAGCCATCGGCTTCCGCATCTGGCGACGGGGGGATGCCCCACCAGCAACAAACAGCTGTTATTACGGTTGACGTTCACGCCTCATCATTCACTTCGCTTCAAGACAGCAACGTCGCCCTCCTGACCGTCACGAAGTGGCCAATTATCGATCAAAGCGCCCTCGTCAAGAACTATCGGGGGAAAGCGTCGACGACAGGAGGTTGCCTCCTATTGTGCCACGCTGGAGACAGGTGCGCCACGTTGAAGCACAACGAGCAGCGCATAGAAGACGGACAGCACCACGAGCAGCACAGTGGAGACCAGTGAGGGGCGACAGAGGTGGTGAACGATTCGGCGTTTGGTGACTGGCCAGTGGGTTCTCTCGACGAAGGAAAGAGGGGTTATTTAAGGCCGCCCAGGCCCCCGTGTTATATCAGAACCGCTCGAGACTCGTATAAGAGTCACAACCACTACTTTCTTTCATAATCAAGACGCCCGGCTTCTTCGTCGTCGTTTCCTTATTCTTGCGGTGAAGACCCCCCTCACTCACCCGGTTGAGATCAGGGGCAAAACGCATAAACGCCCATGTACCGCGCATTGGGTGCGCGTTAAAGAACCTCGGGTGGTCTAACCTAATCCGGAGTCTACCGTTACGGCAATGTCTCATAATCATATCGTGGTTCCGGCACGTAAAACCCCAGAACTTCATTTATTTTAAATTTTAACAGTACGCTTACTTCAGAGCTACCGCTATGTCGAAATACAATTTGGGTAGGAATGAGTCAGCTGGCCTTAACGAAACTTCATAATTGCAGGTTATTTGCGGGCACCTAGAGGAGGTATTCACTTTGTACTAAATGCTGTACTTTCCGGGGCTAGCCGCGGGGCCAGAATGATCGCCGTTTGCGAATGAAACTTCGTAGAATTGTGAAACAATTTTCAACAACTGAAGTGGCATTGGCGGCACCGTAAGAAACTTATATAATGTGCTATCGGAGCGTTCGCTGTGCCCCTTTGAGCCCAGTCAATCAAATTTTATAATGGTCGTTGTGGGCTCTGCTATTCTGTGGTTTTGGTTGTGAGCGTTCTGATACAGTGCACAAAGAAAAAAAGTATGTCGATCTGGACGACATCACCAAGCTGTAGACCCCTGACCTGGAACGAAATAAATTCTTATCACGGGCCCTCTTTCAGCTAGGCCGCACAAGACTGCTGGGAGCTTTCTTACTCTTTTTTTTTCTTTTTTAATACCTCTGAACCCCGTGCTCTGAACAAACTGGTTCCACGGCATCGCTACTGTTACGACAGCAGCCACGTACTATGCGGGACGGGCCCGCTAGATTTGGCGCGACGCACGTACATGCGCTCATGACATATGCCACGCATATGATCACAGTATCCGCATAGCAGAGCAGTAGCGATTTGCTAAAGCGTTTAGGCATAGCGTGACACACGATCTGCAGTAGCTATGAGCGTCCACACAGGACCAAATGCACACGGACATCAACGTGAAGCTGGTCCAGCCCTTGCGGGACTTGGCTCCTCGATGAATCACATGTCACGCGATGTACGCTAAAGTAGTACGTTACCGCATGCTGTGTATGTCCGACGTTTTTGAGGCGTGGCGTCGTTCTGTGTTCGAGCGTCACTTTTACGCGGCGCTGTATAAACACATGGGTGAATGAATGTGTGGTGCTTATTGGTGCAAGGGCGAGGTATGGTCAAAGAGCGCCATAAACACATGGGTATCTGCTGTATAACGCCAAACTGAACGCACTTCGACCAGGTCTACCGCGCATCCACCATGCATGCGGCTTGAACATGGACTTGCCGACGGCAAAAGTGTGTTCTGTGCAGTTGCTACTTCAAACTATTAACTAGTGGCGCAAAGTTTTTCGACACTACAGCTTAAGTCGATCGAATCTACGACAATTCATAAAATACTGGCCAGCAGCATTTGGATGCGGCGTTTTATTTGTTTTTGCTTTTTTTTAGTTCTGTTGGCTAGCACACAGACATCGAAGCACATGAAAGCGAGAACAGAACACTGAACAAGGAGACAAGGAGACAAAAAAAAAGGAAGGTGGATGTCAAACAGCGGTCACATATGGTTGAGGAATAGGGATGATTAGTGAGCGGTGAAGCCTAGATGCCTTGCGGGGAGCTAGCGCTGCCTGTCCCTAAGCACTGGCACCAGGGGCGAGAAGGGCTGCCTCTCAGACTTGGTGGGCTCCGAGCGCGACAGCGAGGACGACGGTACGGACTGCAGGCAGTTGCCGTAGTAGAGCGTCGGGTTCCTCTCGTCCAAGAACATGGGGGCGCAGGCCAGGCCCTCGCAGCAGGCGTTCCGTGGACTGCACTGCGGGACACAGCGTGAAGCACGTACGTTAAGGGTAAGTAAACGAAACCAAACGGGAAAGGACGTACACAACATTAAAGGGCTAACTATAGTCCCAAATAGCGTGAGCGCGCGCACACGTTACGTCACCTTGGCGAGAACAACAGCGTCTATAGTTCGACCGATGGTTCGACGCACTGGCGCAGCCAGCGTAACCTAACGTGGCCGATACGCTCCGACGCTCGCCCGCGCGCCGATAGCGCCAGACTGTCAACGCGCCCTAACAGTTAGCGCGATGGCACGTATGTAATAAAGAGCAAAGATGGTTAAAAGCGTGGTGCTGGGCCAGTTCAGGAACATATATGGATGTGTATGAACATATAAGAACATCTAGGATGTCTAGGGAACGTTGTCGCGAGCACTTTAACGGGGGCGTCTCGGGGGCGTGACGGGGAATTGCTGGAGTGCCCGGCACCGCCGTGAGAGGCTGCAGTAGGTCCAAGGAGCCTCGCTTGAACGTCGCCGAGGTCGACGTCCACACACTGGATCGCCAGCGACACAGGCTTGACCGAACCTCCATGGTTCCCGTCGCCAGTGCGATGCTGGCGCTCCAACCTTCTTGGCCCAGAGCCCCGTCGATAATGCCTGCTCAGCGCCACTTCTCTCCCGATCACAGCTCAGGTCACGCGCCTCGAGGGCTCGTGCCGTTCGGACGAATCCGCACACATCGTTCTCTTCCTTTCTTTTTTTTCGTCGCATGCCGTATATGACAACCATATATGTTCATATACGTCCTTGTGTGTTCCTCGACGTCCTATATCATCATCATCATCATCATCATCATCATCATCATCATCATCATCATCATCGTCGTCGTCGTCGTCGTCGTCGTCATCATCATCATCAGCCTGGCTACACCCACTGCAGGGCAAAGGCCTCTCCCATACTCCTCCAACTACCCCAGTCATCTGCTAATTGTGGCCATGTTGTGCCTGCAAACTTCTTAATCTCATCCGCCCACCTAACTTTCTGCCGCCCCCTGCTACGCTTCCCTTCTCTTGGAATCCAGTCCGTAACCCTTAATGACCATCGGTTATCTTCTCTCCTCATTACATGCCCTGCCCACGCCCTCCCCCCCCCCCCCATTTCTTTTTCTTGATTTCAACTAACATGTCATTACCTCGTATTTGTTCCCTCATCCAGTCTGCTCTCTTATCCCCCCTTTAACGTTACACCCATCATTCTTCTTTCCATAGCTCGTTGCGTCGTCCTCAATTTAAGTAAAACCCTTATCGTAAGCCTCCAGGTTTCTGCCCCGCAGGTGAATAGGTGAGGACGTCCTATATATATATATATATATATATATATATATATATATATATATATATATATATATATATATATATATATATATATATATATATATATATATATATATATATATATATATATATATATATATATATATATTCCTGTTGGTTCTATACGTTCCTGGACGCATGTGATCGGACACATATGTTCGGCTCAGCACCTCGTTTTATATTCCTTCGCATATGTTCCTGGCTTCAGCCGTAACAGATGGCAAGCAATCGAGGGCATCTGTTGTGGCTGTGTCCAGGAACACATGCTGCAGTAATGAATGCGCTTAGAGGGTTTTGCAAGCGCACTGACGAGCCTACAGGCTATAAGCAGTGCGAACAAAAATAGAAAAAAGGTGCGGAGTTGGGCAAGCCATGCAGTGCCCAGAGCAGACCTACTCAAAGCATATATGCAGGTTTTAATGAAGCTTTGTGAATATATTCAATGTACGTGCGCATGTCCGCGGAGTGCGTGTACCGGTGTGTGTTTTGGCGAAAGCTGTATAACATCGTCTTTCTAGCCCAACAGTGGGAGCACCATGCCAGGCCATAAGCCAAGTTAACATCTCCAGCTTCTCGTTAATGACGGCATCTCAGCTCTCTCTTTGTATAAAGAAGGTCCTTTCAAGTACCGAGCTGAATGCCAAGTGAAGGGAAATGCAGTCGGAGATGCAGAGCGTCAAAGAGGGAGGCAAGATAAGAAAATTTACAGGCATAAAGATGTATTCGGTTCACTCAAGACAGGGGCAAGCGGAGAGGGCTAGCGAGAAGTAATTTAGATGACGATGATAGAATATAAGGTTTTAGCCATTATGAAATTTTAGATTACACTTCTGAAGAATCGTAAATTATGAATTTTGGATAGCCAGGGCCAGCGCTTTGCCAGGGGCAGGAGGAAAAGCAGAAGAGCATGAAGACTCGACGTTCTGTGCCAACTCTTCAACGTCCCAGATCCAACGTTTGAATTTGAGTATACTTAACCCCATGGTACACAAGAAAATGTACATAAGATGTTACATGTGAGGAAAAAAAAACCAGGTTACAACACCCTGACTGGCCCCATCGCTTAGAAACAAAGCAATAAAACAAATGTACAGGCAAATACAAGTACAGGTAAATAGATTCCCGAAGAAAGTGAACTAAAGAATGCGCAGCACTGGGTTGCGATCCTTCTCCGACCACGTATCGAACAACTTTCTTTTTTGCAATCACAGTGGGCCTTCTAATAGGGACAAATAAGTATGCCGACATCCTTTTACGGTGGGCCTAATAAGTTTCTGCCGTTTAATTGGCTTTCTACGCCTTTATCAACCTCTTCACAAGCGCCAACGACGATATCATTTCTACGGGTACAGGATTGAGATATCTCCTAGAGAACATATGTGGGATGCACTTAGCCGAGATGCACCATATGGCGCGTCATTTGCCAAGTTCCTACTATTAAGCAACTAAACCAAATACAATGCATAGTTTCGGTTTTAAAAGCCTTTAGGAGAAGCATAGACAGTGACACAGTAACTTTATAATGGGTGCGCATGCATAAGGTAGAAAAAAAATTCGCCCGTGAGAAGTGGCGCAAGCGGAAACGTGAAAAGAACTGTGCGATATGGGGGCACTACCAGGGGGCTAGAAATATGTCTCCCTTCGTCAAGATCACATAATCATCGCAACATCACCTCCTATAGACTTGTAACGCCACACCAGGTGCCTGTATTACAGAAATCAAATCTGAAACAATGCTTCGCACGAAAATTTAGAAATAAAAATCCAGAGTTCAGCTTTGTGACTATATCATGGCGTTTTAATTGCGCCAGGCACAAAAATCTAAAGCTGAAAATTTCACTATCGTGGTCACATAGCAAGTGGCTGTAATGGTCAAGCCGAATCAACCCACAGCCTGATAACGACAAAGGAAACATAGGTGTATCATTTTCTCATATTGGTGTACATATAGCTATTTACTACCTGAAAATATGTGGGAAAATTGGTTGCTGTTGCACATCCACTAAGGCCAACTGGTGTTTGTGAGAATTTCGCCCCACTTTGCAATTCAGAGCCCCATGGGTGACTGCCGAAATTAGGCGGCCGGAGTCCAACCTACAAGCTATAACTTAGCAAATAAGGTAGCAAGATAGTCTTGCTGCAATGCGCGCTTGTGATGAAAAGATTGGCTTAGCATTGCCCAAGCCGCAGTCTTGAAGCAGCTGGCAACTTTAAAAAGAGGGGAGCAACCTGAGTGAATTGTACTGTGCCTTTGGGTCACTGTGAAGTGCAAGAGTGGGCAAAGTGTGACCGTTCTTTAGACTGCACGCTGTTCACGCGAGGATTTCGCTATCCACCTGTTCACGTTGTTATTTTCGCAATACGATCTTGCAGGTGCACTGTTGCATCGTTTCTGTCTTTGCCAAACGTAAGGAATTCTACGAATCTATAGCAACACCAACCCAGCTCCGAAACTGCATCAGAAATCCTCTACAAGTCTGATTAGCAGTCATAAGACAGGTGAAAACAGAGCCAATGATACGTGCGAAGCTTTAACATTAGTTCGGCTCTCTGACACAAATCATTGTGTATTTTTTAAGCCTGCTTGGTCCCGCATGCTTGGGTGCAATAAATAAGAGATGCATGTTCGAATTCGACGCTATATTAAGGAATGTAGGTCCAACCGGCACCACGTTTCTGTTTTACGGATCATGCGTTTCAGCCTCGTTTTTGAATGGTTCCTGGATCGTGAAGCTGGAACGGAACACTTGCTATTCCACGCCAATTTCCCAAGTGCAGGCACACTTAACTACGTCAAGCCGCATGACCTTTAGCAGATTAGTACCGCTTAGGTTTCGATTCCCGGCCATGCATAAATCTTGCTTCAAAGATCGAGAAAAGGTTTGGGAAATGCATAATGCCTTCAACAAAGCATGCCACCTCACCTGTTGCCTTTCTGTTCGGCAAGCCTGACTGTGCACTGTCAGCATAGCGGAACACAGGACACCCAAGAAGAACCACAGGACCGTGTATGGTTTCATCTGCGAGAACGGTAAAGTGCACTTAATCGAAAACAGAAAACTCATGACAAAAAACATACGTGAGAGTTTTAAGCGAGCCATTTCGAGCGACAAAATGCGCACACTCACACCCAATCCACGCATTTCACTTTGATCCTAATCTCTCATTGTCATTTTAAAGAAATTGACGAAAGACTTCAAGTAAACTGGGCGCACTTTGCACATGGAAGCTTCTACGCTTTTTGTAAGCATTGTCCGCCATTACTGATTGTCTCGATATTGCGTCTTTTGTCGGTAGCCAGCCGCAGTCGGAGCGGGCATGTTGTTTGCAGTCGTCTTCTGGCGAATCCGATTGTTGGAACGATCTTCGAAATCTCCTTACTAGAGTGGGCAACCGTGGTGACACATAAATGTACGCCGAACTATAGTTCCTTTCTTCAGCCAATGCTTCTTCTTTGTTCGTGTTCTATATAAAAAAATAATAACCTCTCGCACGCTCTCGCACGCACTTTGTGAGAAGCACGTGGTTCACGTGGGTTTGTGAGAAGCACGTTATGAAGAGGAAATATGTGCTGCGGATGTCCTTCGTCAACTCCTGTTCTTTTCATGCTGTTCCCGAGGGTGAACCAGCACCGACTCGTCCAGCTTTCAATTCTACTGTTCTTCGTAGAAACGGGTTAAACTTAAGTGTTTTGGTCTTACTCTGCCTTGAAGTCAAGGCAGTACATTCTATCCAGAGATTTGTTTGGCGCTGCCTGTTATTTCATTCAATTCAATTTATTAATTTCTTACAGAAGAAAGAGGAGCAAGAGCAAAAGGCTATGTGGCCTGACAGAGACTTGTTCCTGTTGACTTTCAGCAAGCAGGTACATACATTTTACATGCATTGTACGAACATTTTTTGGCATACTTTCTTTATGCACGTTGCATGCAAAAGGTCATTCACATGAATTAAACATCTGGCGTATATGAAAAGCAAGACAAAACAACACATACACTCTATACATAAATCGCATCTTTTTTTTTTCAACCATGGACTACAGTACAGTGAGCATTTTTACTTGTAGGAAATATGTCATGACTCAACAAAAACGTCTTCATATAATGTTTAAATTGAGGTGCATAAAAACAATTTCCTGCTCAACAGTATCTGATGGTCCAAGTATTTGATAGACCAGGTCTCGACGTCAATAATTTGCGCGGGTGAAAGGTGTTCGCGCTTGTTTGCGCAATTGGTAACGTAATGGAGAAAGAGCTGTGTTAATGATGTGAAGCCTATCGCGTTTTATATGTAAAAATAACCTATACTGATATAACTTGGCTGGCTCGGCGAAATGAGTGCTTGCGAAACAGGTTGCATATCCGTAGATCTTGCGGCCTACCACGATAGCTTTCAAACATTCGTATTAAGCTTTTTTTTGAAGTATCAATTTTTCGTAATTTTTTGCAGACGTTGTTCTCCAAGTTCTCCTACCGAATATTCCACGAGCTGCCCCGTATGTTTGATTGATGCGGCACATGGCCTTGGACGCCTGTTTAGGTCTATTGACGGGGCCCACACGGGGGAGCTCGTGGCATGCTCGGTAGGAGTGTTGTACCTTGTTCCACTTTCGTGCTGCAAAAAGTACTTTGGGCAGACGGGACGCTGTCTTAACATCCGCCTGAGGGAGCGCCAAGGTGCGATCAGGAATTCAACAGGCTCGAATATGGCCGCGCATTGTCGAAATTGGCCATGCAAACGTTTGTTTTAAAAAAAACTAAACATCCTATAAAAACGGAAACCAAATCAACCGCGAGATTGTGGAAGCCTACTGCATGCATGTCAACTCAGGTGCATGCGTGAGCCAGACTTCTATCTCTCCGCATGATAAGGAAACGAACTTTTTTGAATGGCAAGATAGGCCGACACCCTTTCACCACTTGTACGCGTCACTTCGTCACATGGGGATCTATAACGCAAGGCTATTCCAGTATGTTTTTATTCCAATCTCCTGACGTCAAATTTGCGTAACCGCCGACGCAAGCATTGGGCGGTGACCCGCAGGGTTGTCTGAAGAGACCAATCAAACGCTCTCCTCATTTATTAGGAGATCACTTTTGTTGGCTTGTCTTGAGCGGCTTGTCTTATCTAATTGGCTGTCAAGAGGCGAGGAGCACGCTCAAGTGGAGAGGGATTCGATGGGGCTGAGCCAGCGCACTGGATGTCCATAACCGGATGAAGAGGGTGGTGCCGGCGTCCGCGATTGGTCCGCTTTCCCTTAATTAGCTTGCGGTGACTGGTCGAAAATCGCGGCGGCATGCAACGGAACGTTAAGAATGCTGCTAAAACGGATCCTCAGCAAAGAAGAGTTGGCAGAGTGAGGTCATAAACGTGCCGAAAGGGCTCGAAAGCGTTACACGCCCACGAAAAAAGTTTATTGTACGCAAATAAACCGATGACCTCCGGCAGGTGCGAGTAGCCAGTGCCTGAGCGATCGGCGGCAGCCATTTTTTATTACTTTCCGAACATGGTAGCCTGCGGCTATTCCGAAAAAAAAAATCAGTTTTGTTCGGCATATTAATGCATCCTTAACGCGTACACGTCACTTTGACGCGGTGAGTTTTCGCGGTTTTGTGACGCCGCGTGACAGGCAATTGAAGTGGGTGCAGCAGTGAAATTTTTGACCAATGGCCGAGCTCTAATGCGAAAAGGCGTCGAGTGAGAACTATTTTTCCTTTGTTCGGTTCATTCATGCATAATCAGTGTGTACACGTCATATCGGACGGGGAGCTATCGCGAATTTCGTGACTTCGCGCGACAGACAGGCGAAGTGAGGGTGGTCCAAAAATGTTTGTGACCATGCAATCGCGGACGGCTGATTGCAGAATTAAAATAGAAAAGTTTAGAATAGCTTTATGTTATAGCGCCCATGATCTGATTCTCTGTATATTTAATCACTTGTTTGAAGAAATAAACCAGTTGTTAGTCTGCGCTTGTATCGTCCACTCCCTTTAGTCCTTCGTCCGGGTTGCGCTGCCCACCCCTAGGTTCAGTCGCCAACTAGTCCAGCTTGTTGTGTTGAGTCATCTCCACAATGCAACGGTATTTTCAGAAAACCTCCTCGGTAATAAGTCGCTCAGTACGTGCTACAACGCGAACACGTGTGGCAAAGCGGTCGCGAATCAAGGCCACGGAGGCCGCATTTCGATGGGGACGAAATGCGAAATCCCCCGTGTACTTAAATTTAGGTGCACGTTAAGGAACCCCAGGTGGTCGAAATTTCTGGAGTCCTTCACTACGGCGTGCCTCATAATCAGGAAGTGGTTTTGGCACGTAAAACACAAAACGAAAGCGGTCGCGGGTTGTGGATCATACTGAAAGTGAGCGATAGATAGTATGCATACAGTGCTCAGCGACTGAAACGTGATGGTCAAAAGGGAGGCAGTTTGGGCGAGTTGGTATGTCGTGACTCTATTAGACTTGTAGCGAAGCTCAGAATGCACAAAAAAGGAAAGTGGAAGGGGTAATGAAAAGAAACGGAGAACAGGGTGAGCACTAACTTCCAACTGTTGGTTTATTTCGCGACTCAGAAGGCTACTTATACACTGAGCGAACCATGTGACATGAAGAGACAACAACACAAAACGGAACAACAAAAGCAAAAGTAACCATGTGAAAAAAACATATTCGGACAGCCTGTGGCGGCAGTCCGAGATACGCCAATTGATTGCTTGATAACGATAATGAAGGTGAGCTTACCCACGCATGGCCAAGACCTATGATAGCTTTTGTTTCAATGATTTCTACTGTAAGCTGGTTATGACTACGACCTAGAATGAGGCATTCTTCTAAAACAGGTTCGCAACCACACGTTTTGGAGTGCTGTGTAAGAAATCCGCCAGCTGTAATATCATTCTTAGCATTGTAACAATGTTCGCGCAACCTATCATTCGGACATCGGCCAGTCTGACCGACGTAACGTTCTCGACCTAATATCACATGGTTCGCTGAGTGCATAAGTAGCCTTCTGAGTCACGAAATAAACCAGAAGTTGGAAGTTAGCGCTCACCCTGTTCTCCGTTCCTTTTCATTACCCCTTCCACTTTCCTTTTTTGTGCGTTCCGAGCTTCACTACAAACCTAAAAGAGTCACGACACACCAACTCGCCCAAACTGCCTCCTTTTGGACCTTCATTTCTAGTTCAACGGGCCCCTTTCTTGCCACAACTCGTGACCCGTATGCCACTGCTTGGCGACTTGCTCGGTGACTCTGGGATCTGAATGCGAATCGAGGCGCTATTGGAAATCTTGCCACTGGAGTCGACCACAACGACGGCGAAGGTCTTCCCGTCGCTGTTCGCCCTAGCTGATCGCCTCTGAGCCCCCTCCCCACGCCTATGGCGGTTCGGCCGCTGCTGCTCCTTCCCTCTTTCTTCCACCACTCTTTTCTATCCCTTCCCCCCTGTGCAGCACGGTTGAGGTGTCCTCATCTGAGAGACAGTTACTGCGCTGCACTTTACCCCAATTCTTCCTTCCTCAAATAAGAATCTCTATCTCTCTCCCGTCGCTGTACTCCGCGGCGTCGAAGAAGCTGGCACGTGCCAGAAGTCTGTCGCACTGTTTCTACAAGCCAAGCTAGCCGTTCTGCCCGCGAATTACCCGTTTTTAATACGTAACTCCGACGAAGTGATTGACTTTCTGAAGGACAACTCCGATCGAGGCTTCCAAGCCTTCTCCGTCGATGTTAAAGACCTATACTATTCTATTCCTCCCCAACATGGCCGCAATTAGTACATGACCGGGGTAGTTGGAGAAGTATGGGAGAGGCCTTTGCCCTGCAGTGGCCGTAACCAGGCTGATGACGATGATGATTGTATTCCTCACAATGACCTGCTGTCAGCTATTTCGTAGACGATTGATGAATTTGGTGCCACCCGTTTTCAGAATAATGCTGGGCTGTCAAGTAACCAATTTTAAGAACTTTTGTGCTTCTATTTGTCATCGACGTTCGTTACATGGAATGATACCATCTATTTGCAGAAAAACGGAGTGTGCATCGGTTCTTGCATTGCCCAGCTCTTCAGCGATTTATTTTCAGCTCGCCTAGATGTCGCCATGTCGGTTAATCTTAATCAGACTAATGTTTTTAAAACATTTGGTCATGTGGACGATTATTTGTTTTGTATTCAGTGTTCTCTGGCTGACCTTGAGACTGAGGTTGCCATGGTGGTACCAGCAGTCAAAGAATGCCTTGCCCCCCTTGATGTTACCCACGAGCTCCCGCAGAATGACACGATCCGGTTTATGGATCTGCGCTTAGCTTGTTCCGATATTCACACGTGTTGGTACTATGAACATCGTGCCAACAGACCACTTCTTTCGTTTCATTCGGCTCATTCCAAGTTGGTCAAGAGAGGCCTTGCTAACCTTTGCCTAAATAATGCTTTTCACAAATGGTGCCATCATTCGGTTTTGTCTAGCTTTGCTTCTCAGTGCGAACGGCTTTCGCAGGCGGGTTTTCCCGCGTCTTTACAGGTGTCAGTAGCTGAACGGATTCTAAGAGACTTTAGAAAAGACAACCGGCGTGAAGATAATTTTACAACTACTCGGGGTAGGACAAGCATTATCCCGTATATCCACACCGTCTGACAGAATCTGAAGAAAATCGCCAAGCGAGCGAATATTCGCGTGGTGTTTTCTGCCCCTAACAAGCTTATGAGGATTTGCAAGCACATCAATTCGAATAAGGAGGCTCCTCCTGGCTGTGATAAGAATCATAACAAGAAGTTTGTTAATTTGACACATTGTGTTGTTTATTGTTTTCCACTCATGTGAGGAAAACATTACGTTGGTCAGACTGGCCGATGTCTGAGTGATAGGCTGCGTGAACATTGTTGCATTGCTAAGAATTGTATTACAGCTGGAGGTGGGGGGGGGGGAGGGTTCTTGCGCAGCACTGCAAAACGTCTGGTTGCGAACCTGCTATAGAAGAATGCCTCATTCTAGGTCGTAGTCATAATCAGCTTACGAGAGAAATCATTGAAGCAAAATCTATCATAGATCATGCCCACGCATGGGTAAGCTCACCTTCATTATCTTTATCAAGCAATGAATTGGCGTATCTCGGACTGCCGCTACATGCTGTCTGAATATGTTTTTTCACATGGTTACTTTTGCTTTTATTGTTCGGTTTTGTGTTGCTGTCTCTTCATGTCACATGGTTCGCTGAGCGTAGCCTTTTGAGTCACGAAATAAACCATCATATGGATGTTAGCGTTCACCCTGTTCTCCGTTCCTTTTAATTACTTTTAATTACCCCTTCCACATTCCTTTTTTGCTTGTTATGAGCTGCGCTGCAACACTAAAAAAGACTGAAACGTGTCACGCGGGGCGCCCGGCTGGCTCTCCGTGCACCGTGGCGAACGCTGGAGACACCAAGACGATTAACTTCCGTACACGATGAAGGCGATCGACTGCGTGACACATTGT